>NC_080165.1:95026856-95339356 GCF_950295315.1 Erinaceus europaeus | reverse complement strand
CTGGAAGCAAAAAAAAGAAAAAGAAAAGAAAGAGAAGGATGGTGTTCTGGGAGGGGTGCAGTGGATAAAGCATTGGACTCTCAAGCATGAGGTCCTTTGTTCAATCCCCAGAAGCAAATGTACAAGAGCAATCTGGTTCTTTCTCTCTCTCCTCCTCCTCTTTCTCATAGATAAATAAAGAAAATCTTAGAAAGAAAGGAAGGAAGGAAGGAAGGGAAAGAAAGAAAGAAAGAAAGAAAGAAAGAAAGAAAGAAAGAAAGAGGGAGTCGGGCTGTAGCTCAGCGGGTTAAGTGCAGGTGGCACAAAGCACAAGGACCAGCATAAGGATCCCGGTTCGAGCCCCGGCTCCCCACCTGCAGGGGAGTCGCTTCACAGGCGGTGAAGCAGGTCTGCAGGTGTCTGTCTTCCTCTCCCCCTCTCTGTCTTCCCCTCCTCTCTCCATTTCTCTCTGTCCTATCCAACAACGACAACAACAATAATAACTACAACAATAAAACAACAAGGGCAACAAAAGGGAATAAATAAATAAAATAAATATTTGAAAGAAAGAAAGAGAAAGGAAAGGGTGAAGAAAGAAAAGGATGAATATGGGGTGATCTCACTCATGCGCAGAACTTAAGAAACAACGGAAAGGGGAAACACAGAGTAGACCTTGGACTGGGTTTGGTGTATTGGGGTGGGATTATGGAACAATGCTTTTGATCCTGTTTCATGATGGTGGAAAAGGACCTAGGCTGGGGGTGAAGTGGTGTGCAGACACCTATAGTGGGGAGATGAGAGAGTGTACCCATGTGCCAACTGTACTGTAAAGTGATTTAAAAAAAAGAAAAAGATGGTCCCCTGCATCCTGCCCTCTGCACGGTGCAGGGGACCGGTTGTAGGGGGCGACAGAAGGGGGGCACTGGCTGAACATGGCCCAGTCAATCCCGAGAGGCGACGGTAGGTGGCGCCCTTCGCCAGGCTGTGCTGGGGGGGGGGGCATTCTGACCTGGGTAACCCCTCCGCCCAGCAGGGGTTGGGGAGGGACAAGCCTCAGTCCTGTGGGGAAGGCGAGTTTTCAGGTTCCTGCATCCTCTCCACCCCCAACCCACGTCTCTCAGCCCCCCGAGCCCTCTCATCCCTGCTCCTGATCACCCCAAATTCTGTGCCCAGGAGAGATAGAAGGCCACCCTTGTCGCCACAACAGCCAGTCTGGAAGGCTGCATCCTGATTTTTCCCTCAAGAAGTCAGTATGGTGTGGAAAGGGGGGGATAGTGCTGAGTCTTGATTGGCAGGTGGAAGTGGGGAGCCCTCAGTCCCTGCAGGGCCTGGGAGACTGGTTGTTGGGGCAGTCCGGGGAAACTGGAAGGGGGTCTCCTCTCCTTGTCTCCCACCCCCAGGGCCCCTCTTCCTTTTTATCTTTCTTTTTTCTCTTCTTTTCTTTTCCTTCCTTTCTTTCTTCCTTTTATTTCTATTATACTTGATAGGATAGAGAGAAATTGAGAGGGGAAAGGAAGACAGATGGAGAGAGAGAAAGACACCTGAAGAACTACTTCACTGCTTATGAAGAGTCCTCCCTTGCAGGAGCTTGAAACTGGGTCTTGCAAATGGAAATGTGGGCCCTTAACCTGGTACACCACTGCCTGGCCCCCTCCCTTTTCTTTAAAAACATCTGGACCAGGTTTCAGCTACTGGAACCACCCCCCCCCCCAAGCTCAGGAACATGCTACTACCCCACCATCATCATCCAGTTTCCCCACCCCAGGGGGGTAGGGCCATGGAGACAAAGGAAGGCTCCCCCCTACTACAGGATGGGGTGACACTAGGGACAGCAGGCAGGTGGGACACTTCATCCTTCAAAGTCCACCTGCCTCCCAGGAGAGCCCCTCTTCAAGCCACCAGTAGGGGGACTTGCCCTGAGCTGAATGCACTCAGACTTGCAACCCCCAACCACACACACACACCCAGAGGTGCAGCACAAGCACTCTCATTACTCCATAATTTGGAGAACCCAATAGAGCTGTCATGTTACCATGCATAAGGACCTGGGTTTGAGCCCCTGGTTCCCCACCTGCAGGGGGTAAGCTTCACAAGCAGTGAATCAGGCCTTCAGGTGTCTTTCTCCGTCTTTTATTTATTTATTTATTTATAAAAAGGAAACACTGACAAAACCATAGGATAAGAGAGGTACAACTCCACACAATTCCCACCACCAGAACTCCATAGCCCATCCCCTCCCCTGTTAGCTTTCCTATTTTTATCCCTCTGGGAGTATGGACCCAGGGTCATTGTGGGATGCAGAAGGTGGAAGGTCTGGCTTCTGTAATTGCTTCCCCGCTGAACATGGGCGTTGACAGGTCGATCCATACTCCCAGCCTGCCTCTCTCTTTCCCTAGTGGGGTGGGGCTCTGGGGAAGCAGGGTTCCAGGACAGATTGGTGGGGTTGTCTGTCCAGGGAAGTCTGGTTAGCATCATGCTAGCATCTGGAACCTGGTGGTCGAAAAGAGAGTTAACATATAAAGCCAAACAAATTGTTGGCTAATCATGCAACTAAAGGCAGGATAGTGCAGATGGAGAGCTAAGGGGGGTCTCCATTTTGTATATAGATAGTAGGCATATTTTAGTTATATTCCAATGGGCCTGTGGCTATACTTCTTTTTTTTTTTAATTTCTTTCTTTCTTTCTTTTTTTTGTGGCTATACTTCTTTCTCCCTCTTTAGCTCCCCTTCCCCTCTAAATTTCTCTCTGTCTCTGTCCAAAATAATTAATAAATAAAATTTTTAAAAGATGGTGGGAGGGACCTGGCCATGGCACACCTGGTTGAGTACTCATGTTACAATGCACAAGGATTCAGGTCCAAGCCTCCAGTCCCCACCTGCAGAAGCTTCATGAGCAGTGAAGGAGGGCTGCAGGTGTCTCTCTTGTCTCCCCTGTCTCTCTTCCCCTTCACTTTTGATTTCTCTGTCTCTATCCAATAAATAAATAGATAGATGGTGGGGGCACCTGGAAGATGATACAGAGCAGCGGCTCATGGATGAGAGAGACTCTGTGTAGGCACTGAGGATGAGGGTTAAGAATTTCTTATAGAGTCAAAGAGGTAGCTAACCAGGCAAGGTGCATAGCTTGTTATGCATGTGACCCAGGCAAGTGTCCTGGCAACAGGACTGGGGAGATAGCATGATGGTTCTGCAAAGAGGTTCTCATGTCGAGGCTTCCAGCTCCCAGGCTCAATCCCCAGCACCACCATAAGCCAGAGTTGAGCAGTGCTCTGGGAAAATAAATAAACAGAGGCTGGGTGGTGGTGCAACCAGTGAAGACCACAAGTCACCACATATTAATCTGAGCTCCCACCCCACCTGTGTGGGGGAGGGGGTTCACAAGTGGTATGGCTTGTAGATCTCTCTCTCTCTCTTCTCCCTCTCTTCCCTTATTTATTTGTCTCTATCATAAGAGTAGTAACAATAACAATAATTTTTAAGAAAGGAAAAAGAGCTGGCAGGAGCAGTGGGCTCCTTGTGCTCTGAGCTCCAGGGATAAATAACACTGGTGGCAAATAAAGAAAGAAAATCCTGGCACCACATGGGAGGTACTATGGGTCTGGGGGTAGCTCCAGCACTGTGCCTTCTTTTCCTCTCTTACTACCTCCCTTCATATATATATATTTTTTCAATAAATGAGAAAATCAACTGGGAGCAACTAAAGCACACATGTATGAGCCCCTGGCTCCAAAAAGTTAAGAATAGTAATAATCAGTTCCTATGTATGAGGTCTAGGCAAGGGCTGGCAGATAGACCTGGAAAAGGTGGGTATATCAGTCACTAGCTGCTGTGACAGGTAGCCTCCTAATCTCAATGGTCTCCAGCCACGCACAGTGAGGTGGGACTCTGTCCCCACCACTTGAGAGACTCCTGCTCCATGCTGCCTGGTGGGCAAGCCACAGGGGAAAGAAACAGTGCCCAGGGGTGGCACTCACTCACCAGGGACCTCCAGGGAGACTGAAGGCCATGAGGGCACACAGCCAATGGTGGCTGAGGTGAGACAGAGGAACTGGGGAAAGCCTTCAGTCAGAGGGGGATTCAGCAGCCCATGGAGCACGAGCTGGGGCCCCCCTGCCCAGAAGGCTGTTCAGAGCACAGCCCTTGATAAGGTGCTCCCTCACCAGCTCTCTAGTCCTGGGGTGCAGCTGTTCCCCCCATCTGTGGTGGCTAGAGGCCTCCTACTCAAGATGGTGAGGAGAATGGGAGCAAGAACATGCCTGGAATCTTCTGGAAACGTCAGCCAGATACTCTGTGGCTCTGAGGGCTCCTGGCTGAGGCTGGCACTGGGTTGGCCCAGAAGAGGGCTGGCTTTAAACTTGAGGAGTGTGGGCGGCTCTTAGTAGCCCAGGGTGGCTGGGGTGGGAGGGGGTTCCTGGACACCTGAAGTGAGTCAGCTGGTCCAGTGAAGTGAGTCAGGCAGTCCCCAGGGGGGAAACCCAAAGGCAAACTGCCCTTCAGCACATGTGGCAATTGTTTGCTGCTGGGGCAGGGGTGTTCTTGGCCCTGCTGACTGCAGGGGGCAGTGCTGGAGGTTGCAGGCAGCACAGTGGCCTGGGTCCCGGACCTTGTTGGGGGCAGTAGGGGGGTGCTCCTTCAGGTTCCCAACCTTGGTGTCAGGATAGGTGTGGGAAAGGCAGTCTGACTCTTTGCCATTGCCCAGGGTTCACCCCAATAAGACCCTCTGGGGGGTGGGGGCTTCTGCAATCACGTCACCACCTTAGTCAACTTTTACTCTGCCTCTGTACAGTAGTCACCATTGTGATTGTAAATCAGGTGGTGGTTTGCTTGTTTTTGAAATAGTGTTTTGTTTATTAATTCTAGTTTTTTGTAAATTGTCATCAGGGTTATTGCCTGCACAATGAATTCTCTACTGCTGGAGGCCATTTTTCCCCTTCCTCTTTTATTTATTAGAACAGAGAGAAATTGAAAGGAGAAGAGGGGAAGGGAGAGAGATAGAGACACCTGCAGACCTGCTTCACTGCTTGTGAAGCTTCCCCCATGCCGGTGGTTTGAACCTGGGTCCTTGTACATGGCAATATACGCACTCAACTGGGTGTGCCATTTTTCCTTCCTTTTTTCTGGATTTATTTTATTTATGCATTTGTTTACTGGGCAGAGACAGAGAGACTTTGAGAGAAAGGGAGAGGTAGAGAGAGACAGAGAAACACCTGCAGACCTGCGTAACTGCTTGTGCTGCAGGTGGGGCCCCAGAGCCTTGAACCTGGATCTTTGCACATGGTAACATGTGCACTCAACCATGTGATCCACTGCCTGACTGTATTATTATTATTATTATTATTACTATTATATTTTTTACATTTGTGCATTTGTTTGGGTTAGGGAGGTAGCACAGAGGTAGGGCACAAGAAGAAGAAGCAGCTTCAGAGAGGTCAGTTTCTCTCCTGTAGTGCCATTCAGTAATGGCAGGGCTATAAAACCAAGGAGGTCTTTTCTGGCTTTCATGAAATAATGGCTATGCAGATGACTCTCAAGCCTGAGGCTCTAAGGCCCCAGGTTCAATCCCCAGATAACATGAGTCAGAGCTGAGCAGTGCTCTGGTTAAAAAAAAAAAATTAAATGAGCCAGGACAGACCCTGTAGTTAGACCTTATTCCAGTGTGTGCTCCTGTGCATGACACTGTGAGCATGGGGCAGGAGGCCAGAGTCGGGGTGTCCCCTCTCCCACCAGATGTCCAGTCTCTTGGCACATTTGTCTCAGCCCCAGCCAGGAGCTCAGAGCAGGACTGGATATGAATTTGGGTCCTTCCATCAGGCCAGAACCTTGCCTTCTCCCCAAAGGGCTTCAGCATCTAGGGCCTGAGTGCTACAAGGTGGGGGCTCCCCACAGCCCCACATTGCCTGCAGCCAGCCTGCCTCACCTCTACATTCAAGGCCATGTCAAAGAATTTGGACTGGGGTTGGGGGGGGCAGTAGCACAGCGGGTTAAGCTCACATGACACAAAGTGCAAGGATCTGCGACAAGGATCTTGGTTCGAGCCCCTGGATACCCCCCACAGGGGGGTCGCTTCACAAGTGGCAAAGCAGGTCTGCAGGTGCCTATCTTTATCTCCCCCTGTCTTCCCCTCCTCTCTACATTTCTCTCTGTCCTATCCAACAAAAATGACAACAAAAACAATAATAACAGCAACAACGATAAACAACAAGGACAACAAAAAAGGAGGAAAGTAATAATTAAAAAAAAAAAACATTCAGGCCTGGGAACAGTAAGAGCTGGTTTTGTCCTACGTGCTGGTGAGGTCACAGGAGCCTGGTGGAGTCGATCTTGCCAGCTCACAAGGTCACACAGCAATGACCCAGTAAAAGCCTGCTCCTTCTGTTGGTTCTGGTAAGATTTTCTCCACCTCCCTAGGTTGGAGCCAAATCTGCCATGGGCTTTGAAAATTGAGGGCACTGTGAGAGCACTTTGAGCCAACAAATATTCACTGTGCTAGGAGCTAACTGGTGAGGAGAAAAGCTGGCAAAATCGCAAGCTTTGCAACCTAAATGCTCATCAGAAGATGTCTGGATAGGTCTGATGGAGTACTACTCTGCAGGCAATAAAAGATGAGGTTGCATTGTTGGGGGACAAAATGATGGAATGGGAAGTGGTTATGCTTAGCAAAATAAGTAAAGAGGTGAAGGACAACTATCAGATGGTCTCACCCACATGTGGAATATACATGGAGTGGAGGGGGTGGGGCTGGGCAGGCATACCTGGTAGAGTGCACATGCTAATGAGAGGTGAAGCAGGTCTGCAGGTGTCTCTCTTTCTCTCTCCCTCTCTGTTTTCCCTTTCCTCCTCAATTTCTCTCTGTTCTATCAAAAAGAAAAAGAAAAAAGTGGCCACTGGGAGTGTCAGATTACTTGTACAGGCATTGAGCACCAGCAATAATCCTGTGGTAAAAATACAAATTTAAATAAATAAACCAATGAGTTCACCAAAAACACAGTGACTGAATTATCTCTCAGACTCTGAGAACATGGTGGTTGAGGTTGGGGGTGTGTGCAGGACCTTGATGTGTATGTGTGTATGGGAGGGGAGGAGGGAAGCAGTGGCTTATATAATTATGTAGAGATGTGGAATTCTACACCCATAATCTTATAATACTGCAAAACACTGCAAAATCAGTAAAGGAAATTACTTTTTCAAGTATTATTTGCTTTGGATAGAGACAGAAATTGAAAAGGAAGGGGGAGATAGGGAGAGAGACAGAGAGACACCTACAACATTGCTCCACTGCTTGTGAAACATACCCCCTGCAGGTGGGGAGCTGGGGCTTGATCCCAGGTCCTAATGCATGATAGCATATGTGCTTAACCAGGTGCACCACCACTTGGCCCCAATAAATTGTTTTTAACTTGAGCTTTACCCTGCTGTCTCTTAGCAATGGGTACTGAGTTGGGAATGCTCCCTCTCACCTCCTTTGAAACCAATTCAGGAGTGAGAGCTTATTCTCCTCTGGGAGAGGTGGGGCCTGCTATGAGGGTGGGAGAGGACAGAAGTTCTCCCCACAGATGGTCCTCATGGGCAGGAGGGAGTCAGGAGAAGCAGACCTGTGCACAGGGAAAGAGTGAGCCCTGATCCAGCATAAGTCAGGTGTCTCAACAATCCAGGAGACAAAGTCACTCAGGCTGTTCAGCTCCTAGGACCTCAATGTCCCAGGCTGCTGGTTCTGAAGGGCCACAGGATCAGAGCCCAGGGAAAGAGCCTCACTGGGAGCCCTCACTGGAATCCCTTAATGTACAGACATGGGTGGAATCTTGTACTTTGGGGGCCTCCGTCATGTACCATGCTTTCCTGAAGGCTAGTGTCCTCCCTGTGGTGGTGAGGGCATGGGAGACACCCCTGACCACACCCAGCGGGGAAGGGGAGGGAGTATCCCCACAGCCATGACAGGATGTGGCAGCACCAGCCCCTGCCAGGCCTCAGCTTTGGTCATAGCAGCATCTCAGAGTTCCCTCAGTCGTCCCCTGAAGTGTGAGGAAAGCCACTGGGCGTCTTCTGCAGGACCCCAGGTTAGCACCCCAAAAAAAGGGATTTTTGTGTTGATACAAAGTCATGCTGAAGATCAGCCAGGCTGCTGCAGACCTTTAGGTGCCCAGGGCCCCAGCCCCTACTGCTGTTGAGAAGCAAGTTGGTTTGCAGGAAGCTATCCAGCTGAGGTCTGGCTGAGGGGCTGCAACCAGCACCAGTGCTTTGTGGTGTGTCCACAAGAGCAGTCCCTTCAATCAGACCTTGCTCTGCCTGCCTTCTGCCAGAGTCCAGGCAGAACTTCCAAAGGCTTCTGATGTGAGAAAGGGAGCATGGCCCTGGGTGGAGAAGCAGAGAAGCAGAGTGCCCCAGGGAACAGAGAACAGGGCAGCTGGAGACATGGTCCCAAGGAGACTTCTTTAAAGATTTTTGTGTAGGGCAGTTCATGCCTGAGGCTTTGAAATCCCAGGTTCAATCCCCCCTACCTCACCCCCCGACCCCATACTACCATGATCTGAATAGTACTCTGGTGAGAGAGAGAGAAAGAGAGAGAGAGAGATTTCTTTAGAGGGTGAGTGGTGGTGCAACCTGTAAGTGTATGTTATATGTGAGGATACAGGTTCAAGCCCCCAATCCCCACCTGCAGAGGGGAAGCTTTAAGAGCAGTACTGCAGCGCTGCAGGTCTCTCTCTCTCACACCCTATTTCTCTCTGACTCTATCATAATAAAAAATAAATAATAAGGGAGTCGGGCAGTAGCGCAGCAGGTTAAGCACACGTGACATGAAGCATAAGGACTGGCATAAGGATCCTGGTTCGAGTACCTAGCTTGAGTCCCCGGCTCCTCACCTGCCGGGGGGTCACTTCATAGGTGGTGAAGCAGGTCTGCAGGTGTCTATCTTTCTCTCCCCTTCTCTGTCTTCCCCTCCTCTCTCCATTTCTCTCTGTCCTATCCAACAACAATGACATCAATAACAACAACAATAACTACAACAACAATAAAAAACAAGGGCAACAAAAGGGAAAATAAATATAAAAAATTTTAAAATAAATAATAAAAGGAAAATTGTCACATTAATCCCCAATATAAAAAAAAGCTGCCAAAAAAGGAAAAATGACATAAGTAGTGGTGGATTCTTGTGTAGGCACCGAGACCTAGGTGGTGGAAATTTTTTTTTCTTTTTCTTTTCTTTTCTTTTCTTTTCTTTTCTTTTCTTTGTTTTTCTTTCTTTCTTTCTTCCTTCCTTCCTTCCTTCCTTTCTTTCTTTCTTTCTTTCTCTTTTTTACCTCCAAGGTTACCTTGAAGGCTTAGTGCCTGCTCCTGTCAGACATTTATTTCTCTTCTCTCTCTCTCTCAACTGAAAGAAAGAAGAAGAAAGAGATAAAAAAAAAAAAAGGAGAGGCACCGGGGGTTGGGCGGTAGCACAGCAGGTTAAGTGCACATGGCATGAAGTGCAAAGATTGGCTAAAGGATCCCAGTTCAAGCCCCCAGCTCCCCACCTGCAGGGGGGGGGGTCACTTCACAGGCAGTGAAGCAGGTCTGCAGGTGTCTGTCTTTCTCTTGCTTTCTCTGTATTCCTCATCTCAATTTCTCTCTGTCTTATCCAACAACAGCAATGACAACAATAATAATGACAACAGCAAGGGTAACAAGAAGGGCAACATGAGAAAAATAGCCTCCAAGAGCAGTGGATTCATAGTGTAGGCACTGAGCCCCAGCAACAACCCTGGAGGCAAAAAAAAAAAAAAAAAGAGCATCACCACAGCACTGTTCCAGGCGCATGAGACTTTTCCCCTGCAGAAGCTGCCATGTGGTGGCCCGGACCTCAAACCCGGGTCCCCTAGCAAGGTAATGTGTGTGCTCTACCAGGTGAACCATCTGCTGCTCCCCAAGAAGACTTCTTAGTGAATTTGGTGTGGGGAGGAGGGAAAAGGAGAGGGGATGTTCTTACGGCTATAATATGGGAACCACAAGGTCTCCAGCTAGAAGGTAGCTGAGGCTCTGTTTTCTTGTAGAGAGAATCCACCTGTACTTGAATGGAGTGGGTCTGAGAGAGGAACAGCGTTTGGGGAGAGGGGAGGAGAGCGGAGTGAATGGCATCTACAAACTGTTCCTCATCCATCCATGCTGACCAGCTCTGTTACATGTACATGGGATGTGCAGCAAACCAAGGAACTCAAGGTGTCTGTAAACGGAGCAGAGCAATGGGCCCAGAGGGCAGAAATCCCTACCCAGCTACATAGTTTTCCATGGCCTCTGATAAATGCAGAGTAGCTCCAACAGCAGAGTCAGAGTTCCAGGTGATATTCTGGATTCCAGCAGCCTATCATACTCCTGAGTTGTGACCATCTGCAGCAATCAGGGTGCTGTCACTACCTAGGGTAACATGAACCCACAGCCTGGCATTTGCCCTAAGAAACGGGTAAAGCCAGGGATAGCAGACAGCTTTGCTCCCCTCTGTCGCAGCCTCCAGCGGCTTAGTGAGAGCATGCATGATGGCATCATTGTCCACTAAGTCTATATTATCCTTATCAAATGTTATCAGGGCCTCTGAGCAGGTATCCCATACCTGCATTTGCCGAAATGCTCTGTATCTCATGTTGCAGGTGTGGTCCCAGGCACTAAAGCTGCTAAGAAGGGTTGCAGAGTCAGGGGGAAATGGAGCTGACCCTGTTCCTGTATGTTTCTGGCAAATCCTCCAATACTTTCTTTGGAGGGGAATGGAGGAGGAAGAGGAGGTGAGAGAACACAGCATGATGGGGTCCCTGGCCTCAGGACCTAAAGCCCCCAATGCTAGCTGATGCCCCATGAACTTCTTGTTGCTTCCTGTCTCATGTTGCAACCCAACACACACACACATATTATGTTTACACACATATAACTTCTATGAAACAAACCTAGATGCTTATTACATCTGACACATTCCAACCCTTGCCGCTCTAATCCCTGTCATCCTTTTTGATTACTAGCCCTGACTGAGGGCTGACTCCCTGACACCCAAGAGTGGTGACTAGTAGACAAACACCACCGAGTTCAATATCCAGGATGCCATTTCCGGTGCAGCCCAGGAAGATACTAAGTGAATTCAATTGGGAGTATATTTTGCCTCCTGACACAACCCTGCCCCTACCTGTCTCCACCCCAGGCCCCAGGTCAGGCTACCTCAGGAACAGACTTGCAAGCTCAATGAGTTGCTTTTCTGTGGAAACAAGAGCTGAATGCCTCTGGGAGGGGCATTAGTGGAAGGGACACAAGGACCAGACAGGCCCCTGGAACTGAGCAGGGGTGCCAGACTCAGGGGGACCTGGGTAAGAAGCCTCACCCCTGGAGCAGGCTTCAGTCTTGCTGGTTCTACCTTGGCTCTGTCTCCTCCTCCTGGAAGGACCAGGGGCAGTGTGAGAATGGGCATCAGCCTTCCCAGCACAGGCCTGGTATGCAAGTTCCCCCTCTAGCCTATGGCCACAGGAACCTTCATGTTTCCTGCTGGGCAGGAGGAGGAAGAGGATAATACCCCTTCCAGAACCTCAGCTTTCCCAGAGAGGCTGGCTCCTGTGTATACAGAAAAAGAAATGACTAGGGCTAGGTGGTGGCATACCTGATTAAGTGCACATGTTACAGTGAAAAGCTTCTGCACAGCCAAAGAAACTATCACACAAACAAAGAGACCCCTCACAGAATGGGAGAAGATCTTCACATGCCATACATCAGACAAGAGACTAATCACCAAAATATACAAAGAACTCAGCAAACTTAGCACCAAAAAAGCAAATGACCCCATCCAAAAATGGGCAGAGGATATGAACAAGACATTCACTTCAGAGGAGATCCAAAAGGCTAACAAACATATGAAAAACTGTTCCAGGTCGCTGATTGTCAGATAAATGCAAATAAAGACAACACTGAGATACCACCTCACTCCTGTGAGAATGGCATACATCAAAAGGACAGCAGCAACAAATGTTGGAGAGGCTGTGGGGACAGAGGAACCCTTCTACACTGCTGGTGGGAATGTAAATTGGTACAGCCTCTCTGGAGAGCAGTCTGGAGAACTCTCACGAGGCTAGACATAGACCTTCCATATGACCCAGTAATTCCTCTCCTGGGGATATACCCCAAGGATTCCATAATGCCCAACCAAAAAGATGTGTGTACATCTATGTTCATAGCAGCACAATTCATAATAGCTAAAACCTGGAAGGAACCCAGGTGCCCAACAGCAGATGAGTGGCTGAGAAAGCTGTGGTACATATACACAATGGAATACTATGCAGCTATTAAGAACAATGAGCCCACCTTATCTGACCCATCTTGGACAGAGCTCGAAGGAATTATGTTAAGTGAGCTAAGTCAGAAAGATAAAGATGAATATGGGATGTCCCCACTCATCAACAGAAGTTGAGAAAGAAGAACAGAAAGGGAAACTAAAAGCAGGATCTGATTAAATTGAGAGCAGGGCACCAATGTAAAAACACTGTGGTGAAGGGGAGGGTGGCCACTGGGCTTCCCGGCACTGTGGGGGGTTGGGGTGCGGGGGTGTGTGGTGGGGATGGGACACAGTCTTTTGGTGGTGGGAGTGGTGTTTATGTACAATCCTGTTAAAGTGTAAACATATAAACCACTATTTAATTAATATGAGAGGGGAAAAATTTATCATATGTCTAGAACTTCTTAAAACACAGACTGAGTCTTTTTAATACATAAGCTGTCTTTGATATGTTGTCTCTCCCAAAAGCCTAGATCGGGAAGAAAAGAAACAACTGGTAGCACAGCTATGGTATTATACCCCAAACCCTAACAAAGGGACTTTCCAAAGTTAACCCTATCACCAAATAATGTGACAATAACAATAACTATCCATTGTCTTCTTGAACCCTAAGACAACAGGAACCTCACATTTCCACTATAGAGCCTATATTTCCCCCAGT
The DNA here is from genome assembly GCF_950295315.1 of Erinaceus europaeus. NCBI lineage: Eukaryota > Metazoa > Chordata > Mammalia > Eulipotyphla > Erinaceidae > Erinaceus > Erinaceus europaeus. The sequence continues at coordinate 95,326,443 of NC_080165.1, read as the reverse complement.
CTTGGAACCTTAGGGTGGGGCCCACTTTTCTGCATGCTGCTCTCAATTCAAATCAAATAATACTGCATCCGTGAATTGCAACCTAATCAACACGAGTGCCATCCCAGCATGCTTCACTTCAGACTGTGACCAGAGACTTCAGGTGTGGAATGACAACCCTTCAGCTTCATCACTCAGGTGAGACCTTTCCTTTCATAGTATTCTCTAATTCCATTCCAGGGGGTCCACTCCCCAATAAAGTCCCCAAACCTAGATATAGTCCAGGTCCCCTGAGATAGAGCATAGGTTCACACGTGCCCACAAACTAGGGGAAAAATATATACCTGAAAGCAGAAGTACACAAGAGCTTGCAGGGAATACCCCCCAACACTTCATCTGCACTATTCCAGTCTTTAGGTCCATGATTATTCAACAATTTGTTTGGACTTGTATGTTAACTCTCTTTTCAACCACCAGGTTCCAGATGCCAGCAAGATGCTGACGATACTTCCCTGGACAGACGACCCCATCAATGTGTACTGGAGCTCCACTTCCTCAGAGCCCCACCCTACTAGGGAAAGAGAGAGGCAGACTGGGAGTATGGATCGACCAGTCAACTCCCATGTTCAGCAGGGAAGCAATTACAGAAGCCAGACCTTCCACCCTCTGCAACCCACAACGACCCTGGATCCATACTCCCAGAGAGATAAAGAATGGGAAGGCTATCAGGGCAGGGGATGGGATATGAAGATCGGGTTATGGGAATTGTGCGGAATTGTACCCCTCTTATTCTATGGTTTTGTTAATGTCTCCTTTCTTAAATAAAAAAACAATAATAAATAAATAATTTAAAAAATAAATAATAATAATAAATAAAATATTAAAAAATCTTTATGGGGTGCAGAAGGTGGAAGGTCTGGCTTCTGTAATTGCTTCTTTGCTGGACATAGGTGATGGCAGGTTGATTCACATCCCCAGCCTGTTTCTATCTTTCCCTAGTCTTCTTCTTTAGTTTAGAAGTAAAACTATAAATTACATAATTGTCCATATAGAAAAGTGCATGGGGGGAATTGGGCGGTAGTGCAGCAGGTTAAGCACAGTGGCACGAAGAACAAAGACCGGCATAAGGATCCCAGTTCAAGCCCCCAGCTCCCCACCTGTAAGGAAGTCACTTCACAGGTGGTAAAGCAGGTCTGCAGGTATCTTTCTCTGTCTTCCCCCTCCTTTTTTCCTAGCTAGAGAGAGGGAGAGAGAGAGAGAGAAGAGAGAGAGACTATATTGTATGGGGGACTGGACGGTAGCACATACAGTTGAATGTATATGGATGAGGACCCAAGTTTGAACCTCTGCTCCCCACTTTCAGGGGAAGAAACTTCGCAAGTGGGGAAGCAGGTCTCTCTCTTTCTCTCTCTCTCTCTTCCTCCTCCTCCTCCCCTCTCAATTTCACTCTGTTCTCTCTAATAAAAATAAAAATAAAAATAAAGGCTACCGGGGAATTGTCATGCAGGCACTGAGCCCCAGCCAACCACCCTGGTAGCGATGAAACACTACACTGTATGAATATAGAGGCAAGTTAACATACACCAATCAATTACATATCTAAATACTAACAAATAATGCACAAAAAATTGAATTGAAAGGCACAATTCCATTTATAAACTCTCCAAAGAAAACAAAACACTCAGGTATGCACTGACCCATACATGAGCAGGGCGTGGATGATAAGAATTACAAAGTGATGATAATAAAAAAAAAAAACAAAGAAAACTTAAATAAATGTAAAGGCAAAGTGAGTGGTCCATACATTAGATGGTGCAACATAAAAAACAAAAGTTTTTGGAAATTTATTTGTAGATTTAACTGACGTGCTGTCAAAAGCCCAGCAAAATTTGTTGTGGACACAGGTAAGTTTACTCTGCTGTTTCTGTGGAAGCCACAGGTCCCAAATGTCCCCATTGCTCTAGAAATCCCACACACATGCAAGCTTGCAATATGTGATCCTTTGTGAGAGTCCTCATTCACTCAGCAAATGTGTGCTTCTTATTTTTTTTAACCCAGGTGTCCAACAACAGATGAGTGGCTGAGAAAGTTGTGGTATATATACACAATGGAATACTACTCAGCTATTAAAAATGGTGATTTCACTTTCTTAACATCATCTTGGATGGAGCTTGACGGAATCATATTGTGAGATCATCCAGAAAGAAAACTTATTTATTTATTTTATTTCATTTATTTTGAATAGAGTCAGAGTTGAGAGGGAAGGAGGAGTGAGAGAGAGAGAGAGAAGAAAAAAAGAGAGAGAGAGAGACATCTGCAGCACTGCTTCACCACTTATGAAGCTCCACCCCTGCAGGTGGGGACTGGGGGCTTGAACTCAGGTCCTTATGCACTGTAATGTGTGTGCTCAACCAGGTACAACACCACCTAGCTCCAAAAACAATGTTTTATTTTTTTAGTATTTTATTTATTTATTTATTTATTTATTTATTTATTTATTTATTTTTCTTGTGATAGAAACTAGCATACCATGAAGCTCTGGCTCTTGGTGGTGCTAGGGACTGAACCTGGGGCCTCTTGGCCCTTAGACATGGAATATCTCTCCAGCCCAGTAGATGTTTTCACCATTCATCATGCGAATATGTATCAGTACTTTGTTCTTTTTGATTGGCAGTTAATACTACATTCTGTAGATGTTAGTGGATTGTTGACATTTCATTATATAGATACTAGAGCTACCTATTCATCACCAGTTGGTGGATATGTGAGCTATTCCCCCTTTGACTCTTTTAAATAATGCTGCTGTGAACATTCAGTACAAGTTTTGTGTGGACATACGTTTTTATAGCTCTCAAGTGTATATCCAGAAGTGGAATTTCTGGGTTTATGGAAATTCTATTTTCAATTTTTTTGACACAGCAAAGGATACATTTGCTTAATAGAAGGTGGATTCATTCACCTGCTGGCACTTGAGTTATTTCAATTCTTCAATACTGTGGTAGACAGAGGTATGAATAGCTCTTCTAGTTAGTGTTTTATATTATTTTTAATATTTATTTATTTACTCCGTTTTGTTGCCCTTATTGTTGTAGTTATTATTGTTGTCGTCATTGTTGGATAGTACAGAGAGAAATGGATAGAGGAGGGGAGGATAGAGAGGGAGAGAAAGATAGATACCTGCAGACCTGCTTCACCGCCTGTGAAGCGACTCCCCTGCAAGTGGAGGCTGGGGACTAGAACCGGGATCCTTACGCTGGTCCTTGCACTTTGCGCCATGTATGCTTCACCCACTGCGCTACCGCCAGACTCCCAATGTTTTGTATTCTTTTGATGATATCTGAAGTGAGATAAATATGGTATTTCTTGGTCAACACTTTGTTTGGCTTTGTATGTTAACTCTCTTTTCAACCACCAGGTTCTAGATGCTAGCATGATGCCGACCAGACTTCCCTGGACAGACAACCCCACCAATCTGTCCTGTAGCTCCACTTCCCCAGAGCCCTTCCCCTCTAGGGAAAGAGAGAGACAGGCTGGGAGTATGGATCTACCTGTCAACGCCCATGTTCAGCGGGGAAGCAATTACAGAAGCAATTACCTTCCACCTTGTGCATCCCACAATGACCTTGGGTCCATACTCCCAGAAGGTTAAAGAACAGGACAACTATCAAGGGAGGGGATAGGATATGGAGTTCTGGTGATAGGAATTGTGTGGAGTTGTACCCCTTTTATCCTATGGGTTAGTCAATATTTCCTTTTTATAAATAAAAAATTAATATATATATATATATATATATATATATATATATATATATATATATAGTATTTCTATTTTCTTTTTCCCCTGGGCACTGCTCAGCTCTGGTTTGTGTTGTGCTGGGGCTTGAACTTGAGACCTCAGAGCCTCAGGCATGAAAGTCTTCTTACATAACCATTATGCTGTCTCACCCACCCTCTATTTTCATTATTTTTTTTTTTTTAGTTATCATTCTGTGTATCATAATGGCTGCACCAGTTTACAACCCCACCACCAGGACAGCAAAGTCCTCTCCTCTCCATCTCCTCACCAACCTTCATTATTTCTTGTCTTTTGGGCAACAGCTATTCTCATAGTTGTGAGCTGATACTGCACTGTGATTCCAAGTTGCATTCCTTAAGTTCAAGAGATAATCAGGAGTTTCTGACACTCCAGCTGCATCTGTTGCACTAGCTCTGGTGGGCTCAGCTCTACTGCTTCACTATACATCTGTCAAAGAAGGGAACCACGAGGAGAACAGAGAGCAACCACTGCCCAGGAAGCCCAGGTCCCCCTGCAGCCCCCGCCTTGGCATTTCTGGGCCCACAGCCCTGAACCTGGGCCTAGTTTTGCAATCCCCACCCAGAGCTGGCCAGCACAATCTGTCCCCTGGTCACAAAACCACCCAGAGCCTGTGCTGTGTTGTGGTCCTACAGCCTTGAACGATCCAAGGACCCCAGAGAGGACAGGGCAGCAAGCGGGAACCCGGGTCACAGTAGGAGCCACGCTGAGAGCAGGTGGGACTGCTGACTAAGGGGAGACAGCTCTGGGACCCCCCCCCCCCAAGTCCAATATATCTGGGAAGCAGGGGAATAGGTTCTTGGTTCTGGAATCGAGCTATTGTTAGAGTGGCCAGCTGAACTTGTGAACTTGGGGAGGGTCCAGAGCTCCCCTTCCTTTGTGATAAATAAGCATCAGAATCACCCCATCTGGGGTTGTTTTTTCATTTCAATCTTCCTGTCTAGGGCAGGCAGGATAGCTCACATGGGTAGTTACACGCAGCCTGGGCTGAGCCTAGCCCCTGCCACACTGGAGAAAGTTTCAATGCTGTGGAGTCCTCTCTCTCCCCATCTGTTCCTTTCAATCTTAAAAGGTTGCTCTGGAACAGTGAAACCTCAGTGATGACCAAACTTTTTTTTTTAATTATTATTATTATTTTGCCTTCAGGGTTATTGCTGGAGTTCAGTGCCTGCACTACGAATCCACTGCTCCTGGAGGATATTCCCCCCCTTTTGTTGTTCTTGTTATCATTATTGTTGTTATTGATGTCGTTGAGAGAAATGGAAAGAGGAGGGGAATACAGAGAGGGAGAGAGAAAGATAGACACCTGCAGACCTGCTTTACCACTTGTGAAGCGACTTCCCTGCAGGAGGGGAGCAGGGGGCTTGAACCTGGATACTTACGCCAGTCCCTGAGCTTGGTACCATTTGTGCTAAACCCGCTGCGCTACCGCTCGGCCCCCTCTTTCTTCCTCTTCCTCTCTCCCTCTCTCTCTCTCTTTCCTTTTTTTTTTTTTTAAACCAGAGCACTGCTCAGCTCAGGCTTATGAAGGTATGGGGTTAAGTGAAATAAGTCAGAAACAGAAGGATGAATATGGGATGATCTCACTCTCAGGCAGAAGTTGAAAAACAAGATCAGAAAAGAAAAAAAAAAGTAGAACCTGAAATGGAATTGGCGTATCACACCAAAATAAAAGACTCTGGGGTGGGTGGGGAGAATACAGGTCCAAAAAGGATGACAGAGGACCTAGTGGGGGTTGTATTGTTACATGGGAAACTGGGGAATGTTATGTCTGTACAAACTATTATTGTATTTACTGTTGAATGTACAACATTAATTCCCCAATAAAGAAATTAAAAAAAAAAGAAGGTATGGGGGCTTGAACCTAGGATCTCAGAGCCTCAGGCATGATAGTTTGTTTGCATAACCATTATGTTGTCTCCCCCACTCCAAAATTTACTTGTTTTTCATATTTAGCCTGTATGTTAGTCAAAAACAAACGTTTCATATCTTTATTTCAATATTCCTTTATTTTGGGGCAGGGTGGGAGTCCACCGAGTCAAACTCAGAGCCTCACATGAGATCATTTGCTCTGTCACTGAACTACATCACCAGCACCCGTCCTTAGAGCTTTTATTATTTAAATAATTACTTTGTTCTAAATTGTCCTCTCCTGCAGTCTGGTTGGGACCTGTTTGTGTCTGGTGTGGGGTGGTGGAAGGGGGATTAGTAGCTAATCATGACTCTGTGTTGGTTTAGCTTCCTCTGAGCAGTCCTCATCCTGACTCTGAAACAAAATTCTTTCTTTCCTCCATACATCTGTAATAAAAAAAAAACAGCATATTTTTTCTTTAGTTTCTTTTTCTTTCTTTTCTTTCTTTTTTTCTTTGCCTCCAGGGTTATCACTGAGGATTGCTGCCAGCACTACAAACTCACCACTTTTGGTGGCCATTTTTTTTTCTATTTTATTTGCTAGGACAGAGAGAAATTGAGAGGGGAAGGGGAGATAGAGAGGAAGAAAGATAGACACCTGTAGCCCTGCTTCCCACTCATGAAGCATCCCCACAGCAGGTGGGCAGTGGGGGCTTGAATCTGGGTCCTTGTGCAGGTCCTTGTGCGTAGTACTCTGTGCACTAAACCGTGTGTGCCACGACTCAGCCTCCAGATATTTTTTTTAATTGATGTCAAGTTTATTTCTGCATTTCAGTGTTGGCACGAGGAATATACCTCTTCCAGTGGCCATTTTTCCCTTTTTTTTTCTTTCTTTCTATTTTATTTTATAGAACAGAAAGGAATTGAGAGGGCAGAGAAAGGTGGCGGGTTGGGGGGGGGGAAGAGAGATACCTTCAGACTTGCTTCACTGATCATGAAACTTTCTCCCTTGCAGGTAGGGAGTACGGGCTCAGACCCAGGTCCTTGTGCAGTATAACATCTGTGCACTCAATCAGGTGTGCCACAGCCCAGCCCCAAGACAACGGACTCTTCAGAATCAGCAGTCTGACTCCTGCTCCAGGTTGGAGGGAGCAAACACAGTGCTACACTGTCTTTTCACACATACAGATCCCTGTGCTAACCAATGCCACTAAAACCCAAGACTTTTCACCAGGGGCCCTGAGTGTCAACTTCTGCAGACACGGCCACTGCCCTGGGCAGCTGTGACAATGCCCTTGCTTTTCCTTTTGGCTGTGCTGAGTTGCTGTTTGAGATGCCTCTCTCCTAAGAAATATGTTTGGGGTTTGCTTTTAGAACCAATCTCCCCTTCCACGAATATCTTTCATTATTTTTGTAATTATGAAAAGTCCCATTGCTACATGCATTGAGTTCCCAGGTCGGAAACAGGAAGTAAAGCAATGTGTGAATTTTCTTGAAATCACAAAACTGGCTACAGGGGTCTTTGAATCCACTTTTCCATACTGCTGCTGTGTCCATTCCAAGGTCAGTCTCCTCGAGAAGAGTGGAACCTCTCTCCCCAGCCAGACCAGCTGTCATCCTGAACATGGAAATGAGCAGAGACCTCGCCACCTTAGAGACATCACAAATCTGTCAGGGTAAGCATGCCCCAGCCCTGCCATCTACACAGCATGCAGAAGAATCCAGTCAGGGTGCTTGCTGTAAGAACTGAGTGACTCAGAACATTCAGGAGAGAGTCAGGCTGGTAGCTCTGTGGATAGAGTGTGTTTCTTACATCCCTGAGGCTCAGGGTACAAGCCCTGGCACTGTGTAATTAGTGAAGCAGTGAGAGGTCTCTCTCAATTAAAATAAGTAAAAACATAAATGAAAAAGAAAGAGAGAAATTTTTGAATAAATATCAGGAGACATGGCACTCATACTGTAATTTTTTAATTGGGCTCCCAATCGATGCCATTCCTCTCTGTTTCTCTCTCTGTCTTTCTCTGTCTCTCTCTCTACCTCTTTTTCTCTTTCCTCTCTCCAGAGCACTACTCAGCCCTGGATTGTGGTGGTGACGGTGGTGGAGATTAAACTTGGACCTTGAAGTCTCAGGCATGAAAGACATTTTGCATAACCTTTGTGCTGTCTCCCCAACCCCTCTCAGTTAGTTCACCTTGTATTTCTGCTGGGCCTTTATCATCTCTCGCTGCTTCCACCTCTTCTTCCCCAACTGTTAGAGTGCTCTGGAATTTGATCTTGGACTGTATTACTACATTCCCCCTAGGATTTGCACACAGCTTCCCAGATTTAAGTGTCTCATTAGTGGTTTTCAGATTTAATTGCCCGACCAGAACAAGACTCATAGACCCATGCTTTGCTACTTAGCATCACTTGACTATGGAATGAGTATGTCAGACTTAGCCCACTCCAGACAGAACTCTACTGCCTGTCCAGAAATCCCTCAACCCTCCCCACCTCAGGAAATGGAAACTTTATTCTAATGGTCCACCAGGCCCCCAAACTCATTCCACCCCAAAGTCATCTTTTTTTTTTAATAATTTATTTCTTTATTGGGGAATTAATGTTTTACATTCAACAGTAAATACAATAGTTTGTACATGCATAACATTCCCCAGATTCCCATTTAACAATACAACCCCCACTATGTCATTCATCATCTTTCATGGACCTGTATTCTCCCCACCCACCCACCCACCCCAGAGTCTTTTACTTTGGTGTAATACTCCAATTTCATTTCAGGTTCGACTTGTGTTTTCTTTTCTAATCTTGTTTTTCAACTTGGCCAAAGTCGTCTTTGACTCTGTTATGGAATATTCCACATTCATTGACAAATTATGTGGATTCATGCTCATTGTGGAAACCTACTCACTCGCCAGCAGCCATGCTGATGCTGCCATCACCACTTTCCAACTATTGCAATAGCTTCTTAACTGATCTCTCTGCTTTCTTAAAATCTAGGGTCTATTTTCCAGCCTGAACAATCATTTCAGCATACAAGTTGGGTGAGCACCATGCCAGCCCATATATCATGCTTTGGGAATTGTCGGAAAAGGTCTACTTACCATTCCCTCCCCAAATGGTCTCACTCTGCAAATGGATGGTACTTTTGTCCAATTAGTCAGAATGTCCCTTTCCCTAGGTGGACACAGCACTGCCTCCCACCTCCCCCACCCCCGCTCTCTGACCTCCCCTTTACCTCAAGTCTCAACATTTGGCATGCGGATACTGGGATGGGATTTAGAACTCATTTGTGTTCAGGACACAACTTTTTGCAGTTCTCATGATAGTCATTTGTTCTAGGAGTATGATTTGCATAAGGAGGTCTGAGAAAATGTTTCTTGGTTCCATACATATATGCTTGCAATCATTAATATCAATTTCTTTAGAGAACATGAGAGGAAACTACATATATCAATGGCTAGAAGAGCAGGTAGACAAATTGCCTTGTCTATGATTAAATACCATGTACCAACAATTTTGAAAGCTACCTGTCAGGCTGCGCCGCAGAGAAGAGAGAGAGGAGATCCGGAGCGAAGAGGGAACACAAATCTTTATTTGCACGGGCACCTCAGAATCGGGTGAGAGCGCAATGGTTCGGGCCATGAGGAGGTAGCAAAAATGGCCGCCTCCTGCTAAGCGCAGCACTGTACCCTGCGTCCGTTTGCTGAAGTGAAAAGCAAAGCCTGAGGGGACAGCTTAGCAGATGTGACTGCATCTGTATAATTCCCCAGCAGCTACCAATACCCACAATCTCCGTGGATGAGTTTCACAGACATCATATTGACGGAGAGTAATCAGACAAATGATCACACTGGTAGGAGCTCAAAAATTGGCAGGGGTGGGGTAGATAGCATAAAGATGATGCAAAGAGACTCTAAAGTCTGAGACTGTGAAGTCCCAGGTTCAATCCCCACCACCTCCAGAAGCAAAAGCTGAGCAGTGCTCTGGGGAAAAAACAAAGAATAGGTAGATTTGCCAATAGTTACAGAAACTTTACTATGCAGGAGCCCCCAGGTTCAGGTCCCTGGTCCCCACCTGCAGGGGGAAGCTTCATGAGCAATGGAGTAGGCTGCAGGTGTCTCTTCCTCTCTCTCTCAGCCTATTTCTTTCTTTCTCTACACTATTACTACTACTACTATTACTACTACTACTGCTACTACCATTAATAATAAAGAAGTCACCAAGCACAGAACTGCAGTTGCCAAAGGTGGGGAAGGTCTGAAGTCCATGAGTATGGAGGAATGTCAGCACTGAGGGATAACACATACCACAAAGGGATGTACCGCAGGACCCTAATGCTAACAGCTTTGTAAGCCAGCTTCTCTACCACAACCAAATTTTACAGAACAAGTAAAATTGTGCTATCCTTGGAGTAGGGTGAGTCGCCTAGGAAGGGCTGAGGATTCCAAGGGTGCCCACATTTCATCAAGCTTCATTCTCTGCACCTACTCTGGGAGGCTGCCCAGCAACGGAAGATACAAAAACAGAAGTGTGCAGCAGGCATTATGTCTATTATGCTGCTTGATCTAGAATCCACACACACTTGACTCCCATAAGGTCCCCTGGTCCCTGCACTTAATCTATGTCTTCTCACTCTCTACAGAGTCCTGCCTGATGCCTGAAGCCATCTCCTGTGCCCCCATAGATGGGACAGGAATAGCTGTGGAGCTGTGGAGGCTGCCAGGTCAGCAGGCAGAGGATGAAGGGGAGGCTGGAGCCAGTAAGCAGAGGTAACCCAAAGACCTGTGTCCAGGGCAGGGCTGCCTCTGTGGCAGGGCTCCTGGCAGCCTGGCATTCAGGCACAAGGGTGTCCCTGTAGCAGAAGTCAGGAAGTGGGGCCCACCATCCCTCTGGCCTCCATTATTGTGTATGAGGACACATTCTTCTGAGCAGGGGGAGCCTGTGGGCTGAGCCAAGTGTTCTGGAGAGTAAGACAAAGTGCAGTCAGTGGCCTGGAAGGTGGCATGGTGGGTAGAGCACTGGACTCTGAAGCAGGAAAGCTTGAGTCCAGAGTTTGATACCCACCATTGCTGTGCCAGAGTGATGTTCTGGTTATTCTGGTTATTCTGGTTCTCTCTCTCTCTCTCTCTCTTCCTCTCTCTCTCTCTCTTTTTCTCTCTCTCTCTCCCTCTTTCTCTCTCCTCCTCTCTCTCTCTAGTAAATAGATAAATCTTAGACTGGCAGAATAACTTCCTTGGGCTTTGCCATGTGTGTGAACCAGGTTCAAGCCCAGCCCCAAAAACACTGAAAGAAGCTTCAGGGCTATGGTCTTTCTTTTTCTGAAAAAGGCAGCCCAGGAGCAGTAAAATTGCCTATGTAGAAGTCTCTGGGGGAGTCGGGCTGTAGCGCAGCGGGTTAAGCGCAGGTGGCGCAAAGCACAAGGACCACCATAAGGATCCCGGTTCAAACCCTGGCTCCCCACCTGCAGGGGAGTCGCTTCACAGGCGGTGAAGCAGGTCTGCAGGTGTCTATCTTTCTCTCCTCCTCTCTGTCTTCCCCTCCTCTCTCCATTTCTCTCTGTCCTATCCAACAACGATAACAACAATAATAGCTACAACAATAAAACAACAAGGGCAACAAAAGGGAATACATAAATAAAATAAATATTTTTTTTAAAAAAAGAAGTCTCTGGATGGGGTTCCAAAAGGAAAGTGGAGCAGAAAGTCTGTGCACATGTGCTTCAGTGAGGACCTCCTGGAACTAGCTGGGAGAGCAGGATGCACAGCAGATGCTGGGGCTCTGGGTCCCAACGGCCCCCTCCTCTCTCCACACCAGCTCCCTTTCCTCTCCAGGGTTTCCTTCCCCCCACTGACAAGTGAAGGGTGTAACTCAGAACCTCTCCAGAGGCCCTCTCAGAGTTGACACCTCCTAATGGCCCAGGGATTCTGTGTCTCCCCTCTGCTCGTGGTGAAGGGACTGTGCTGGAAGGAGTCAGCTTTGCTTTCCCACTCCTGACTTCTATGAATGCCAGGCTCCTACAACTTCCTGTTTAGAGAGGCCCTGGGAGGAGGAGACTTCTCCCAGGAAGGGCCAGTCCCACACGTCCACTTGATGGAGTCACGTGAGGCTGGCTGGGAGCCAAGGGGAACAGTTAGTACTATTGATAATGCATCTTTTTTTTTTTTTAAATCTTATGTATTTCCCTCAAGGTACTTTTGTTTATTTTTATTTATTTATTTTTCCCTTATCCAAAGCTCTGTTCAGTTTTGGCTTATGGTGATGCAAGGGATTAAACCTGGGACTTTGGAGCTTCAGACATAGAGTCTGTTTGCATAGCCATTATGCTATTCATCCCCACCCAATAATCCATATTTTTAATATTATTTTTATTTTTTTTAAATTTTTTATTTAAAAAAGGATTAGTGAACAAAAACATAAGGTAGAAGGGGTACAACTCCACATAATTCCCACCACCCAATCCCCATAATCCCCCCCCTCCCATGGTAGCTTTCCCATTCTCTAGCCCTCTGGGAGCATGGACCCAGGGTCGTTGAGGGTTGCAGAAGGTAGAAGGTCTGGCTTCTGTAATTGCTTCCCCGCTGAACATGGGCGTTGACTGGTCAGTCCATACTCCCAGTCTGCCTCTCTCTTTCCCTAGTAGGGTGTGTCTCTGGGGAAGCTGAGCTCCAGGACACATTGGTGGGGTCTTCAATCCAGGGAAGCCTAGCCAGCATCCAGGTGGCATCTGGAACCTGGTGATTGAAAAGAGAGTTAACATATGAGGCCAAACAATTTGTTGAGCAATCATGGATCCCAAGCTTGGAATAGTGGAGAGGAAGTGTTAGGGAGGTACTCACTGCAAACTCTAGTGTACTTCTGCTTTCAGGTATATATTTTGCAGTAGTTTATGGATACGTGTGCACATAAGCTCTCTCTCACAGAAACTGGTGTATATCTAGATTATGGGACTTTGTTAGAAAGTGAACTACCTGAGATGAAATTAGAGTGTGCTATAAAAGGAAAGGTCTCACCCGAGTAATGAAGCTGAAGGGTTGTCATTCCACACGTGAAGTCTCTGGATACAGTCTGAGGTGAAGCATATTGAGGTGGCAATCGTTGCTTTGGTTAGGTTGTGATCGGCGGATGCAATATTATTTGGTTCGGATTGGGAGATGCATACAGGAAAGTGGGCCCTATCCAAGGGTTCCAGGACTGGGGGAAATAGGGGCTCTATAGTAAAGATGTGAGGTTCCTGCTGTCTTAGGGTTCAAAAAGACAATTGATAGCTAATATTATCATCACTTTATTTGTTAATTGGGTTAACTTTGAAAAGTCCCTTTGTTATGGTTTGCTGTACAGTACCCAGTATCTTGTATATAGCTGTGCTATTGGATGCTTCTAATCTACTTGGTCTAGGCTTTTGAGAGAGTCCGCATATCAAATACACAGCCTATATATTAAAAAGATTCACTTTGTCTTTTGAGAAACTTTGAGACATACAATTGATTTCCCCCTCTCATATTAATTAACTACTGATTTATATGTCTACATTTTGCTAGGAGTGTACATAAACACCATTCCCACCACCAAAGGGCTGTGACCCATCCCTCCGGCCCACTCCCACCCCCCACTGGCCCAGGAAGCTACATGTCTACCCCTCACCACTGGGTTTTTACTTTGGTGCCCTACTTACAATTTGATCAGGTTCTGCTTTTAGTTTCCCTTTCAGATCTTCTTAGTCAGCTTCTGTTGATGAGTGGGATCATCCCATACTCATCTTTATCTTTCTGACTTAGTTCACTTAACATAATTCCTTCTAGCTCTGTCCAAGATGGGTCAGAGAAGGTGGGTTCATTATTCTTGATAGCTGCATAGTATTCCATTGTGTATATATACCACAGCTTTCTCAGCCACTCATCTGTTGTTGGGCACCTGGGTTGCTTCCAGGTTTTAGCTATTATTTAATATTATTTTTTAATGAAAGATAGACAAAGATGGAGAAAGAGAGAGAGAGAGACCATTGATCATCTCTAGTTTATGGTGGTGCTGGGGACTGAACCTGAGACCTCAGAGCCTCAGGCATGAGCCTTTTGAGAGTCATTATGCTATTTCCTCAGCCCTTCCTGTCTCCTCTCTCTCTACCTTTTCCCAGACCTCATGAAGATAAATGTTTTGCAAGAGAGATAGCATAATGTTTAATGAAGAGACTCTCGTGCTTGAGGCTCCAAAGTCCAAGGTTCAATCCCCTTCTCTACCATAAGTCAGAGCTGAGCAACATTTTTTTGGGGGGAACCTCCTCTAATCTTGACTAGTATCTCAGTATTCCCCCACTCCTCCTGGCCCTTTGGGTGACAGGGCCTTAGGTCCTCTGAACCAGACAGAAATATCTCCTAGAGCTAGTCTCCACTCCCATGAATTAGGGCCCCTCACATGCAGGGGGACTGTTCAGGTCTGAGGTGACAGGAAGCTGAGGAGAGGAGGGTTCAGAGTCAGGAAGGACAGGAGCCTGGCTTAAATAATGATGATTTAGCTCTCCCATCTGGGAGATTGAATTTTTTTTTTTTTCCAAATCACTTTAGTGAGGAAATGTTGATTTACAAAGCTGTTGTTGTCTTGGGTGTCTGCATCATCAGTGGTCACTTTTCTCTTCCACCTTCCAGTACTGGGTCCCCAAGGATTCCCTCTCCTAATCCTTTTCTAGCTCCTCCTCCCCTTTCTTCCCCTCACTGAGTCCTTGGATCTGCCAGAACAGACTAGAGTTTGTTAATATTTCACCCTGTATTTTCAATTGCTTTGCTTCTTTTATTCTCTTTTTTCTTTTCTTTTCTTTTTTGCAATGAGGCTTATTTCTGAGACTCAGTGTCTACACAACTCCAAGGTTCCTGGTAGCTCGCTCCTTTCTTCCTTCCTTCCTTCCCTTCTCCTCTCTCTCTTTCTGTCTCTTCTCAAGACAGCAAGAAACAGGGAGAGAGACACCTGCAGCACAGCTCCACTGCTCGTGAAGTCTCCCTCTGGCAGCTGGAGACCAGGGACTTGAACCCAGGTCCTCATGCATTCATGGCAAAATGTACACTCTGCCAGGTGTGCCAGCAACACCGAGTCCCCCTTGCTTTGTATCATAAGTCCCTCCTGTGAGTAAGATCTCCCAGATTTTGTCCTTTTCTTTCTGGGTCATCTTACTTTGCATGATTCCCTCCAGTTTTATCCTTGAGGTCACAGAAGAGAAGCTGTCATCATTTTTTTGCAGTTGCATAGTACTCCATTGCATACACATGCCATGGCTTCTTTTCCATTTGCCTGTCATTGGACTGTTATACATAGTGCTGCAACGCATACAGGTGTGAGCGTGAATCTCAGATGGGACATCTGCATCTCCCTCACCCACAGGGACAAGGAGGACATCCCCGGTGAAGAAGCACAGAAACAGGAAAGAGATATGACAGCTGAAGAAAAGTTGGTTTTGAAGGAGTTCCCTGCTTGGAAGGAGCAACTGGAGGCAGGCATTCAAAAGCTCCAAGTACTGGCAGACCACGTTGACAACACCCACCAAACACTGGCCAGGGCCAGCCTACTGACCAGCTTGGTGGCTGTCTTCTCAGGAGCCCTGGGCATCCTAGGCTTGCTCCTGGGTCCAGCTGCCACAGGGGGCAGCCTGTTGCTCTCAGTTGCAAGCAGAGGGCTAGGGACAGCAGCTGGGGCCACCAGCATGCTAACTGGCATGTTGGCGCACTTGCACACTCAAGGTGTCAGAGTGCTAGCCCGCAGCCTGGTGTCCAGCAGTGGCCAGGGGGCTCCAGAGTCCAGGGGTAGCAAGGCCTCCTGCTTCCTGGCCATGGGCAAGCTGGCCTGCAATGGTGGTAGTGCCCTTTGGGAGGTCAGAAAGCTGGTACGTGCCTTCCAGGAGGTCCGGGCCCACCCTCACCTGGTGTCCGGGGGCCCTGGCAGTAGGCAGGTGCACAGGGCCACTGGGAGCTCAGCGCTGGTGGCAGCTTACTCCCTTGGCCTGGACCTGCTGCAGGGTTGGAGGCAGCCACAGGAGGACATGGAGCTGGCACTGGCGGAAGAGCTGCGGGCCTGGGCCTGCAGGCTGCAACAGGAGCTGGCGGAGCTCACACAGCTCCAGGAACATCTGCAGAAGGTGAGCCTGCATCCTCCCTCATGGGCTTCCCCAGACACTGCTCTCAGCTCACAGGGGTAGATTAGTGGATGGGAGCAGTTCTTCTACTCTGGAGATGGGGACTTATGATGTGACTCTCAGGGGTGGGCACTCCTACCCTGCCCGCTTACTCCCAGCTTCATCATTCTGCTTATTGGAAGAAATGGTGGTGTGTGGTGGGAGGGGGGTGAGTTAAACAAGTTTCTCTCAAGTTATACAATGAGAATTGCCAGATCACAGGGTCCTGTCTTGTTTTCTTTCTTTTGGGGGTGAAGGGATGTCCTATACTGTTTTCCACATCAGTGGTACTATTTCACACTCTTTTACCAGCCATGCTCTAGGGTTCTGATTATTTTAATTATTCACCAAAGTACATCTTCTTTCTTTCTTTTTTCCTTCCTTCATTTCATGTATATTTTATTTATTTATTGGATAGAGACCATCAAGATGGAAGGGGGAGGTAGGAAGGAGAGAGGAGAGACACCAGTTGCACTGCTTCACCACGTGTGAAACTTTCTTTCTGCAGGTGGGGACTGGGGATTTGAACCTGGGTCCTTTGCACAGTAACATGTGTGCTCAACCAGGTACACCACCGTCCAACTGGCTTGTCCTTTCTTCCTTCCTTCCTCCCCCACTTCCTCGCTTTCTTTCTCTTCCCAGTTATTCTACATACTAGCCAAAGTACATTTCCCTTTCTTTTTAAAAAATTTATTAATTTTTAATAGAGACAGAAATTGAGAGGGAAGGTGAAGATAGAGAAGAAGTGAGAGAGAGAGACACCTGTAGCACTGCTTCACCACTACTTTATGAAGTAAAAACCTGCAGATGGGGGCCTGGGGCTTGAACCAGCATCCTTGTACACTGTAAAGCATGTGCTCAACTAGGTGTGCCACCACCCAACCCATTGTAAAGTGTGTCTTCTGTGATTTTGGGGAACTACTCTAAAGGCACAGGGTAGCCCTGTTTATCCCCAGTCCTGAGATTCCCCAACATCCCACCAGAAATGTAGTAAGAACTTGTATAACTCCCCCACCACCACCACACACCACCATTTCTTCCAATAAGCAGAACGATGAAGCTGGGAGTAAGTGGGCAGGGTGGGAGTGCCCACCCCTGAGAGTCACACCACAGAACCCAGAGTATAGGTCCCCAACTCCAGAGCCATCCAGACTGCTCCCATCCACTCATCTAGCAAGGACTATACTGGGGTTCCAAAGTTGACATGAAGTAAGGACAAGGGAAGGTGTGTGTGTGTGTGTGTGTGTGTGTGTGTGTGTGTGTGTGTGTGTGTAAGGGAGGGATTGTTGTGTGTGTTCCTGTAGACGAGGAGTCACAGTGGACCCAGGTGTCCAAACAGCATCAAGGACACCTTCACAAGATGACACCTGTCCTGGACAGAGCTGGCCAGACCCTCTGTTTGTCCTATGGATGTTCCATGAGATCCCTGTGCTGCTTAGGGGAGAAACTGAGCCCCAGGGACGTTGTGGGTGGGAGCATGTCCTCCTAACATGTGGGGCCCTTAGGCCTCCTGTAACTATCTGGAGAAGGGCCCTTGGGGAGGTACTTGGGCTGGAGGCATTTATGGGCTAGTACTCTAATCTCCCAGGTGGGAATCCTTATGAAAGGAGGAGGGAAGGCAGCCCACCAGGGCACTCTCACTGCCTATGTAGGCACAGAGCCCTGTGAGGACGCAGGTGGAGGAAGAAACAGATATTCTGGCTTGAGCTGAGGGATTCTGAGAGCCCACATTCCTGTCCTGTCAGCCACCCACTCTGTGGGGCCTGAGCTGAGGCAGGTGTCTGGGCCTGAGTTAGGATGGCACAGCCAGAAAGAAACGTGACTGCAGATCTGGGACTGTGCTCCCTGTTACTCCCTGATACTCCCTAATACTGCCTGGCTCCCTGCACCTGAGCCTCTGCAAAGTTCCTATCATCTGGTGTGTTTCTTTCTTTGCAGAAACCTTCGCAAGGAGAAAGGACCCTGAGCGCATCTCCAGAGGGAGCCATGGGGACTCTGTCCCTAGCCTGGCAGGAGGAAGAAGGACAGCAGGTGCCAGGAGAGGATGGAAGCAGGCTGAGCCCAGGTGAGGGGGGCACTGCCCGATGGGTGTGTTCCCAGCAGAAGGGAACAGAGATCCAGTCTACTGCCCCCTAGTGCTGCCCATGGTGGGCTCTGGAGGCTATAGGGGTGTGAATGAAGAAAGCTAGTCTCATGTGTGTGTGTGTGTGTGTGTGTGTGTGTGTGTGTGTGTGTGTGTGTGTGATTGTCATGTGTATTCCTGAGGATGGGAGAGGCGTCACAGTGACCCTGGGGGGTCCAGTGTCAAAGACATCAGCAAGGCTGGTAAAGAGGCTGCCTGGAGACTTACCTGAGTCCTAAGTGCACTGCCAGCTATTAGCAGGTCTTGTGAAGGTCCATCTGTCCCCTCCCTCCTTTGATGTCCCCCCACTCACTCACAGTCATAGTCACACACAGGAGGACTGTGCTAGGCAGCTGTTACCTCCTGCTGCACTGGCAAGAAGATAGGCGGCTCCCTGGGGTGAAGGGTATTTCATGGTCTCTTGTCATTTCACCTTTCAGTTGCTTCCATCTTTTTCTTCCCTACCCCAGTCATCTCTGGGTAGGATCCTGGGTTTGCACACAAAAGGATGTTTCTAGAACCCGCTTGACCTGATTCCATCAGCAGAGTCTCTCAGCCTCTCCACAGACCAGCCCCCCCGCCCCCAGCTCCTCCTGAAGACCACTGCTGGCTGCACTGCACCTAAGCATAAACATGGATGCTGTTTTGTTTTGCTTTAGCTGTTCTCTTGGAAGTAGCCCATGGACATTAAATGCAACTTTGTACAATTCAAGAAGTGGAGAAGTAAAGAGAAAAAGAAGTAATGCACCAATCAAGGATGATAACTCTTGGCATTTCCTCTGGAAACTTTTTCCTGTGCTTTGTCTTGCTCTGGATGTTAAAGTCATTAGGCTGCCTCCCAGAGCACACGCCCCCCCACACACTCTCCAGACTGCATTGTAAAACATTTATGTCTGCAGCCCACAGTGTTTTCTCTGTCACTCTCAACCTTACCCTGTTTGCCTTTGGTTCTGTAACTTTCTATTTATCTGTTTTTATTGAGTGGTGTTTTCTTCCATACCATGTTTTATTTCACTTTTATAGGTCCTGTTTTATATGCGTCAATATCTCTTGACCATAAGTGCAATCTTTTCTCTGTACGTGAGTTAGTCATTGCTCTTTAGGCAACCCAAACCAGCTCAAACTAGTTACTAGGGAGGAAAAAAAGCAAGTGGAGAAAGGGGGGGCTTACTGGTTCTGATTCTGAGGACCCCCCCAATCCTGAAAAGGAAGAAAGGGGTCACTGATAGGGTTCTTGGCTTCCAGTAAAGTTAGAGATCAGAAGCAAGCCACCACAGAAAGTGAAAGCACGTTTGTTTGGCATAGTGTGGGATAGAAAGCAGACTACTTCATTGTGAAAGCAGCCCCACACCCCACTAGTGTGCAACTGACTGGTTCTTAGGGATCTCTTGATTATGCTATGTACAGGGAGGGAGTTTTCTAGGAAAGGGGTGTTGACATCTCAGACCAGCTTGCCATCTCCCCTTCCCTTCCCTTCCTTCCCTTACCTTACCCTACCCTTCTCCTTCCATTTGTTCCTTCCTTCGGTCCTTCCTTCATTCCCTTTCTTTTTATTGCCACCACAGTTATTGCTGGGGCTTGGTGCTGGCACTATGAATCCACTGCTCCTGGTGGTCATTTTTTCCTTTTTTTTTCTTTTTCCTTTTTTTTTTTTTTTTCTAATTGGAGAGGACAGAGATGAATTGAGAGAGGACAGGGAGATAGAAAGAGGGAGAAAGATAGACAGCTACAGAACTACAGACCTGCTTCACCACTAGGCCCCCTGCAGGTGGGGAGCATATACTTGAACTTGCATTCTTGTGCTTTGTAATATGTGTTCTTAACCAGTGCATCACCATCCCTGCCCCCCAGATGCCATCTTTTCTTATGCCCAAATATAGTCATTTTCTGTCATCACCATGTAAAATGGTCATGGTGCAGGTCAGAGTGATTTTCAGTATGTTGATGAAGGAAGAATGAGTCTTTAGTTTATTACTGGGGGTATATGCCACCATCTTGGATTCACCCATCTTGGATCTAGCCACTTTGGATTCAGCCATCTTGAATGCAGCTTGCTCAAATTGGTTTTCTGGAGCCTTCCTGTTCTTACCTTTGTTGACAAAGCTTTTCCCATTTGCCTAGTTCATTTAATATATTCAAAAAGTTTAAGGGAAGATAGGGTTTAAGGTGTTTCTGAACTCAGAGGATAAAAATGATGTCAATAGGCATTAGACTTTACATTTCTCAGACAGGTTTCTGCTAGTACACGCTAGAGAGTCCCAGCACCCTAGACTAGCTGGGTGCCCCTAAGTGGGAAAGGAGTGGGCAAAAGTCAAGGGCCCACTCTCATTGGCCAGGACAAAGTTATATGACCTTACCTGTGCTGGTTGCTGGGATGGAAGGGAACTGTAAGGTTTATGAATGAAGCAAGAAGTGGGTTGGGTGGTGGCACACCTGGTTGAGCGCATATGTTGCAATGAATGTAGCAAGGAATTAGAATAAGTTAAAACACACACACACACACACACACACACACACACACACACACAGCCACACACACACACACACACACACACACACACACACCGTATACTGGCTGTACCTCCCTTTCACAGACCTTGTATTATTTCAAAATTTTATATGCATCGAGGCAAAATGAACAAGTGTGTCAAAAGCTTGCTAATTATTTTTTAATTCTTTTTTTTTAAACTGGATACTTTTTACCCTAAGATAAAGAAGAGGGCCTTGTGAAGCCAGAGAAGAAAGCTTTCCTCCCCGTCATTACAATAACCATTTGTAGTTTAAGAAATCTGGGAAAGATTTTAAAAGCAGAGTGGAGAGAGAGGCACCATCAGTGTTCTAGCCTATAGCCTGACAGTCACTGTTTTACAGATCTGTAGTCTAGGGATTTCCAATTATGTGTGATCCTATGCCTAGGTCACTGTGTTTCTTGATTTCATCACTCTCACTTCCCTGTTATCACGTTTTCATGCTCATAACTGCCAGTGAACAACTTTCTCCACATTTAATATTGTTCTCTTTGTGTCTGAGTGTCCTTATATCAATAGTTCCAAATAGCCTATCAGCTATGATTGGCTATTACCAATAGTCCTGGCACAACTAGTCACTAACCTTAAGGTTTTGTTTGTTCTGAGGGATTTCTGAAAGAAAAAAAAAAAAGAATGAGTCCAAGAATGGAGATTTGATTTATCCTTATTTGCCTGAGGCCATTTCTTCTCCTCCTTCTTCTCCCTGTCCCTCTCCCTCTGTATCTGACTTCTATTAGTTTGTGTGTTTTTCACTATTTGCTGCCCTGAATAAATGCCTTACTATACAGTTTTGTAGATTTGATTCTGCTAAATAAAGGAATAAAGGTGTCTCATTATAAGGTGGTTTTATTGTATTACTTTGATGAAAATAGGTGATTGCAGTAACCAATTTCAGTAATTGAAGTGAAAGTGCACCCTTCCTCTTTCTCTCATCCTTTTGGTTTCTCTCTCCCGAGCTAAACCTGCTTACACCTGATGTATTTCTCTTCAGATCCACACCCCATCCTGTACCACACACCTAATATTAAAAAAAATTCAGATCACATTATTCAATTTTTTCTTTTATTTACTATCATATGAGTCTCTTTCCAGGTCAGGCGGTAATGTCTGTATTTTTTTTTTTCACTTTTTTTTTTTGCTTTCAGGGTTATTGCTGAGGCTCAGTGCCTGCACTATGAATCCACTGCTCCTGGAGGCCATTTTCCCCATTTTGTTGCTCTTGTTGTTGTCATTGCTATTGTTGTTGGACAGGACAGAGAGAAATCAAGAGAGGAGGGGAAACAGAGGGGGAGAGAAAGACAGACACCTGCAGACCACCTGCTTCACCACCCATGAAGCAACTCCCCTGCAGGTGGAGAGCTGGGGGCTCGAACCGGGATCCTTATGCTGGTCCTTGTGCTTCAAGCCATGTGAACTTAACCCGCTGCGCTACTGCCTGACCTATCTTTTTAATTTTTTAAATTTATTTTTTAAAGTAATTTATTTATTTTTTAACATTTATTTATTTATTTATTCCCTTTTGTTGCCTTTTTTATTTTTATGAAATTTTTTACTATAAATAAGTCCTTATTATATATTTTTAAAAATGTTTTATTTTGGATAGAGACAGAGAAAAATTGAGAAGGGAGGGAGAGAGGGCGAGACACCTGCATCACTGCTTCATGGCTTATGAAGCTACCTCTCCTCCCATCCCACAGGTGGGAACTGGGGGATTGAACCCTGGCTCTTGTGCATTGTAATGCGTGTACTCAACTAGGTGCACCATCACCTAGGCCCATCCTGATGTATCTTAATGCAAATAATCCTCTCTATGGATATTTAAAATCATTTCCATTTCATTTTATCACTCTGAGGTAAAATACTTCTCTGTGAACCAATTACAGTTTGAAAGAGGACGGGTCTTTGTCCATTGCTTCCTGGGGGTCTTCCAACAGCCCAGGGAAGGGTGTGATTATAGACTCTTGTGTGTGGGGGGGTGTTGCACTTAAAACTTAAATTAGAAGCACTCCTGAAGAATGGCAAACACAAAGACACATGTAAGTATTTGATTCCTGGGTAGTATATGGCAAGTTTTTAAAAAACACTATTTTTATTAGTGGCTTGACAGTGTTTACGTGATTATAATATTACAGGGGTACAGTTCCACATTGCTCCCACCACCAAAGGTCTGTGCCCCACCCCCACCCAATATGGTCCTCACTAGGTCCAAGAGATAGTTTGGTTAACATTTTTTTGCAAGCTTATTTGAGAGTATAAATTCATAACCTATGAATAAAAAACATTGCAATGCCCAAATTTGGATTTTCACAGAATATAAGGAGAATTCATTATCCAGAAATTTATGTACACAGTATACTATATTCATGGGATAAATAAAAAGGATAATTATGGCTACTTCATTAGTGTCTAAATCCTAATAAAAATATTTTAGTGTAGCAGTAGAATGCTTTCCTTATCATGATGATGAATGGTTCCTGTAAAGCAATTGCTAACGGTGAAATATTAGAGCTAATTTCATAGAATTAAATAATTTAAGAAACCGAGCTAATCTTGTAAGGCATGGAGCCAAAGTAAACAAATATTGTAATATTAGTAAAGAAAAATCTGTGCTGTGTAGTCATGAAAATGAACAAAAAATTATCCCTTTAGTAATTACTGCAATTAGAGTTTATTTCCTTTTGTCCTTGTTGTTTTATCATTGTGGTTATTATTATTGCTGTTATTGATGTTGTTGGATAGGACAGACAGAAATGGAGAGAGGAGGGAAAGATAGAGAGGGGGAGAGAAAGACAGACACCTACAGACCTGCTTCACCACTTGTGAAATGACTCCCCTGCAGGTGGGGAGCCGGGGGCTCGAACCAGGATCCTTTCGCCGGTCCTTGTGCTTCGCACCATGTGCACTTAACCCACTGTGATACCACCTGACCCTCAACAATTAAAGTTTATTAAAGTAGAGAGGAATATTAACAATGAGTAATTTTTCTTTTAATTGTCTAAAGATATGTTTGTAGAGAAAGACAAAAAGAGAGGAAAAAGTACCACAGGGTCCAAACTCCCAGAGGGATAAAGGATAGAGGAAGAAGACCAAAGGGCTCTGAATTCCGGTTCCACCAGAACCCAAGCATTTGTCATCAGAAATCTTGTTTTTGTACCATCACAGAAAGGGAATCAAATCTGGAAAATACTAGAGGAAGCCAGGCACTGTTTCTCTTATCTAAGAGAAAAGGAAATTAAAGAAGGACCTCAGACATAATAGGTGTTGATGTGATTTAGAAAGGAAATGAAGTGGGGGAGGGCAGGTGGTAGCATATCGGGTTAAGTGTACATGGTGCAAAGTGCAAGGACTGGTGCAAGGATCCCAGTTAGAGCCCTTGGCTCCCCACTTGCAAGGGGGTCACTTCACAGGTGGCGAGGCAGGTCTTCAGGTGTCTGTCTATCTTTCCCACTCTGTCTTCCCCTTTTCTCTCGATTTCTCTCTGTCCTATCCACAACAAAAATGGAAAAAAATGGCCTCCAGGCGCAATGAATTCATAGTGCAGGCACCAAACCCTAGTGATAAGCCTGGAGGCAAAAAAAAAAAAAAAAAAAAAGGAAAGGAAGAACATAGAAAAATGGGTATATATATATGTACATATATATATATATGTATATCGTTGGAAGAACTGCAGTTTCCAATGGAGGGGATGAGGACACAGAAGTCTGGTGGTGGGAATGGTATGAAATTATATACGTGTTATCTTATAATTTTGTAAATCAATATTAAATAACTAATAAAAAATAAAAAGGAAGGAAGAAAAGAAGAAAAAAAGAACTATAGCATGGCTCCATCATCTGTGGAGATGCATTTGGTGTTCTGTGTGCTGTCAGGGCTAGAACCCAGGACTTCCTTCATAGAACTTCACTGGGGGAGCTATCTCCTAATCCCCCAGTGAGTACCATTTCTGTCAAGTAACAAAGCAGGTTAAAAACCATTATTTCAGCCCTGACATCATCTCCCCAGACAATAACTTGGATCCACCTATATCAGTTGTCAGGCTCAGGAAAAAAAAGAAAAAAATACAAGTATAGTCATGGGCTTTTTGGAATATAACTAAAATAGGACTACTAACTATCTACAAAACGGAGACCCCCCAACTCTTCATCTGAACTATTCCAGCCTTTAGGTTCATGATCAGCCAATAATTTGTTTGGTTTTATATGTTAACTCTTTTTTCAGCCACCAGGTTTCAGAAGCTACCATGATGCCAAACGGACTTCCCTAGGCAGACAACTCTACCAATGTGTCCTGGAGCCCCACTTCCCCAGAACCTCGCCCCACTAGGGAAAGAGAAAGACAGGCTGGGAGTATGGATTGACCTGCCAACGACCATAGTCAGCGGGGAAGCAATTGCAGAAGCCAGACCTTCCACCTTCTGCACCCCATAATGACCCTGGGTCCATACTCCCAGAGGGATAAAGAATAGGAAAGCTGTCAGGGGAGGGGATGGGATACGGAGGTCTGGTATTAGGAATTGTGTGGAGTTGTACCCCTCTTATTCTATGGTTTTTGTTAGTGTTTCCTTTTTATAAATAAAAAAAATCTTACCAATGATAAAAAATAATTAAAAAAAGAAAGCACATTAAAAAGACACTGTTAGCTGGGAAGGTAATTAAATGGCTGGCAGAGCACAGGGCTTGCAAAGTCAGAGGCCCCAGATTTGATTCCCAGCACCCCATATGCTGGAGCTGAAAGTGTTCTACCTTTCCTCCTTTGTAAAAGTAGTACCCTTAAAATATTAAGGGTAAAAAGATATTACTCATAGTAGCATCAAAACCATTTAAAGCACTGGCCTGAGAGGACAGCATAGAGCCAAATTATCTAGGTTAGGGTCCGGCCACCACCACACTGGAGGAAGCTTTGGTGCTGTAGTGTTTGTTCTCTCTTCCCTTCTCTCTGCTTCTCTTTCTATATAAAAAAAGCTGGTCTGGAATGGTGAAGCCAAAACAAACAAAACAATTAAAATATTTTATTTTTTTGTTGGATATAGAGAAATAAAGAGGTAAAGGGGGATAGGACAGGAGGGAGACAGACAGATACCTGTAACCCTGCTTCACTATTCATGAAGCTTTCCTCCTTCAGGTAGGGAGTGGAGGCTTAACTTGGGTCTTTGCACATGGTAGTATGTGCTCTTTACCAGATGCACCACTGCCGGGAAATAATGTTAGTGATGTAAAGACACAATACATCTTCCTGGAAAGAACCAGGGCAGCATAAGCTTGGAAGATCAGCCCATACCACTGGGTGGGAATGCAGCAGATTTTCAGGTTTAATCAGGCTTTAACACTGAAACTTCAGGTGCACATTCTAGTTTAATAAAAAGGAGCCGTTAAGGAGCTGGGGAGGACTGGTGGTATGACTAGAAGACACTAGAATCCTCGCTTTGGGTTCAAGCGTGGGCCAGGGTCCAGTGCAGGAGGGAGGGACTGAAGACACTGGAAGAAGACAGTCTACTCCAGCCGGGAACAAAGCCCAGACAAGCCATCGATAAGGGGTAGAGGTAGATGACAGGACAGGATGCCCTGGGGAGCCAGAGGACCCCTCAATTTCGTGCATGTCACGTGTGTGCTTAAGTTTGTGCGTTTGCCAGCCACCCAGCTGTTCCCTGTGTGCTTCTAGCCCCACATATTCATGGAACACCTCTGCACCAGGTGGCATGCCAGACCCCTCCGGGAACAGGGCAGAGCAGGGTGCGGCGTGGAGAGTCCCTGCCTAGCCCTGTGAGAGCAAGGTGCTCTGGTAAACCTTTGAAACCCCATCTTCTGCCGGGTGGAGTAGACCACTTCATTTTGAGTTTTTTTGTTTGTTTGTTTTTTGCCTCCAGGGTTATTGCTGGGGCTCGGTGCCTGCACTATGAATCCATTGCTCCTGGAGGCCATTTTTCCCTTCTGTTGCCATTGTTGTTTATCATTGTTATTATTGGATAGGACAGAGAGAAATCAAGAGGAGGGGAGACAGAGGGAGAAAGACACCTGCAGAACTGCTTCACCACCTGTGAAGTGACCCCCCTGCAGGTGGGGAGCCAGGGGCTTGAACAGGGATCCTTAAGCCAGTCCTTGCACTTGGTGCCATGTGCGTTTAACCTGGTGTGCTACTGTCCGGCCCCTGACCACTTGCTTTTGACCCTCAGCTGAGCCAAGATGAAATACAGGTCTTCAACTAAGAGAGCTTCTGCAGTGAAATTCCTGCTTGTGATGACTTCCTTCAAGAGAATAAATCTGCAGTGGTTTATGGTAACTCTTAAGAGACTTTAGATGTAGCTGGAGTGGAAAGGACATTTTGCAGAAGACCAGATTTCTTGTGTATTAGGGTTAGAGAACAAGATCTATATATTCTTGTCAGTCTTAAGTGAGGCTAGGACAGATTTGATGTGCTATGTAGCCACTCAGTGTGTTTATAATTAAAATGAAAAAAACCTTTATTTTTTAAATTTTATTTTTACTCCATTTATTTACTTGATGGCGATAAAGAATTTGAGAGTGAAGGGGGTGATAAAGGAGAGAGTAAGACAGACACCTGAACCATTTGTGAAGCTTCCTCCTTGCAGGTGTGGGCCAGGGACTTGAGCCCAGGTTCTTGCACATGGTAATATCACTTATTCTTTAAAGACTTATTTATCTATTTACATGTGCATGAGAGAGAAGGGGGGGTAATAGAGAGAGGAAACGAGAATCAGAGCATCATTCTGGCATATGTGGTGATGGGGATTGAACTTCAGGGAGTACATTTTTGAGGGAAGTTTGATCAGATATGAGGGTCTATTTCTTAGTCCACTCTACCACTTCCTGGGTAAAATCTCTTTATTAAATTTATCGTTATTAGTGATTCAAAAATTGTTCGCAAAATCATAAGATTATAGTGGTATAGATCCACATTGCACTGACCACCACAGTTCTGTACTCATCCCAAGCCCCCCAGGATAACCACCATAGTTTAAAAAAAAAATCTTAGCTATAGTGTGACATTTTAAAAAAAAAGTTTATGGGTTTCAGCTCTTTATATTGATAAAGTGGTTCAGTTTCATTCTTTCAATCCAGTTTTTCCAGCACCATTTATTGAAGAGAGTGTCCTTCTTCCATTTAATACTTTGGGCCCCTTTATAAAAGATTAGATGTCCAAAGATGTGGGGGTATTTTGATTTCTGTTTAGTCTGCAGGTGGTGCTGGATTTGCTTTGTGTGAGTGGTGCCCTAAGCCTCCATCTGCACTTCACACAAAGCAAACCCAGTCCTGAAGAAGTGTCATAGAATTATGGCACCTGACGTCCCTTAAACTGAGCCTTAGTCTGGAGGTGGGATTGGGGTGGGAATCCCAGATCTTCTCTTCTCTTCCTGAAAGTGGGAACTCTGCTGTAAGGTCAAAGTCCTTTTCCTGACTGCAGGGCAGTCTGACCTCTTTTGTTGTCATATTTATTTTCTGAAGGTAGACAACTTCTTGAGACTAGATTGTCATAGTTTCCCCTGGAAGTCCAAGCCAAAATTCATTTATTTAAAAAATGTGTTTTGTTCTATTCCTCTCTGGCATTTCCACCTGTCCTGCTCTTACTCCAACTACTTACACGTAATCAGCTGTCATGCTAAGGCCTTCTCTACATTTCCTGCCAAGAAAACCCACTGATTTGAGAAGAACTATGACTGAGAGAATGTTACCCCTTTATTGAAGTGGAATTTATAACCAAGAATTAGACACTGTTAAAATGTTCTAACACCAGGGAAATAATTAATTACAAACCATTCATCCACTTGAGTTTATGAAGCTATCAAAATGACATTTATAAGTCAATAATTGGGCTGACATAGAAAATGCTTATTTTATTAGGTTAGGTAGGAAAAAGCAGGTGGGAATTCTCACTTTTTCTTTTTAGTAAATATTTTATTTATTTTCAATATATTTTATTATCTTTATTTATTGGAAAGAGACAGTCAGAAATCGAGAGGGAAGGGGGAGACAGAGAAGATGAGACAGAGAGACACCTGCAGCCTTGCTTCACCACTTGTGAAGCTTTCTCCCTGTAGGTGGGGACCAGGAGCTCTAACTTGGGTCCTTCCACTCAACCAGGTGGGCCACCACCTGGCCCATATTTTATTTATTTTATTTTAATAAGAGAAAGATACAGAGAGATCAGAGCACTGTTTAGCTCTGGTTTTCAGGGATTCCAGGGACTGAGCCTGGAACTTGAGAGTCTAAGGCATGAGTCTTTTCTATATAAAAATTTTAATTTATTATCTTTATTTATTTGAAATAGCCAGAAATCAAGAGGGAAGGGGTGACAGAGAGGGAGAGAGACACAGAGATACCTGCAGTGCTGCGTCACCACTCATGAAGCTTTCCCTCTGCAGGTAGGGACCAGGGGCTTGACCCCTGGTCCTCGTGCACTGTAATATGTGCACTTAACCAGGTACACCACCGCCTGGTCCCAGGCTCAGAAGCCTTTTGCGTAACTATTATTCTGAGGAAGACTCAACAATCAAGTGTGTGTGGGGGGTAAGCTGCAAGGAAACACCATGGACTCTCTAGTCACTTCTCTTTCTATGTCTCACAAGTTTTCTATCATATGTGTTGGTCTGCTTCTAAGACCGCTTCTGTTTCATTGGTTTAATCCCCCCTGCTTAACACTGTATTCTATTTACATAACCACTGTTAACTAAGCACCGCCCTGCCTCCAGGGCATTGGTTTAATCCTCACTGTTTTGCACGCTTTTTCCTTCTCCCCACCCCCTATCCTACGTACATCCTCTTCGGACCTGACACTTCCGCCTCAGGATATATAAGGACAGGATTGTGATTAGAGATAGCTTAGATTGCGCTGCATTCCACATGAATAAAGACTGAACTGCGTACCACTCAGCCATGAGTCCCTGGTCGTCTCTCTACTGCCCGTGAAGCTAGCCCAGCTCAGCAATATGAGTTGGTGCTTCACTGAATTGAAAAGGATGAATCATAAACATTCACACGAAATTATTTTTCAAAGAACCAACACATGGTCTGCAGGTCTTCACTGGCTTTGTACATCCTGAGTGAGGTCTGCTCCTCACAACTGATTGGACACTCAGTGGGAGAACGTGTATTTTCACACAAGACCATTCCTGGGGTATCAGCAATAACTGTGGCATGGGGTGGGGAGAAGCCAGCCTTGGTCACCCACCACTCCAACCAGCCACATGGTGCTGGTCGTCCACCATGTCCAGATTCTTGTGGGTAGAGCAATAAGCAGACACTTCCTGCCTTCATGGAGTTTATACTTGGTAATGATATATGGGAAACATACTTTCTGAGGTGTATTAGACAGCAGTGGGTGAGAAGGGTGAGTACAGGGAGCTTCCAGGAGAGCGTAGGGGAGGCAGGCTGACCACAGTTCTGGGGAGCAGAAGATTTAAGGAAAGGTGGAGGCTGTGTGTGGAGGTCAAAGGCAGAACATAATGTCAGCTCTCAGAAGACTGGTGTTTCCACCAAGACAACAGTTGATGCCAGAGGTGAGCAAAGGATGCAGACTAAGGAGCCGGGGCACCTGGCTTTGAATCCGGGTTCTGCCACTTACTACTTGGGGCCAGTTATTTAGATAGAATATGCTGGTGCCAACGATTAAACCTGGGATCTCTGGGGCCTCAGGCATGAAAAGCTGGTACGCAGCCACTGTGCTGTCTCTCTAGCACCATCCATTTTTTAAAAAATAGTAGATCATGAGATTTGTTGTTTGCTATGATCACAACCCCTGACAACAGCTGTTTTGCAAATCCCAGATGTTCATGCCATGCTGGACAGTGGGGAGAGCAGTAAAAAGGAGGCGGTTGGTGGCTTCCTGTCACAATCTCTCTGTTATAGGAATAGACAACAGGCTGGCAGGGTGGGGCGGGGTGGGTTAACACGGGCCTGCAGATGGGGGCAAAGATGGGACAGACAAGGAGCATTTCACACAGGAGCGCACAGGCCCATGCATGGCTCATCCCCCTCCCAGTATGGAGCCACAGGTGGTGGGTGCGTTTGAGCTACCATGGGGTTGCCCTTGCCACCCTTACCAGGGGTCACTTGGGGGGGGTCTTTGACAAAGAAGCCTGAGAGCAGCTATGGCAAGCAAGCCAGTATAGACAGTGCGCAGAGCCCTTCCATGAAGTTTGTCTTGGAGGAGAGGACCTGGGATCTTGGAAAATTTTATTTTAAAAAATGTGTTGAGGGGGTCAAGTAGCGGTATCAGTTGAGAGCACAGTATAGTGCACAAGGACCCGGATTCAAGTTTGAGGCTCCCCTACCTACCTGCAAGGGGGAAGCTTTACAAGTTGTGGAGCAGGGCTGCAGGTCTCTCCCTCTCCTCCATCGTTTTCAATTTCCAATATATATATATTTAAAAAGTGCATTGTAGAGGTGGGTGGTGCTGTATCGCTAGAGTGCACGTTACTATGTGCAAGGACCCAGGTTCAAGTGCCCATTCCCCACCTGCATGGGGGAAGCTTCATGGGTGGTGAAGCAGTGCTGCATGTGTCTCTTTCTCCTTGCCTATCTCCCCCTCCATTTCAGTCTTTCTGTCTATTCAATAAATGAATAAAATAACAAAAATGTAAAAATGTGATTTAAGTATGCTAAAAAGTTACAGGGACTAGTGGAAAGTAATCATATGATTGCCAGTGGATACAACAAGGTGACCATGGAGGGGAAGACCTGGACTAGGCTGAGTGTGGGTTCAGGACGGAGCTCTGCTGAGGAACTGGCTTCTTCCAGCAGAACAGGGAGGGTGGGGTGGGATGCAGTCAGGCAATGAGCTACAACAGCAAGACAGTCACTCTGGATGATCCTATGTCCGCAACTTTTTTTTTTTTTTTTAGGAAAGAGGAAGCAGGATGGTTTGAGAGTGAAGTTAAGGCAGCTAGAGACTCCAGGGGAGTTCTGGATTTGGGAATTATTACTGAGAAACCAGCAAATCAATGCAGGTGAAAGGGATGAGAGCATAGGTGAAGGAAAGGGGTAAGGCAGGACAGGTGCACTAGGAGTCTGGGGATGGCAGGGACAGAGGTGGTGGGCAGGGAAGCACTAGACGCTTGAAGTGTTTCTCAGGATCCCAGGCGGGCAGTTTCCAGACATGGCCCAGGACACATGAGGAGTGAGAGGTCCAGGTGAAGCTGCAAAGTCACAGAAGCAGAAGTGCCAGCAGCAGATTCTGCAGGGACGGGCTCTCATCAGCAGGAGGAGGTGACAGATGCAGGGGGCAGAGGCCCAACCTCTGGCTCCATTCCCTCAGACTTACCCTTCTCAGTTCATGGGGGTCTTGAACGTAGGAAGCCTTGCTTTTGTTTTCTGTCTTAAGGAGTCAAAGTCAAGTTGTTCATTTTGAGCCACAGAAGAAAGCAACAGGGATAGGAGATCAATACACCCATACCCACACCATACACAATCCAAAGAATGGTGTTTCTCTCTTTTATTTAAAAACAGTGCTTCATTACCATTTGCAAAGGCAGAGGCAATGCTCCTCCTTTGCTTAGAGTTTATAAAAGCCAGCAACATGATCAATAATTTATACACATGGATAGTAATACAAAAAAAAAAAAGAATAAAAGCTAAAGATCTAACTACTCCAACCTTCACAATTCCAGCTACTTGATAATAATAGGAGAAACCCAATGAATACTGTATGGTCTGAAAGCTACTATACAATATGATTCTTAACGAGAAAGGGGGTGGAGAGTAGAGACTGTCACAAAGCCCTGGGGTGCTTCTCTGTAGTCTGCAGGGAAACAGGACCCTGGACAAGCAGCTCGGGTGTCCTAGGAAGTGATTCTGGGGGGGGGGTAGAGAGAAGGCCAGGTGGTCAATTATACAAAGCATCCCATGATTTGCCCCCATGCCCAAAGGTACCTGTTTTGCCATGGCAACGGGAGAGGGCTGGAGAAATTGCATGTTGCATGTTGGGATGGTTCAGTCTCTGTCATGGGAAGTGGGGAGAAGAGGAGAGGTTCTATGGCATTTTTAGCCTTGCAAAGATTTGGGATGGAAAGCTCAGAGGCTCTGGTGTGTGTGTGTGTGTGTGTGTCAGCAGTCAGGGACATGGCCACTGGCTCCTGCCACTTTGCAGCCCTAGCTTACGTGTCAGTCCCAGGTTCGCTCCAGCTATTCACAAGCAGAATTCAAACACAAGAAAAAAGAAAAAAAAAAAAAAGAGAGATTTAATATCCGGTGGTGGGAGGATCAATTTATCACTCGATATATAATATAGCCAAAAGGAGCTGCCAAAAACAAGCGTGTACACACACACAAATACTGTGAACAGAAAAAATATATAAGAAAAAGACTAAAGCTGGGAGTCTATGTGGGGTAGAGACATTGCTCAAAGCACTTATCAGTCCCCAAAAAAACCAAACCAAAAAACTTTTTTTTTTAACGATTCAAAAACTCACATGGCACCTGGGATTCTGGTTGGTGAGGGGGGCAGAAGGTGGGGAGAGGAAAGATAATTGATGTTCCCTTTTCTGCTTGCCACTGTGTGAGCCAAGCCCTCACAGTTGGCAATTCTAGAACCACCAGACAGAGAGAATCGAGGCCCTGGCTGGCAGGCTCCTTAAAGGCAAGTTTTGGCTGATGAGCAGTTCTCTCAGTTACCAATCCCTGCCAGCCAGCACTACCATGGCTGAATTGATCTACCTTTTTTTTTTTTTTTTTCCTGAGTAAACTGTAACTGGCTACAGTTCTGGTAACGTGGAGAACTCAGCGGCTCCAGCCAACTGCAATACTTGAGGAGCCCCCTCTGCTGCCTGGCTCCTCACCCCTAGAGTTTGATGACTTGCTGTCGTCTGGTCTGTGAGCCTTACTGTCAGTCAGGTGCCAGGGACACAGCTATACTCACTAAACCATGGGGTGCGTGCTGTCTTAGGACACCCAGAGGCTGCTTGGAAAGGGTCCTGCTTCATGCCCTAGCTCTTGGATGGCTATTGCTGGGTTGATCAGTAAAGCAAGTATGGAGGAAGTACACAGGAAGAGGGGAGGTGAGGGAAGAGGCTTTTGGACAGTAACATTTCAAAATAATAGTAATAGTGTTTTCTGCAACAGAGAAGCAAGTTTCACTGGCATATACTACAAATGGTCAAACATTTTCAAGAGCATGACAAAATAAAAACACACAAATTTACGTCTGATGCTCACCTTGACCACTAATTTTCTTTTAACCTATCTTAAAACAGTGCAAACAGGTAACTTATGCTTTTAAAATACCACTACCCCATCCCCCACCCCCCCCAAAGTCCTTTCCTCCTATTATCTGGGGGTGTGGAGGGGATCTGCAATTCTGCAAATGTTTCCGTGCAAGAGGGTTGCAAGAAGCAGAGAAGGGGCTGGACTTGGTGAAAGGAGGGGGTTCCAACAGTCTCCTCCTTTTCTCCTGACACCTCTAAGCACCTCTGGGTGGTCTTGGCCTTGTTCTCCTGCCTGAAGGAAGGAGGTTTCCTCAAGGTTTTATTGCAGACACTTGGGGTTGCTTCCATCCCAGTTCTACACCTCTCTTGTATCTGGAAGCTATGTGACTAGTAATAGTCGGTGGTGGCTGTCTCTTATCTGCTAGATCGTTAGGGAAATACCTATACTAAGAGCAGTTCAGCCCCTGAGGAGTCACACTTTGAGGAAAAGCTGCTACTGTTGTTTTCTATTGGAAGTATCTCCACTAGCAACCCTTAAACTAAGGAGTTGAACCCCTAGCTCCTCCTCCTTGAAGGAAGAGTAAGATGGGGTTCAATTCTGAAGGTGGCTGTTGGAGGATGATAGTGAGAGTAGGTTTTTGTAAAATCCAAGAGCCTTCAAAATGATGAATCACAACCGCTGATCTGGGTTGGTAAGAGCTGAACTATGTGACACTGGAATTCTGGAAAAGGCTGAAGTGCAGCTCTCTGGGCTAAAAGAGAGGTGTGGTGTGAGGATACAGGTTTTCTCTAGACATCTTTGTAGAAGAGCTGGGGTCCTAAGAGTAAGATGCTTAGTATAGAAAGTCCATCAGCTACAGTAAAGCTGTCAGTCACTCACATACTGTGATTCAGCATCAGTAAGTTTTTTTGCTTTTGTAATTATCAATGGGCATCCTCCAATGAGCTATGTGAGGCCCGGCTCTCTCTCCTGACCCTGCACTGTATTTCTGTGGGAGGCAGAGTTGGGAACATGTATGTACTGGCGCTTTGAGGAACCTGCCTCTGAGGAAGCTAACTGCATGGAACCTCAGGGCTCAAAAGCCAAGAGGGAGATGGAGGCTGTCAAATCTAGGTGCTTAGGAGAAACTCAGTCTGACACGGAGAACCGGAGGCCCTGTGGTAAAAGTAGAACTCTGTTTTGTTTTTCTTAGGAAGGGGAGCTGGAGGGAGCAGTGTGAAAAATCGCCCTGGATATGCAGCAGAAGCCAACGGGAAGGCACAGCTTGCCTAGAGTCCTCAGTCAGGACCAGCTGAACTGATAGGTACACTAGGCACCTTATGCCTGAGCTTCAGTCTCAGAGTGGGTGGTGGGAGTTGCTGTCCCCTTTCTCTTTATCTCTATCTTTTTCCTTTTCTTTGGAAAAAACAAGAGAAAATTCTTAAACTCATTCCTCTATTCTCCCCCGCTATGGACATGACCAGTGAGAATGTGGTCTTGTCCCTACTGGGTTGCCTGCCATCTTGCATGAGTGCCCCAGATTTGAACAGGATCTGACATTTTTCAGTTTCTTTAGTCAGTAAAAGCTCTCCAAAAACAAGCAAAAGATGGGGGAAAAAAAAAGCCTCCATGCCCCCATCCCCTAAAACTATGAAAGTCTCACCTCCCATTCCACCTTCTTCTAACTAAAATATTTATATACATACAACAAAAATTGTCCTAATAGCAACAAACCAAACTTTGGTTTGGGGAGGGGGAATCTTAAAAAAAAACAGCCAAAAGGCTGGGCATTTTAGTGTTCCTACCCAATTATCAGTAAGAATTGCATTGAGGCCTCAAGCTTTCTTGATGGCCTCCATTCGAGGGACAGCCTCTCTCCTTGTTCCTCCTGGAGAAATCACTCTACTTAACAAAGAATGCTTGATGCTGTCACAAGTCAGTTGTTTTAATTCAGGGACATGAATCAATTCTCAACCAAGAACATGTGTGGAGGCAGGAGAAAACAACAAAACAAACAAACAAACAAAAAAAAACCAAACCAACAACAAACCAACCAAACGAAAACAAACCCATAACAAACCAGAAGCTCCATGTCTCTGAATTACTCCCCTTAGCAGCTATTCCTTGGGTGAAAGGTCACCCTAGTACCAATATGAATAGACTAGGGAGCCAAACAGACCGTGCTTTCCTATTTTCTAACACCTTCGTTTTGGAAATGCTGTAGGACCCTTGCTTTTATCAGTAATAGCTAACAGCTAGGAGAGAAACACTTTCTCCCCCACCTTGACAACATATATAATAAAACTGAAGCCAGGCAGCAATGGCAGTGGGTCACTGCCACCACCGCCACATGACTTTGTCTGGTTATACAGAGGGAGCTTTGCTATTTCAAACCCTCCTTCCAACACAGGAGGGGACTGACCTCAGGGGTTCCCTATTTTATGTCCTGTAGTGTTCATGTACATGGAGGTACCTGGGTGCTCAGCTGGGTGTCTTTGGAGGATAATGAGAAGCTGGGTAGGATGGTCATGAGGGCTTGAGATTGTGGACACAGAAATGACTCATAAAGGCTCTGGAAGATGAAAATTCCTATGGCTCTGGAGCTAGTACAAAGTGCCTTTGCCTGCCCTTACATGGCCTCATCACCAAAACTTCCAGGGACAGCTGACCTAGGACTGACTGCTTTGTTTTCTCATCAACAGAGTTCTTATTCTTACTATGTTTTACACTTTGTATCGACTTCCTGGTTTAAGAGAAAGCCAGACATGGTCTAACATCCCCATTTCTCTCAGTGTTCTGTGCTGCTGACCCTCAGGCTGTGCTCAGAAACTTTGGGGGTTGGGGTATGGCAACTGGCTATTTATTCTTCTGTCCCTGGGTCCTAAATTCCTGAATCTTGAGGACATGTGTTTATAAAATGATAGGTGAGTGAAACTGTGGTTCAGGTAAAAGGCCCAGCAGAAGTGCTAGGATTACAAGAAAGAAAAGAATGATTTGTTTCCCCTCATACTACAGGGTTCATTCTCAGTCGGTTTCCTAATGAGGTGTTTCTTATCTATAGTCTGAGAATGTGTTTGGAAATAGTAACACTATAGTTCCCAACACAAACCGACTGCCTCAGTCTGTGCATGTAAGATGATTGTAAAAGGGATGGAGAAGACAGAAGGGAAGAGGAGAGGAAAGTGTCTTTAATTCTTCTGTTTTGCCAGCAAAAAATCCTAACACCTATCAGCATGTGGATTCCAACCACAGCTAATCTAAACTGCCTGCCAAAGACCAGAAACTCAGAAGACCAGGAAAAATATCCTGTTGCAGAAAGGTCTCTTCTACCTCTGCTTGTCTCCCACTCACCCAGCACCAGACACACTTTGGTAATTCTGTCTGCTGATATCTGATCAGATGCTTTTATCAGCTCCTTATTTCTCTTCTTCCTCATTAACTGTCTCTTCCATGATTGATAGAATAAGCTAAGCACGGACATACAGACATGGAAATGCATTATTATTATTTTTTTTACCACAGTTAAAAAAAAAGAAGGAAAAAAATGCACAATCTTTGGAACAAAAGAATTAAAGGCAGAAATTTAAAGGAAATATACATATTCAAAGAACATAGTGAGGTATAAAAAAGTATTCTCTCTTTTTTTGTGTATTTTTTTTTTTGTTTGTTTGTTTTTCCTCTTCATCTTGCTATAGAGTTCCTCTACTAGTAAATATTGCAATAGCCAGGCCTCATGAACTGGGGGGCTGTCCCATTTGCAGGGGTCTCACGTCACTTCAGTAGGGGGCAAATCGGCTGTAGCCACCTCGGTATAAACTCGCCTGCAGTGATTAAAGATAGAGAAATAATTACAAGGCTGAGAAGAGAAGCATTCAAACAGAAGAAAAATGTCCCAAGAGGGAAGATAGAAGAACAGCTTCCTTAGATGTGTCAGAGAGCTCACAAGATGTTGCCCAGTGTAGCAAAGAAACCAAATGGTCTCTAAATTGCTCACTCACTGTCAAAGCATTTATTGTTGCCCTGACAGTCTCAAGGACAGAGAATGACAGCGGTCCATTTCATTACGTGCAAGTTAGCAAAGAAGGAAAACACAATACAATTTAAAAGGAGGTGTATAAATACTTTGAAAGCACTGGTCTTTGCTTACTTTGAACACATCATTTCAATCCAGACCGAAAATAAAATGCTGGCCTTACTTAACACGGTATGTGCCAACTGGGAACACATTACTTCTAACCAC
This sequence comes from Erinaceus europaeus, assembly GCF_950295315.1. NCBI lineage: Eukaryota > Metazoa > Chordata > Mammalia > Eulipotyphla > Erinaceidae > Erinaceus > Erinaceus europaeus. The sequence goes on along the minus strand of NC_080165.1, from coordinate 95,288,623 downwards.
TCTTTCTAACATGTCCTATGTTTGGTGTGGTGCTGGAGCCAATCTTTCAACAAATAAATTCTATTTTCCCTGTAATCTATAGAATATACCAACTACTGGGTTGTCAGAAAAGTTATGAAACATTTGCATAGAAAAAATGTAGAAAAGGATGTCATGACTTTTCTGACAACTCAAAGAGATGCCTTCTTGGCATACCTGTGTTTATGTAAACACAGAGCTGAGGTTTAATGGGGCTTTCTTTGTTCCCCCCAGGCTTGTTTTCTCCCTGGGCTACTCTTTTACTATAGGACTCATATAATTTTGGCACCAAGTAAAACTTAAGGAACTTCCATCATTGTCTTTATTTTGTATGTTTCTACCTTAATTCGAAATAGACATTCATTTAGGATCCTATTTATTTATCCTACAAATTTACCTCAGTAGAAATTTAATGCAATAAATTATGGGTTCTCTTATATCTCTGTAAGTCTTAAAATTTGTGTTTCATCTTTTCAAGTATTTTCATTCATGTTCGGAGGTGGCTGCTCAGTTGCATTTTGGGTTCCAGAGAACCACTGTCCTGCAGCATTGCCATGGCAGAATGAGTTGTCTTTGCTGTGCCCCTGAGTGCCAACCACTCAGTCTGGAGATGCCCAAGCCCACACAAAGTGCTTCAGTGAGGAACTGAGCTCACTGGGGCGTGGGGGGCTTGTCTAGATAAGCTCTTTGGACTTTTTCTTTGGACAATATCTTCTTCTGTCACAAATGCTACTGGTAAAATATCCAATAAAGCAATTACTTGGTGATATCTAAAAACTATCTACCAGGAGGTTCAGGAACAGCAAGGACATCTTTGGCATCTGCATAAAAAACTTATATACACATTCTGTTTTTTGAAAAGGACCTCTGAAAACAGGAGTCTTAGGCCCCCAAGTCTTTGTCAATCCATAAAACCACGTCATGGGTAGACACCTAACACTAGAGTCTTTACAGCATGTCAATCTGTTTTTTTTTTTTTTCTCTCTCTCTTTCTCTCTCTCTCCAAACTAAAGTTACTTAGGGAAGACTGTTACTATGGCTTTCTTATCTAGACTGTGGGGACTCACACTATCACACATGGATAAAGATGACACACAGCTTCCAGACAGTCCTATGGGGTTCTAATACTTTGGCAGTGGAATAAGGGCTGAATTTGTTACTTCCTAGTGCTTTCATCATCATCATCATCATCATCATCATCATCATCATCATCATCATCACATATATATATATTTTAAGTCTCTAGGTTAAAGTTAGAAGAAGTAAGGTCATTTTGCCAAGGCACATGTACTTACCACAGCGCCAACTCCATAGCTGGCGGCAGGGGCAAGGGCATGGTAGGGGTCGGCTGTGTACACCCTGCCATAACTGAAAAGAAGAAATGCCATCAGGAAGATAAACGGAGACTGTAATTCACACACGCACACACACGCGCGTGCAAAATATAAAACCTGGAGGGTTTGCTATGCTAAGGACTTGTCAGTAATTTGGTTGTGGGATGTTATTAGGAAACTGGCAGAATGTAGGGGGAAAAATCCCTTTCTAGTTAATGCAATAACCGAAAAATACTAAGAACTTCCAGAAAAAGACTAGTCTAAAGTGACAGGAACATGAGGGAGGGCACAGAGGCTACACTGTGCTCTCCACCTGAGGGTCCCTCAGGAGAAGGCCTGTGCAAATCTAGGTTTGCAGGCACCACCAGGAGCAGGGGAGGGGTGGAGGGAGAGAGGCTGCCATCTGGGGCCAGCCCAGGCACAGTGCTCATAGTACCTGCAGTGTGTACATACCCATCGCTGTAAGCGGCGGCAGCGGCGGCAGCAGCGGTGGCTGCGGTTGCAGTAGCTGGCTGTGCATATCTGTAGGCTGCATATCCACCCTACAGGAGAGAGGAGAACTGACTTTACAGACACCTCTCCCCCGTGGGCAGATGAGCACACACCCACCCACGCATAGACATACACACGGACATGGGAACAGACATAAACAGAGACACATACATGGGAAGAGAATGTTTCAAACTGCAGCTGTTTCATGTTATTTCTTAGGCACAAAGTCAAGCCCCACCTAATGGGGGAGGGTTCGATTCCCAATTTGGGATGGGGTCAAAAAGAAACAAGACTGGTAGGTAGAACCTGCTCTCAAATTGAAGACAGATGTGATTTTTTTTTTTTTTGAAAGATGTGATTTTAAAAATCTCTTTCCCTTTGCAGTTTTTGCTAGACATCTCACCAGGGAAAATACTGACAAGAACCTGGGAGAGCTTTATCTGGCTGACAGGAAATGTAAATTATCAAATTAAAATCTATTATGTCTTATCTGCTAACTGTATATTCTCTGATATGCACTCAGACTGATTTATTACCAAGAGACTATAATCCATAAGAGAAAGGTCCCAGACAGTGCCAGACTCCACTAAGCCTAGTACATCTGCCAAGAGGCTAAGATACCTATGCAATATTAGAAATTCTAAGGGTGGATCACCATTTGGCAAACTTCAGTCTGTGAGTTAATATAGCTTGCTTTTAAAAATAGTTCAGACAGAAGCCATATGGCCTACAAAGCCCTCAAATTTACCACATCGTCCTTTACACAAAAAGCTGACCAACTCTTGATCTGTATTTCAGACTCACACAAATTACATTCTAAGTGGCAAAGGATCCTTGGGATGGATTCAGCTGATTAGGACAATTCTCCCCTCCACGGTATTTAGCTGCATTTATTTTCCTTCCCCATAAGATTTTTGAGTTTCTTATGTCCTGATTTCATAGTAAGTTCTTGGATTCTCCTTCTAATGGTTTAAATACCCTGTTTCAAGAGTTTCAAACTCCCACATTCAACTAATTACTTGAAATATTTTCCCTGTCAGGGTAAACCAAATGTGCCCTCTCAATAAAGTAAATTCATTACTATTTTTTTTTTCTACATAGAAACTGAGAAGGCAGAGAGGTGGAGAGAGTGAAAGAGACCACAGCACTGAAGTTTAATTCAGTGTGGTGGGGGTCAAGCTAGAATCTGGGTCATGCATATGGCAAAGCAACACACTATCCACGTGAGCTATTTTACTGGCCCACAAAACTATTTCAAAGATAATCACAACAGTGCCACACAAGTAAGTTGAGTTTTAAAAAGTGGCAAGCCCTATGGTTTTCTTCCTTTTCTTAATCCATCTGGAACCCATCTAGTTTTACCTAAGTTTAATTGAGGTGTAAATCTGTATTACTGCCTTTCCCCTAGCAAATAAAACTATGTTTGATTGGTCCAGTTTGACACCATTTTATTAGTGAACAGCATCTTCTATAGATACTTACTTCACACACGTCTGAATATTACTGCTTTGTATTTCCTGTTCCTTAAAAAGTTTATTTTTTGCTGAATCTACAGATACGAAATTTCAAACTTATTTTGTACTGTTTCTTAGGACTGAAAGCAAGTCTTTCCTCAAAATTTTTTTTATTATCTTTATTTATTTATTGGATAGAGACAGCCAGAAATCAAGAGGGTCGGGGGTAATAGAGAAGGGGAGAGACAGACACCTGCAATACTGCTTCACCGCATGCAAAGTTTTCTCCATGCAGGTTCAAGCCCCTGGTCCTTATGCATTGTAACATGTGCACTCAACCAGGTGCGCCATAATCTGTACCCAGCAAGTCTTTTCTGATAGGACTTTTCTTACTGATAAGAAGGTCTCAGCTTGCTGTTTTTTTTTTTTTCCCTTCCCTTCTATCCAAGCCTTACTTTGGACATATCTGAAATTTCTTTTACATTCTAAGGCTTTTTAATATTTATTTATTTATTCTTTTGTTGCCCTTGTTTTTTTTTAATTTTTTATTTTAATTTATTTATTCTTTTTGTTGCCCTTGTTGGTTTTTTTATTGTTGTAGTTATTATTGATGTCATTGTCGTTGGATAGGACAGAGAGAAATGGAGAGAGGAGGGGAAGACAGAGAGGGGGAGAGAAAGATAGATACCTACAAACCTGCTTCACCACTTGTGAAGCGACTCCCCTGCAGGTGGGAGCTGGGGCTCGAACCGGGATCCTTATGCCGGTCCTTGCGCTTTGCGCCACCTGCGCTTAACCCGCTGCACTACCGCCCGACTCCCGGCTTTTTTCTTATAATGACTTATGCTTTTTCAGTGAGAGAAACTGTATCGAGGAGGGAAATTAGTCTCCTAATTTATGTTGCTTTTAAGTCATTATACAAAGAAATGGTAATGGATAGAGACAGAACAGGAAGCACCCCCAGGAGTACTTGGGAGGAACAAATAATAATGCAACTCAAGCCGATAAGCAGTTCTGTAACTTCAGGTAAATTGTTTAATAAAATATCAATAATAATAACTGACTGCTTCAGATGGATTCTAAAATGCCTTCTCTATTATAGAAAAGCTGATGTCTAGAAAGTTGTTCTAGAAACCTAGGAATCTCAGGGAAACAAATTAGATATTGAGTTTAGTCACTTCTCCTTTTGTTATTCTTCCAGAAAAAAAAGTAGGATAGAAATTTAAGAAAAAAAAAAAAACTTATGTGTAGTTACTCTCCTTCTGCCTCTATCACTGCTGGACTTTCCACCTTCTGCATCCCATGATGACCTTGGGTCCATACTCCCAGAGGGTTAAAGAATAGGAAAGCTATCAAGAGAGGGGATAGGATATGGAGTTCTGGTGGTGGGAATTGTGTGGAGTTGTACTCCTCTTAGCCTATGGTTTTGTCAGTGTTTCTTTTTTATAAAACAAACAAACCTGAAATTCTACAGCATGGGACACAGATATAAATCTTCATGAAGGAATTCTCAGCCTCAAAAGAACTGACCCAACTATGTTAGTAGAAGATAATGGATTATGATTTTGTAGTATATAACTAGTAACAAAAGAATTCAAAATGGATCTGATTATGGGGAATATGCTTCCTTACAAACCAGAAGGATTGACCTGCAGTAGTTTCCATCTATTCTAAGTGAACTCAGGTTGTAGTCTTGAGTTTGATGAGACTCTCTACTATTAAAACTCATGAAAATAAGACAGGGCACAAATATATTATTAATAAAAGATGTCAGAAAAGCAGTCTTGGGAAAAGCTACATTAATGATTCTTTTATTAAAAAGGATAAAATCCTTCCATCCTTCCTTTTTTCTTGACAGAGAGGCAGAGAGAGTGAGGGAGAGGGAAAGGGAGAATGAGAGACCACAGCAGTAAAGCTTCCTCCAATGTGGTGAGGCTTGAACCTGATCGAGCACATGGCAAAGCAGTGCACTATCCAAGTGAGCTAGTTCACCAGTCCTACTACTCTCCCAGTTACTCTGTGACAATAGCACTACACAGAAGGGGCCTATACTTGTGTACCACACTGAAGACTACCCCGAAATTAGAAAAATTAAGGTGTATGTCATGAATCCACTTGTTTTTAATGTATTTCCAGTCCAAAACCACTTATGTCTGCAGCTGTTCCAAATGCGTTAAAGACAAAGAAAATTCACGTAAATCTTTTCCATTCTGGATTTGGGGTGGGAACATAAAAATTTCTGGTTGAGAAATTGTCTTCTCGACATTCAATTCTCTTAACAAATTTGAAGGCTCTTATAGAACATGAGAACAAAGTGCAGTTTGAAACACTAAGGTTTTCATTACTATTTCTTAAGGTTTTCAAAAAGAACAAGGGTAGGGGAAGGGATGGGAAAGACAGGGTTCAGGCGTGGGAAGAGGGTATGGCGCCACATTTATTAATCACATTAAAAACTAAGCATGCCAACATCTGGAGCTAAAACAACCAGCAAAATCACCACGTTCAGACTCATATTGGCTAACTCTATCTATCCCAGCATTCTCTTGGGACAGCGGTTTGCCCTAGGCTCTACCACAAGCTCGGTGAAGTACACAGCCTCAATTACTAGAGCGTGCAGCCACAACGACCTGATATTACGGAAACAGTCAGTCACCACTTGAGTTAACATTCCATACCCTAACGACTAGACCCTCCCCAGCCCAAAGAAATAGTAAATCTCACCCACCCTGGCCCTGGCCCACACAATGTTAATAATTATAACAAGCAGTAACCCATCTGTTATATCAGAGAAGGGAACAGAGACTCTACTGAGAGATTTAGAGTGAGATGTTAACATTTCTTCAGCTGACTGCACAAACAAACAAACAAAAAAGAGGAGAAATAATTCGTTTGGAGATATGAAGTCATGAAATAGCTGATGTGTATTGCTTTTAACCATGCACTGATGCAAAACTGAAGCAACCATTAATAATAAAAAAATTAAAAAAGGACATATGTATTTACACACAATCAGACCTGTTTGATCTGAAGCAGTTTGCAGATTCTATCTGTGTGTGATTTGAAATAAAACAAAAAAATGGGGATTAGCATGGCCACAGCACATCCTAATGTAGGAGGGCACACACGGACAGCTTTTTGGAACCTGGATAAATCTGGCATGGCTAAGCCTGACCCAAATATATACATGCCCCTTTAAAAATCATTACTTTTTGAAATTCTTTTGTAACTCATTCTAGATGATTCCAAGTATTACCAAAGGGGGTAACCCAATGCTGTATCACTCCCCTAGGCTATCCTGACCCGCCCACTCACTGTGTGCTGGCCCTCTGTCAACACCTGTTCCTTCTGATCATCTACAAGTCCTTAATTAAGTATCATCTCCTTTCACATATTAATAACATATTCCTGCCTACACCACTCAGCTTTTTCAAAATATTATATATTTTGTAGTTGAAGTTTCAGTTTTCCATGGCTACTGTTTTCCACCTCCCAAGGAGTGTGTATTCAGCTCATAGCCTAATTTATTGCCTAACTGATTTGATGCCACACTTGACTGCAAGGGTTTTCTGCATAATTCTGGGGCTATGCTTCAAACCTGAGCGAAGTAGAAAGGTTTACGTATTATCTCTCCTACACTTGACCTTTACCTGTATAACTATCAGTTTTGTCTTATATGGGTAGAACCCCCCCCACACACCTCCCCTACCTCTCACACTTATCTTGGTTTTGACCTAGTCTTTGATTTTAGTACATTTTTGTTTGAGGTTTACATTAAAACAGGACTTTGGTGAGCATGTGATGTCAAGACACCTTCATTCTACCTGGAAGACAATAACATATGTGACATGGAGAAGAGTGTATACTTCAAGACCAGCGGACAAAATGAAAACTTGTTTCTTATGCGGTATGTGGATTTATAAAGCAGGGGCGTGGGGTGGGTGGAGGTGGGAAACAGCAAGTGGGATGCTTCAAGTCACAACAGTAGCACAGAGATCTAACTAGTTGGAATTGATGGTCTAACGCTGGGAATTATTTTACTTATTCCTATAGGAGCCTAACTTCCTCCTTTCCTTCACCGCCTCTTCACTCCAGCTGAGAACCACTGCTGTAGATTGCATCTATATGAGGAGCTCTTCAAGAGATAAGAGTTCTATGTAACAATTCATTGAATAACGCTTTTTGATTAAATTGGGCTGAGGAGGCTGCTCAGAGATATATATGAGACTCGAAGCTCATTTCCCAGCACCTTGTAAAATGGGACTAAATGAAGAAATTGTTGTGATCAATTTGATATCTCATCAATTTAGTGAATACAACCTACTATTTCCATATTTCCCCAAATCAGTTCACTCCAAGATCTCACTAAATAGCCACTGTTTTCTTTCCCTCATCATTCCTGCATCAGCAAATTATTATCCAAATTATTCGTTCATTTAAGAACAGGGGCCACTAGTGTCTGAGGATGTCTAGATTTTTTTTTTTAAATGTTATTTATTTTGCCTCCAGGGTTATTGCTGGGGCTTGGTGCCTGCTACTACTAATCCACTGCTCCTGGAGGCTATTGTTTCCCTTTTTTGTTGCCCTTGTTATCATTGTGACTGTTGTTATTGCTGTTGACATTGTTAGATAGGACAGAGAGAAATGAGAAGAGGAGGGGAAGACAGAGAGGGGGAGAGAAAGACAGACACCTACAGACATGCTTCACTGTTTGTGAAGCGACACCCCCTGCAGGTGGGGAGCTGGGGGCTTGAACCAGGATCCTTATGTTGATCCTTGCGCTTCTTGCCATGTGCGTTTAACCCGCTGCACCACTGTCTGGCCCCCAGATGTCTATATTTTTAAGGCAACTTCAAAATTATGTAGCAGCAAGGTTCAAATACTACTATGAAATAACAACCAGTTCCAATTTGATATTCATCAGCATTGTGTGGACTGAGTTTTCTCAGTTTTTCATAGTAAGAAAATGTCCCCAACCTGCTAATTATCTCCAAATGGAAAAGGAAGGTTTAAACACCATGAATAAATGGGGTTGACAAACTAAAGGAAGTGGTAGTGATGGGGTAGTGCAATAACATGCCTAGTGTGGACATGTGGCAATGGGGCAGGAGCACGGAATTTTGGAGGAAGTGCCATCATGTGTGGAACTCTACTGTCTGCACTGCTAAGGTAGCAGGGCTTAGATCACACGCTCACAAGTCTTGATTGTCCAAAAAAGCCTCTGTTCCCATCTCTAATGTGGAGCTGGAATGGTTAGTATAATTCAATTTTTTCACTGCAATCCACAATCTGATTGATTGGCAGGTCACACTGGCACTCCTACCTGAGGTATTTTAGCGCTAATGATTGGTTCCTGTAAGACTATTCTATAACAGAACACAGGAAGAGCAGTTCAAAAAACACAGCTGTGGAAGGAAAACAATCATACAAAAAGCCCACTAAGGGGCTCACCAGCCTTTTCTTTCCTTTAAATGCAAGCATGCTTTTCACAGGAGGAGAATTAGGAGCCATTTGTTATCCCACTTAAAAAAACTATGCCTTTTTGACGGGTCAATAAGAAAGGGTGTGGAAACAATCTATCTGCTGCACTCTCAGAGTTATCATGGTGGGTCTCCTTACAGATCATGGGCACAGTTGCTAGATCAGTTCTCCAGAGAGGAATGTGCCAGGAAAGAAACAGAGAGAAAGTAGCCAGCAGAAACTACATATGGTCTAAGAACAAAAGAGGAAAAGGATAAACAAACAAAACAGCAGTAACAAAACCCTCCACAATTATTAACCTAAATTAATGAAATTTAAACAAAACCAGCAAACTTAAAACTCTTTCCCTCATTTCATCTTTTCAAGCTCTGATTCAGTGTACATGCTACATAAGGTCACTCTTTCATGCTTTTTATTTCTAACTTGTACTTCAGAGAAAACAAGAATAAGCACATACTGATCTATTTTACATAGTGGAAAATGTATAGAGAAGCAGAATAAACTCATAATAACATGATAGGATTCTTTTGGTTTGTGTTTTTAAGAGGCCTCCTTTACTTTCTCACATGTGGAACAGGGCACAGTTTCAATTGCTATGGTTATTGTTATAGTAGGCCTAGCTCAAGAGCAACCGCATAATGTATTCCTATTTTTCATTATTGGGTTTAGATATTATTCTGATACCAATGACCATCTTTTCCCTCCAAGGAACTGCATTAAAAAATGATCACTACATCACTATCCATTCTTTTCATTAGTGAGGAGTCAGTGCTCAGGGGAAAAAATAAAAAGACAAGGTCACAAATCTTTCTATTTAGCTTGATGTGATTCAGTAAATAAGTATAAAAATCCAAAACATTATTTTCTCAACATATAAAAATCTTTTTCAATAATCATATATTGTGAACTACAGAAATGAGGAGGCTAAATGGAAGTAGACTCTTTTTTTTCTCTTTTTAATACCAGAGTACTTTTCAGCTACGATTTATGGTGGTGCTAGGGACTGAACCTGGGCCCACAGCCTCCAGAGCCTTAAGCATGAGAGTCTTTTTGCATAACCATTATGCTTTCTCCTTAGCACAGAAAGTAGGCAAATCTTGAAAAGGCTAGAGTGGGTCACACTGGAAAAATAAGGAAGGTATTAGAGAAAATAAACAAAAACAAAAACCAAACTTTGAAAACAATTCAAATGGAAAAGCGTGCTCTAAATGGCCATAGATTTCATAAAAGCAAATTAAATAACATAAAGATGAATTTTAGGAGATTATGAATACTAGTATACATGGGAGAATACAAATGTCAAGATATATGCAGCAAATAAATAAATTTAAAATGTATCATTTGTTGTAAAAGTAGGACAGATTTGCTTAACCCTCATGTTTCATTGTGAATAGGAAAAATATTGTCTGAAGAAAGATATGTATTTTAATTAAAGTACTAAGAGGTAATGAATATAACTTTGTTGGGCTTTACAATCTAACTATACAAACACTGTATGCAGTTCTGGTTAAGTCACAATCTTTCTAAGAAATAAATCTACAGAATGAGGGAGTCGGGTGGTAGTGCAGCGGGTTAAGCGCACGTGGCACAAAACGCAAGGACCGGTGTAAGGATTCCCGGTTCAAGCTCCAGCTCCCCACCTTCAGGGAAGTCGCTTCACAAGCAGTAAAGTAGGTCTGCAGGTGTCTATCTTTCTCTCCCCTTCTCTGTCTTCCCCATCTCTCTCCATTTCTCTCTGTCCTATCTAACAACGACGACATCAATAACAACAACAATAAAAACAAAATCTACAGAGTGAGAGGACTGGACCAGATAAAGACTAAGATTCCTTTATGCACTTGTTAACTAAAACACACTATGAAAGCTTTCTCTAAATAGGACAGAAGTTGCATCGCCTATACTATCCCCCAGAAGACTGTCCTATCCTATCTCTACTGCCTGCACACAGAGCTTCTAAGTCCATGCAAAAGTGCATTAATGCCTTTAGACTGTCAGAGTCTCTAGCAGACTTGAAATAGCTCATTAAAAAAAGGTATCTTTCTTACTTTGGAAGATGAGGTGGAGAAAGCATTTTTAGATATTCTAACTTATGCTCAAAGAACAATATGATGCTGACAAATTTGTTATTTATTATTATTATTTTTGTTTCTAGGGTTATTGCTGGGGCTCGGTGCCTGCACTACGAATCCACTGCTCCTGGAGGCCATTTTCCCATTTTGTTGCTCTTGTTACTATTATTGTTGTCATTGCTGTTGTTGTTGGATAGGACAAAGAGAAATCGAGAGAGATGGGGAGATAGAGAGGGGAAGAGAAAAACAGACACCTGCAGATCTGCAGGTGGGGAGCTGGGGGCTTGAACCGGGATCCTTGCACCAGTCTTTGTGATTTGCGCCACGTGCACTTAACCCGCTGCGCTACCACCCGACTCCCTGCTGTTACTGTTTTTTAACAAAATTGTTTCTTAATGATTTTCGTAGTTAGACTAAGCTTGCATTTGGTTAAGGATCATTTGGAGAAGTCCTAAGGAAAGACTTCAAACCTCAAAATTATTCTTTGTCAGTTATATCACTTTGCATTTTAATATGTGACAAATCAGTCATGGAACTTTCTTTAGCTATAGCTATGCAGTTCAAATAATGGATTACATGCTAACATGGCCAGTAGAATCAACAGGTATTGTATGGTAGCTAACTAGGTATCTGTAAGAAGAGTCAAGGTTGCTAACTTTGACACTCACTTTCCTGCAGATGTCTGTGAAAGAATGAGGCCCATTGGTTGTGGTCCTTTGATAAAGAGAAGTCTTAAAACACCGAACATTTGCTTCCCTCTTACTATTAAGCGGCTTCAGTTTCTTACTTCATTTTCACAAAATAGTACTCTACCAAAGCATGTAAACATAACCCATAGAGGTTATTGTTATTTACAGAAATCAAAGCTCTGTCTACAGTGAGGTGTGAAATGAGAAGAGCAGAAAAGGGAGAGTTGGTTGAAGGCTTAGGCAGTCCTATTAATGTATACAAATGACACAACAATAATAAAGAGTTTAAACCTATCGATCATCTCAAGGAGTATGTATTAGTGATACACAGAATATCTGTGGGTATAGGGAAGGGAAAAGAATATGTCCAGTAGACTGACTAGCAATGATCCAGAAACCCAAAGGCTTAGTTTTTGCACCCAGGGGGCAAGCGCAGTGGCAGAGAAGCATGCTTGCATTCTCAAATATATAAATATATATATATATATCCACAAGGAAAATGAAAATAAAATTAAATTATATTTTAAAAAACCAAACCAAACCAAAGAAACAGAAAAAAAAAGGCTGGCTTGTCAGGGGGTGGGGTCCAGAAGGCCCTGGTATGTGTACTTACATAGAGGTCAGCACCGTAAAATCCGTCCTGGTAAACCACACTGCAGAAAATCCACACAAAAAACAAAAACAAAAACAAAAACAAAAAAACAAAAGAACAGAAACACATTCCGGTTATTGAGGACGGCAGCATGCACATGCGCTCTACACAGGCAGGTGATGTATGAATATATGACCTGGGCTTAGGGCTACAGTGAGTCAGTGAGGATATATGAGGGTGCGCATGTGTTAAACAGCTCCAGTTCATGCGATTAGGAGGGAAAGGAATGCTAAACTAGAACAAACAACCTGGATATCTGGTGACTAAAGTAAGAGTAAAAGAACAAAAGGCATTCCCAGAAGGCCTAATTATAGCTATCAAAAACCTGCTGGATTGGAACCATTAACTTTTTGTATCTGGAGTATTTTTAAAGACAATATAATTAAAATTTAACTTTTAAGAGCTCTAAAGTATGTACTTTGTGTGTGTGTGTGTGTGTGTGTGTGTGTGTGTGTGTGTGTAGGTGTGAGTAAGTGGGTTCTAGAAAAGGATTTAACATAAAAAAGAAATGAATCCTCAGGGCAGGAATCATATGCAAAGTATGTTTCAAAAGTTTTTTTAGTGTTTTGTTTTCAGCTTTGTGGACATGTCTTTTTTTTCCCTTTCTGATATCCATACATCACCTGCTTTTTTACCCTGCACATTAGACATGCGATAAGATTTGGCTGATCACACAAGCATGCAAAGTATTATTATTCAGCATTTTAAGAACCAATGCAACACCTCAGAAAAACAAGTCAATCAATTCTGACCAAAGTAAACAGAGAAATGTAATTAAAAAAAAAAAAAAAACACAACCAAAATACCCACAATGCATTGCTTTCACAAGCAGAGATAATGAGCTAAAGGTTAAGGTGATTGGTCCAAGGTCCAAGATTTGAAAGGTGCAGTGGGGATCCCAGATAGTAACAATATAATCCAGAGTAGGAAGGAGTAATTGGAAAACTTTAAGGGCTTTTTTTTTCCCCATAAGAGTATTTATAAAATTCTAAAAAAAAAAAAAATTTTCAATTGATAACTGAGTTCTGGGCATGACCAAGATCATTTTGCTTTCTTTAAAAGCACAAATCTGAGAAAGTAGCTGATTAAGAATTAGAAGGTTTAGTTTTTTCCTTAGAAACTGAATTTGTATCAAACAATACATAACTTTTTAAAGGACAATCCTAAGTTAATACTATACTATTATAAGGTATAGCTTTCAAGTCTTTTGAGATATTCCAAATATACTTTCTCCATACTATTTCTTTGGGATCAAAAGACATGAAACAGTAGTAGAGACAAACTGAGAGGACTTTCTTCTTAATATGTGTTAAAGATTTGGCTACTTTAAGTTAGAAGATCTGCTTATCATTTATTCAACTAAACAAGCTGGAAGTTTCAGCACTACTTTCTCTGTTATAATAAACAAGCTAGTGAGGCCACCAAATAATATTTTTAGGTAACACGTGAAATATGAATTCTTACAGGTAGCTGAGGAGTTTCTGATTCTACTCAGTGACATTTTGTTGTGCTTACAGGGTATTATGATCATCCTCAGGCATGCTATACCTTTGTATAACACAGCAGGCAGGTTAAACTCAGCCATGATGCTCATTAAACTTATGTCTATCTATTATGTCGCCTCCAATTGCACTTAAAGTCTGGTAACTAGAAAGTAAACTGCATCCCAACTGCATTTTAGAAAAAGAGAGACTTGTTCTTAATGAGAATGTTGACAAAATGGAAAGAACTGAGGTCAAGTGGTAATTAATTAACCGTCAGTTATTTCAGTAAGGGGCTGGAAGCAAAGATTAAAACATTTTTTTCCAACAAAGAATGGTGGCATTAAAAACATGAATAAAATCTCCTCTAAGTTTATAACTCTCTGGGAATATTCATCTAACTTCTAAAAGAATTCCCATATCCCTAATATCAAATGTCACAAAGAGGCAAGAACCCACAATGATTAATAATGAAATTAGTTTACTAAGCTGAAAAGCAATTTCAGGCCATTCCCCATAAAATACTGGACTTATTCCTTGCCATCTTCCATGTAAACACATAGGTTAATTAATAAAAAGAAAACATGGGAAATTAGTGTTCAATGTAATGTAAAGAGATTGATGTGATTAGATATAAAGATAAACCATCTTTGAGCAAATATGTATCTGGCATCTGGCTCTCAAGTTTGGCCAATATATACTGAAATGACCTAGACTAAATAGGAATGAATGTGACCACTTTATCATGACTATTACAAAGTGAAGTCCCATGTTTTTGGTGAGCAGTGACTTTAAAAATATGATGATAAACTCTCTTGGACTGAAATGGAAGGTGTTTAATGAGCAATATTCCTAGTGTGTACAATTTTCAAAAGATTCACTTTTATGTTCACTTGAGTATTTCTTGACTTAACAATACTGTGCCTTTATTCACTCCTTTAAAAAGAGATGTCAGAGGTTGAAGGCCAAAGTTCAAGTTGAGAGAAAGAGAAAAAAAAAAAGGATAAAATTAAAAGTAAGCAATGGAAGAAGATGGAAATGATGAAATAAATGCACTTGTAAACTGTACACAGAGTTTATTTCTAAAGCAGTTCCTTTCAGTGGCTTTTGGAGTCTGTCCATTTCAATATGTCTTACCTAATGAAAAATCTTTAGTTCTGTAATGGAGGAGCTCCAATGTCCATTTGGTCTATGAATGAATGCTGAATTATTTTATAATCTAGTGTATTCAAAGTCAATTTCCTGTGAGAGAAGGACCCACAAAGGAGGTTCTTTCCCTTTGTATTTTTTACTAAGTAGCAGCTAATAGGCTCCTCTGCTCCTATAGTTTATTCTTCAGCAAGAATATGGGGGAAAAACCTGACACAGGCAGAGAAAGGATGAAGAACACAAGTGTCATATCTGTGCTGAGATGTCCTTGGTAGAACTAACTTATAAAAGCCCACTCTACAAAAATATACATTTGAGGCTAACACTGAGAAGCAACTAAAAACAAAACTTGTCATCTTCACTCCTTCTTCCCCATCCAATAACAAAGGATTTATTTGTTGCTATGGAATCATTCCACTGCATGAGACACCCTCCATACAAAAAAATCAAAGGGTGATGCTCAGCTACATTAGTTGTTTTTACCATCATTCTGAAGCCAACTGTAGTTAAATTCTTCCTACTTCTCCCTTTCTCCCTTGATTCAATTGGACTTGGCTCATCTTTGAATTAACCTCTTTTAATCCGTTTCCTACAAAGAAAGCAAATCCATTGTGGGTAACTAGCTCTGCTGCTCACCACCCAGGCAGTGAAATCAAAAAAGGGAGGGCATATGTGACAGCCTCAGTCCCAACACAGGGTGGTGACATGGGGGTGGATGCAGCAGATGCAGTCTTATACAATCGTGAGCTTCTGTTTTGGTTCTCTGAAGGAGTGTTAATCCATATCCGTGCGATGCTGAGTGAACTCCATGCCAACACACTGCTAGTAAACACAAGATGGTTCTGGCTACTGTCTTAAGCCACTATCATAAGGGCTTAAGGTGGCCAAAACGAAGATTTATAGAACGAATTCATATTTTGGCTCTTGCCATCTAATCTGTTAATTTGCAATATTCACAGAATCTTTATTATGTGGCACGGCAGTAATTAAGAGGGCCATGGTATTTCTTTCTTCTTTCTTTCTTTCTTTTTTTTTTTTTTTTGTCCAACTGCTTACTTTGAATTGCAGTGCTTACCCTGGGTAGGCGGGAATGGCTGTTGGAGGTACCGCTCGGACTGCACCATAGACTGTCCGCCCTCTGCCCCTCAGGTGGGCTCCTCTGAAAGCGGCCGCCGTGGTGGCTGCAGTTGGGTAGGGGAAGCCAGGAACTAAAGGGAGACCCAAAATATGACACAAATGTCAACTCGCATTCAATAGCAGGTATCCAGCCACAGCTTGTTCTGAAACAATTGTAGGGAAGATTAAAAGATAGGGACCACATCCTTTCTGAAAAAGAGATGGAGAGACCCAACATGCAAAAGATAATGATCACATGCACCATCATTCATTACAAATCTTGAGTGGGTTTTCTCTGCTGCTCCTTTCCAAGCTTCACATTACAATGCAAGCTGGTGAAAAACAGGTTAAGAAGCTCTAAGAACTACTGTTAAAATGGAAGACAAGATTTTTTGTTTCTGTGGGCAGTTTAAATCAACTGATAAAAGCTTTAAAACTAGTCAACTGTTAACCCTATTTGCAAACATTAGTATGTACATGTAATTATTCTTCATAAGAATATTCTCTTGTGGTTTTACCTGGTAACAACCTCCAAGGCATACTAGCCTTCAGATATATCACCAGCTAACTGTATTTCTTTTTCTACAATGTTTCAATCCAGAAATGTATGGTGAGATAATGTATGGTATGGTGAGATAATGTATGGTAAGTCCTCTCAGTTTATCTCTCCTGTTGCTGTGTATTCTCTAAAGAGGCAGCCCCCCCCTTTTGGGGGGGGTTATCTTAAGTGTTCTATGTCCTGGAAAGCACAGAGACATTGATAGAATTTTCAATGAACTATCTATAATTATACATTTTACTGGAACAAAATAGCTCAGATCAAAATGACTTTAGAAATATCAACAGAACTGAGAATAAATAATGGTAATGTAGGTGCTTTCATGACACTCAACTAGAGAGCCCAAAAGTGACCAGCAGATATTGTATATAATATAGTACACAAATAATCATTTCTCTAATTTTCCTTTCTATCAAGAGTTGATTAAAATGTTACTACATGCTTTCATTCCACCCAATACATTTTGCAACTATTTATGTTTTGTGGTGGTCTTAATAGTGGGTCAAGGGTTCTAGCACAGGTTAAGTACAATAGGGCATTGTGACAGTATTTATCTTGAAAGAGAATGCCATCTATTCAATTACTTATTACACTGGGGTGAGGGGTGGCCTGCCTCATCCCTGTTTACTCATAACAGTCAAAATCTATTCCAGGTCAGCATAGGCTACTTACTGATTAAAGGAATGTAAGTGTTTATACCCCCTCTTCCTGATAGGGGCACTGCTGCATCATTGCCTAGGGACACATCTGCTTGAAAGCTGGATGCTGATGCAGTTAAGACAACAAAAGAATGCAAAGAAGATTACAAAAATGAATAGTAAATTGAAAACCATGTTATTACAGTCAAATAGCACAAATTTTCTACCTGCATATAACTCAGGGCCATATACAGCTCCAACAACTGGGCTTAATTTCCAACCTAAAAAGGAAGAGAGGACAGTGAACAGTTAACATCACATGAGGAATATAGGGGAAAGGAGGAATTACTTTGCTTGCAAGATGCCTTCAGACACCAATGAGTTGATTTTTGCTTGTTACCAATTTCCCTTTATAATTTCTGCTAAGGGGAGGGGGGCTTATGTGAGAGGGTGATGGTATTTCTGGACTTAGCCTATAAGCATAACTAGCAGAAGGCAGAGCTGGGCATACGGAGAGAAAAAACTGTAAGGGAGGTATGGAGATGAAGAGGGAGTGAAAGGAGAAAGAAATATAAATAAATACCAGATTTAATATAGTATTTCTCATAGAATCACCTAATAACTTATTCTTTGTTAAGACAAGAGGTAGACTATATGTCATTCTGTATTATACTGTGATGTAGTTTTTGGTAAAAATCACCTTAATATTGTTTACTATTCTATAAAGGTTTTCTTTAACTGAATTCTAATCTTATCTGTATCTTTGATTTCAGATCACATCACACTCTAGGTAAACTGAAATGTTTCTCCCCCCAACTGATACAAGAGTTTTGATGGACAAAACATTCACGCAAAATTTCTTTTTAAAAGAGAAACATTTATAAAACTTACTATATGTATAACAGCTATTAAACAGAAAACAGAACACACAAACATACATAGTTAAAAAGAGCAAGGATTCAAAAATTACTCTATTCATGCTCAAATGCATAGAACTCAGTACTAAAATGTGAGTTCATAGGTAGCCAGAGTAACATGGGCAAATCTAATACAAAAAAACCAAACCAAAACAAGCAAACAAACAACAACAATTACAACAACAAAAAAGCTACAGCAGCTAGGGACTGGGAGACAGCACAGTGGTTATGCTTAAAAAAAAAAAAAAATCAAGCCTGAGCTTCTGACGTCTCAGGTTCAATCCTTACCACCACCATAAGCCAGAGCTGAGCAGTACTCTGGTAAAAATAAATAAAAACAAAAACAAAACCCAAACTATATAGTACATAAAAAAAAGAGGGTGCCCTAGATGGACCTGACCTAGCTTAATAGGCATTCTCAAATCACATGCTTATACTGTGTAAGATGCACATTATGGAGACCTATCATACCTTAAAGCTAGAATGCTCAGTTTGATTATAATAAGGTCTACTTAAAAAAAAAAAAAAAACTTCCCTAGTTAAAAAAAATACTTGATTATAAATTAAATGAGTGCCTAAGGAATAAAATCAACAGAGATTCTTTGAAGTTTATGAAAGCTTGTAAATTTACACAAGATTAAAGGACCTTGTAAAGATGATGTGACCCTCTTACCATTTGCATAAGGTGTGACCATCTTCTTATTGGTCATTACACGTGCTGTTGCATTATTCACCTAAAAATTAAGAGTAGAAAGAAGGGGTAGGAAGGAGACCACATTAGGGAATATGAAGTTGCTAATTTAATAACAAAGCATTGAAGTTTAAAATACAAATTTCAGAACATATTTAACAGATTTAAATAATATAGCAATATAAAATATTAATATATAGCATTTTAATTAACATGTTTATTAAAGGGGGTTTAACAAGAGTAAAATGCAGTTTCTAGGTCTCCAGTAGAAAATTAGCAGAAGATTGCTGGTGGCACATCCAGTTGAGTGCATGTTATAATGCACAAGGATCCTGGTTCAAATCCCTGGGCCCCACTTGCAGGAGGAAAACTATACAAGTGGTGAAACAGGGCTGTAGGTGTCTCTCTTTCTCCTTCTGTATGTTTCTCTTCCTTCTTAATTTCTATCTCTATGTGATGAATAAGAAATAAACAAGAAGCATTAAAAAAAGAAAATTAGCACTAATTTAGCAGTGATTATTCTGAAGAAAATATGTATTTGCAAGTTCTTTGGAGCTCTCTTAAACAGAGAAAGAAAATATAAAGACTTGCGGCATAGGTCAGGAAATAGGTTCATGGAAAGAAAATAAATCAGTAAGTCTCACCTGTTCTATTGATTAGCATTTTTAATATGCTTGTGTAAAACTGAACTGCCTGAGGCTAGTGAACAAGTATAGGAACTTAGATTTTTAAATGCTGACAGTCTTGGACTGGTTTGAATTTTTTAGATTATATGTTTATAAATATATAAACACTTTCCTCCCCCTTTTCCTAGAAGACCTATATATTAGGCAGTTCAAATAACAGGGAATAAGAAAGCTTATGTTTCTTTTGTTTCATAGTATTCTCTACTATTCACAGAGTTGTGCCAATAAATTCTCAGTGGTTACAAAGATGATGCTGATAACAGAAAACTGAATGAAGTTTGGAAGCCAGGATTCTCAAAGCTCACCACAGCACCTGATTATAGACTGTGATGTCAGGTCATAAAATAGAATTTTTGTAAGATAATTATGAAACATAGAAAATACAATTGCTTGTTTTGCCTTTGGGAATCTGTGTTAAGTGATACATTTATTATGCTATGTATAGTGAGAAATTTGTGTTGTGAAAAGACCAATTTTACACAGATCTGGAATGTAAAAATGCCTTCAAAATTGAAATAGAGACAATCCTCCTACACGAGGAGAGCTTGAAACTCCATTTACTCTAGTTTGCCCACCAAATAATACTGACATTTCACATTTAAAAAAGAAAGAATGGGATACAACAATGATGAGACTGAGTGCATGCAGTTAAAAGACACACTCACACAAATAAAATAAAAAAAAATTCAAGTTTGGAAAGGGGAGAAAGTGGAAAGCGAGGCTCACAGACAAGGATTAGAATGGAACAGGGCTTACACTAGCTGGGTGAGAGCAGACAGCAAGCAAGCACTCAAAAAGAAAAATGGCCAAAACCAAACAGAAATCACCAGTCAGCAAAAGAGATCAATAGCTGCATAAAACAGAAAGAAGTGGTAAAAAAGCAGGGAGGTGAAGAGGAGCAGAAGGAGGCAGAAAGGAATAGGAAGGGAGTCAAAGGCAAGGAAGAGAGCTGTCAAGGACTCAGAAAGAACAGTCACAGCTACAAACAGAAGTTGAGGAAAGAGAAGTAGGAAAAGGAAGTAGGGACAGGAAGTGCATTAATAAAACCAGCCAAACTGGAGTTCAGTAAATCTGAGTAAGATGTGCAAGTGGGGAAAAAAATCACCATGATGTCAGTAATCAAACAGCCCAGGCTGCTACAAAACAATATGTACATCCAAAGTCCAGGCAGCATTACTCAACAGCATTGAAAATAAATAAAAGGGGGAAAGGAAAGGAAGAGGAGCAACAAGTCAAGTCACATTTTGTAGTGTTAATGTGAGATGGCAGATGGACTTTTTCTTTCTTATTTAATTGTTTTGTAATTACATTTTAAAAAGCTTCTTCTCTAGCACTTTTGTTTCACTTACCGCCAACCCAACGGGTGCCATCGCCAGCATTGTGTATAGTTACCATGGAAAGAGTGGGTCAAGTGAAGGGCCCTAAATGCTAAACCATTGGAAAGGGGGGGGAGGCAAAATATGCAGACATCTTACTCAAAATGGTGGTTTTTATATTTAATACTTTAAAAAACTGAGAAAAGGAGTCAGGAGCCAGTTGACCTTCATTGCAATGGTTAGAAAAGGGCTGAGTCAATCACCGTACCAGTTCATGGCCAGCCCACCAGCAAACCCTTTGAGGATTACATCCATTAACTGCTGAAATTCTTGAGATTAAATAGTTTAAAACTACATTAAATCAGTAATAATAATAACAATAATAAAACTATAGGTGTTTTGGATTCATCCCTCCCTCCCTACCACTTCTGCAACCTTTTATTTCTTATCACATGCACATGGAGGTAAACTGGCCTCCCAAGAGGGAGAGGATACTGGCTAGTCCTTGATATACTACAGGACATAATGTTTCCAGACATTTTTTTTTTAAAGTTAGTCTTTCTTTTTTTTGGCCTAATCATAGGAATTGAGTCTTGCAAACTTAAGCAAAGGGGAAAAAAAAAAAATCAAGAGAGCAGAAGGATGAGTATTTTGAAGGAGGAAAAAAGTGAACGAAAAACAAATATACAAACACACTCACACAAGTAAATCAAGATTAAAACTCCCAAATAACAACAACAAAAAAGGATAGAAGTGTTATTTTTATACATTTTAGTTAAAGGTGAGGGACACAAAAACACAAACATACATGTGTGCACACACAAACAAGACAGGGTTCTAAATAAGTGAAATAAGTGAGGCAATACACACACACACACACACACACACACACACAAATATAAACCAGAATTTGAATTATTGAAGACATGCACCTCGATTTTACGGCCCTCTACCACGGTGCCGTGTAATTTCTCCCTGGCCCTGTCTGCATCAGCACTATTCTCGAAAGTTACGAACCCGAATCCCTGCATGCAGCGGGAGAAGGGGGGAAAACATGCACATCGTTATATTGAAGTATCAATCTCTTGATAAATAGAGAGAAAATATCACAGTATAAAACTGTTATCAGCAGCAACTCAGCAATACTCTCCCAAAGTCACATTTTTTTTTTGGACCATGCATATTGTGTAAAAGAAAATTAAATCTAATAAGAGTAAAAAGCTACAGTAGTAGTGATAACAACAACAGTAATAATTTAATTAACAACAAAATAATAAATGAAACATAAAGCATGTGAGGCCAGACTAAAACTAAGGTATAGAGTTACGTGGGTCAAACTAGTCACCAAAAAATCTGAACATGTTTTTAAAATGTTAAGGTTGTAGAGACAGCATAATGGTTCTGCAAAAGACTTTCATACCTGAGGCTCTGAGGTCTCAAGTTCAATCCCCAGCACCACCATAAACCAGAGCTGAGCAGTACTTTGCTTCCTCTCTCTCCTTCCTCTAACTCTCCCTCATTAAAAATAACTAATTAGGGAGTCAGGCTGTAGCGCAGTGGGTTAAGCACAGGTGGCGCAATGCACAACGACTAGTGTAAGGAACCCGGTTCGAGCCCGACTCCCCACCTGCAGGGGAGTCGCTTCACAAGTGGTGAAGCTGGTCTGCAGGTAGATCTGTCTTTCTCTCTTCCCGTCTGTCTTCCTTTCCTCTCTCCATTTCTCTGTCCTATGCAACAATAATAACTTAAAAAAAAAGTGAAGCTACTGCTTCAATAAAAAAACTAAATATTAAAAAATTAAGTTTTCACCTTAATCTAGGTGTCTATATATATAATCTTTGTGTAATGATTGCACCATCACAGGACAGAAAGGACAGAGCTGCAGGTGTCATTTTTGATGGTAAAGAAATGGAGGCAAACTGCAGAGAAGAACCTAGGCCTCACCAAGATCTCCCTCCTTTTCCTGTAGTCTCTTTCTAAAGCTAATGGAGAAAAAAAATTGCAAGTTAAGCTTTCAATTCAGTATTCTGCTTACTGAGCTATATCAGCCCTAAAATCCCAAGTTTCTCAACTCTAATTGTTAAGTGTGCTCTATGAATCTCTTTTCTAAAGTATGCTGGTAGAACATCTGTGATATAAAACTGGCATCCAAAATATTGTAGAGTGGCATCACAAGCACTTATGTTTTACCATCAGCAAGTGACAAAGCCTGATATTAATGCCCACTTGAATAGGGTTTCCTTTCTTTTTTTTTTTAATCTTTCCCTTTTGTTGTCCTTGTTTTATTGTTGTTGTTATTGATGTCACC
Organism: Erinaceus europaeus; assembly: GCF_950295315.1. Classification (NCBI taxonomy): domain Eukaryota; kingdom Metazoa; phylum Chordata; class Mammalia; order Eulipotyphla; family Erinaceidae; genus Erinaceus; species Erinaceus europaeus. Next base: position 95,265,576 of record NC_080165.1, on the reverse strand, counting down.
GTTGTTGGATAGGACAGAGAGAAATCGAAAGAGGAGGGGAAGACAGAGAGGGGGAGAGAAAGGTAGATACCTGCAGACTTACTTCACCACTTGTGAAGCAACCTCCTGCAGGTGGGGAGCCAGGGACTGGAACTGGAATCCTTATGCTTGTCCTTGCACAATGTGTGCTTAACCCACTGCACTACCACTCAACCCCCTTGAATAGGGCTTTCTTATGTTTTCAATATTCAGAAACAGAATTTCACTCAAATGCTTTAAAAAAAAAATTTGATGATTTTTTAAAAGTTTTTAAATTATCTTTATTGGACAGAGATAGCCAGAAATTGAGAAGGTAGGGGAGATTGAGCGGGAGAGGGAGAGACACCTGCAGCACTGCTTTACCACTTGCAAAGCTTTCCACCTGCACATCGGGACCAGAGGCTCAAACCTGGGTCCTTGAGGACTGTAACATATGCGTTCAACCGGGCATGCCACCACCGGTCCCTCTAATGCTTTTAAAATGTTTTTCTTTTTTGAACAAAGAAAAATGGTTATACTCCAAAGGAAATGCTAATCAAGATATCAAAGTTACAAAAGTAAAGCAATCTTGACCGAGGGTAAGGAAGAAAGCTTTGGTGATTACAGATCTCCTGATATGTAACAGAGGCAAGTGGATTTCCTTTTTCCCTTTGAAGATAAATAGGTCTCGTACCAGGCAGAATAATGCCATCCCTACCCCACCCCTCAAATTGTTCCATGTCCTAATCCCTGGGCCCTGTGTATATGTTGCCTCATATGGCAAAAGGGATTTACAGATGTGATTAAATTAATGACTATTAGATAGAGAGATTATCCCGGATTATCCACGTGATCCCAGTGTAATCACAAGGGCACTTAGAAAAGAAAGAGGGAAATGGGAGAGTCAGAATCAAACTGAAGCAGCCAGAGGAAGACTATTGCTGGCTCTGAAGAGGGAAAGAGGACAAAGGGACAAGAAGCACAGGCACCCTCAGAAGCTGGAAAAAGGCAAGAAGTGAATTACCCCTTAGAACCACCTGAGAGCAAGCAGCCCATGGATATGTTGTTAGCCTAGTGGAACCCATTTTGGACTTCTGATCTCCAGAACTGTGAGGTAATAAATTGGTATTGAAATTTATTTAGAAACAATAGGAAATCAATATATACCTTAAAGAATTAAAATCTGTGATTAGGATGGTGTTTCCTGTATAGTGTTTTTAAATATTTTCAAGCTGAAATTTGAAATGTGATTTTTTCCCCCATCAAATCATCTTCATGTATTATTATCATATTTACTAGTTGGTTTAGTTAATTTAATTAATTTTGGATAGAGAGAGAAAATGAGAAGGGAAGGGGAAATGCAGGAAGAGGAAGAGGAGGAGGGGAGAGATAGAGAGAGATAGAAATAGAGAGAGAGAGAGAGGAAGTGAGTGTGAGAGAGAGATATGCAGTACAGCTTTACCTCTGTGAAGCTTTCTCCTGGGACTTGAACCCAGGTCTTTGTGCACTATAATATGTGAGCTCTACTGGGTGAGCCACCTTCTGGCCCCTACTATTTGGTTTCAAGAATATTAACTCGATTGGAGTAGGGCACCAAAGTAAAAAACCTGGGTTGAGAGTGAGAGTGGATGTTCAGCTTTGGGGGGGGGGGAGAAGGGGAGGAGGGGTGGGGACAGTCTTTCAGAGGTGGGAATGGTGTTTATGTACACTCCTATTAATTTGGAGTCATATAAATCACTATTTAATTAATATGAGAGGGGAAAATTGATTGAATGTCTCAAACTTTTTAAATCACAAACCTTTTAATACATAGGCTGAGTCTTTAATATGTTGACTTTCTTAAAAGCTTAGACAAGGGAGAACAGAAGCAACTGGTGGCACAGCTATATACAAATAATGTCAAAGGACATAAATTATGGTGATGTTGTGTATGATATTGCAAATCCTAACATGGATATTTCAAAGTTAACCCAATTGCCAAATAATGTGATTATAGCAATAAATATGTATTGCCTTCTTAAACCCTAAGACAGCAGGAACCTCCAGCTTCCAGAGCCTATATTTCCCCCAGTCCTGGAACCTCTAGGGTGGGGCTCCTTTCCTGCATGCTTCTCTCAATTCATACCAAATGATATTGGATCCACCGATCCCAACCTAATCAATGCAATGAGTACCACTTCAGCATGCTTTACTTCAGACTGTGTCCAGAGACGTCAGGCATGGAATGTTAACCCTTCACCCTCATTACTCGGGTGAGACCTTTCCTTTCATAGTATTCTCTAATTCCATTCCAGGAGGTTCACTTCCTAATAAAGTCCCAAAACCTAGATATAGACCAGGTTCCGTAAGATAGAACACATGTTCACATGTATTCATAAATCAGGGCAAAATATATACCTGAAAGCAAAAATACACAATAGTCTGTAGTGAGTCAGCATAAAGTTCATAATGAAACAGTGTCTACTTAGACTTAAGATACCCTCCTCACCTACTTCCCATTACAGTTCTTTCACTCACTCCAAAGCTAAACTCATCAAAGCAAGGACTGCAAAAGCTGAATAAGGGCAAGAGACTAGCATACTTTAACGATGACTCTTTAGTCACTATCAGGCCACCCCATCAGCTGGGTCCCTAATTGGGGAGTCCTGAGATTCCCAAAGAGGCATGATGGGCCTAGACCTCTAATAAATCCCTCTCTCCATTGTTACCAGGTGAGCCATTGCCTGGGCAATATTACATTAGGCTCACTATAAACAGTAGACTATCATTTCATTATGGCAATATGAACGTGATCACTATCGAGGTGTTTAATAGTGCTTTTTGAAACTAAGCCTTTGAGACTAGTGTGAACTTTACACTTAGAACACACTTCACTTTAGAGTCACAACATTTCAAATGCTCATTGAGGTCATGGTACTGGGTGAAGCAAGTCTTTGTGCTTTATCCTCTTACTCATGGTCCTCAGTCCTCCACATGCTTCCACATTAATAATTCAAGCACACCAGGACTGTATTAGTAATTTATTGACTATATTAGCTATCTTTTCGCAATGGAGGAGTGTTAGATGCATGACTGTGGCTAAAACTTCAACCAACTGTGACACTGATTTTTAATACCTGTTTTGATATTTATTTATCATTTGGGGTATACAGGAACCAAGTAACTGTTACCTTTTTAGTCTGGCCTCAAGCTGCAATAAATAACAAGCAATAGGATGAACACTGTAAAAAATATTTTTAAAATGTGTAGTTTTTGAATCTTTCCATCTCAGAAGAATGAGAAAGGAAATTTACCATGTAACGTTTAAGGGAGAAATCAAAAGCAGATGGTTCTCCTGGATATGGCCAGAACAAAGAAGTTTAAAAATAAATAAAAGAAAAATAAAACTAAAATTTATAAAATGGTAACAAAAGAAAATAAACTAAATCTTTTGGGAACACATGCACTATTAATTCTGTTTCAAATTTAATGAAAAACATTTCACCTCAATAGTATTTATTCAAATTTTACTGAAATTCACAGTTCAAAAGACAGTATTTTGAAATAAATTTCTTTTTCCTTAGTTTTAAAAGTTAGGGAAACAGATAAAAAAAACCACACACAGCACATTACTTGAATCTGTGGTATAGGAATAGATAGACTTTTTCCTTCCCTAACTCCATCTAAAACTTAAGCCTACCTCAAACCCAGATGCCTATCATTCTAGAAATCCACCTGAGAGAAGTAATGAGTACACATTAACTAAAAATTTTCTGAAGTCTCTGTAGATGTTGCTTGCTCTGTTTTATAATTCTTTTATGGCCCTGATAAATAGTTCTGGATGAACAGGTGAAGTGCTCCTACATAGTTAGAATTTGTAATGCATGTACCTTCAAGGGACAGCTATAACCAGAAATATTTTAACAAAATTTTATAGAAAAATAAAATGTTAGACTCTGTGTATTTCTTTATTTAATAAGCTTGAGAATTACCACAAACAATTTGTTATGAGAGATAGTTGGTAGGAGGGCGGCAAGTACAATCTGAAGAGTAAAGCTCTAAGCAATTAAAAGTGGCTGGCAAAGAGAATGCAAAGTTAAGAGTTCTGGGAATTAAACTCAGTGACCATTACTTAGAGTTTTTTAAAAGATCTTATGAGTGGTAAAGTAGGTTTCCACACTTCTTTTTTATTTTTTTTTAATATTTATTTTATTTATTTATTCCCTTTTGTTGTCCTTGTTTTTTTTTTTTTATTGTTGTAGTTATTATTGTTGTTGTCGTTGTTGGATAGGACAGAGAGAAATGGAGAGAGGAGGGGAAGACAGAGAAGAGGAGAGAAAGATAGATACCTGCAGACAGCTTCACCGCCTGTGAAGCGACTCCCCTGCAGGTGGGGAGCCGGGGTTCGAACCGGGATCCTTATGCCGGTCCTTGTGCTTTGCGCCACCTGCGCTTAACCCGCTGCGCTACAGCCCGACTCCCAGGTTTCCACACTTCTATATCTCCCCATCTCTTTCAAATTCTCTGTCCTCTCAAATAAAAAATAGAACAAAGAAAAAAATGGTTGCTGGGAGCAGTGGATTCGTGGTGCAGGTACCAAGCCCTAGCAATAAACCTGGTGGGGAAAAAAAAATTCCTATGCTAGGAAAAAAGACTGGAAGGAAATATACGAAAATAGTAAATATTCTCTTTAATGAACTACATAGGCCTTTTCCCTTTTCTACTTCTCATTGAATATCATGTTTTCCTTTTATAATGGTATGTACAGGAGTGCTTTTAAAAAGTTTCACTCAAAGGATCTTTAAAGAGAATGATAATATAATTTACAGTTAAAATTATAATACTTTGAGGGATAAAAAAGACATCAATATATTATTTTCTTACTGTTTGTGGTAATGCTTTATCATTGGTGAAATCCTGAGAATCAGTAAATTAGAGATGTCCATATAATCATTTTCTACATCCTATGTGAGTACATTAGCTAATTATTATTTTTTTTTGCAAGGGTACCATTTTTCATCAGACACTCTAACTGTACTTTCAAAAAAGAACAAAATAATAGTCATCCTTTCAGTTAATTATAGTAAGTTAATAACAGCAGACCTAACTTCCAGAGAAGTATTTTTTTTGAAAATCACATGACATATGTACAGGTATGTATGCAAATTATATACACATATATATACATTCTAAAATGGAGGTAGACAAAATCCAGAATACAAATACAAAAGAATAAAAAAGGGAAATAGTCAACAAGAAATTACTCTGTGGAAAACAGAAATTCTACCCTTCATGCCTTGTAGACAGGGTGGAAACTGTCAAAAGTCTGAGCAACTCTTAACTAAACAATAGCACCACATGTTTCTCTTTTTTGAGTTTCTCAAGATATGCTATAATTTTGTAGCCAACCCAAATATTAAATGGAGGAGAAACTAAACTGAATTTACAAAAAGTTTTAATGAATTAATCTTAGGTGGGTCCCCAAAGAGGCATCTAAGTTTTGAGTAGAATATAAATCTCTATTATGAGTCTCAGAACAGTTTCAGGAGAATCCATTTCAGCAAAAACCTCAAGTAACACTTAAGGAGGGCAAAAGATGAAGAGAAAGTTTTTATCAGTACTTGAAGGCAGATCCAGAGTGATGTTCAGTTCTGTGCTTTGTTTTAGAAAGTATACTAGTTAGTACAGTCTGTCTGCCTTTTAGCAGCCCAAGGAAAAAAAGGGCAGTGAGGACACAGCATCAAGCTGAGAGACACAGCATATGCCTCTCCCCAAAAAAAGCAAAGGAAGGTTTGTACCATTTTAAAATGAAAATTACAGGGGATAAGCATTCAGATTGAATACATTTCCAGTTTTCCAGCAGTAGGCAAACCCTTAAAGTCAGTGGAAGGAGCCTTAAGATCAATTTCCTTTGCTTCGTAAGGTTTCAGTCACATTATTTTCTCGACAGGCAGCAAGTCCTTAATGCCAGATGAAATTACTGGGCTTCTGTTAGACTCTAGTTAAGAATATCTTAAGTACATACACTTAACCACAAACATGTAAATTATTACTTTAGGTAAACAGAACTGTCAAAAATCTTCACATGTTTATTTACATTCATATGTTTCATCTTTAAAGCACTGTCATCTCTCCACCCTGTATCTAAAAAGGTCAGAAAAAAAAGAAATTATACAACAAAGTAATTGAAATTCAACTTGTGAGGAAATTATAAGAATAAACAATTTTGATAGCTATATGATCAATAAATTTCACCTTAAAAATACTTACCAAGTTAAGTGCTGAAGAAATTTCTGTATAGGATATTAATCTTTTTTGTTTTAACTGAAAGCTGGATGTTTAGTGTATAATTACATCCTTAACTATTAAACTACTAATTTAGTCATAATAGAAACTTTTAGTGTTGATATATTCTATAAAGGAAGGGAATAATGTTCAGGAACATTAGAACAGAACACATATTTGTATGAGTACAGATGGGGGCAGAAAGTGTATATCATTCTACAGACATGTTATTAAGTCCTTAAAATGGTAAATTTGGAGTAGGAGATTGAAGACAAGTAAAGTTTAACTCATATTATGCTTAAATTAGTTTTTCTTAAATTGCATTTTTAGAAGAGATTTAGTCAAAGCCAGGAGTGGCTCAGAGAGTTACTCACCAGCTAGGACGCTGAACTTGTAAGCATAAAGTACTGAGTTTGACCACATATGTTACTGATGCTCTGTTTCATTTTTTTTCACTCAAATACATAAATTAATGAATAAGTAAATCTTAATCACAGCCAACAGTTATTTTCAAAGTTTAGTAGGGATGATCAAGTGAAAATTAATTAAAATTGGTCTCACCTAAACATGTAAGTAGAACTGACATAGCAAGGTGACTATTTACAAGCCTGTCCACTGCTGATAGTGATTGTGGGGGTATGTTTTATTGGCTGAGGCAGAAGAAAACTTTCAAATAAAACTTTCCCAAACTGTCTCATTAGATTTATTTTTTATATAACTATAATGTTTTATCACTCTTTTACTCCTAAAGCCACAATTGTTTACTTTCATAAATAAAACTTCTTAGTCCTATAGATTGGGAATTGACAATGGTAATGATTAACAGAGAACAAATTTTAATAAAAAATTTTGTATCTTATAGAGAACGCATTTAGAAAGACAATGCATACATCTAACTGTATACTATCACTACTTTCATTTTTATGTAGAAAATCCAACTCACTAAAACAGTAAGTGAAATGACTCTATATCTTAAGTTTGGAAATGTGGTATGGTTTAACCATACCACATGTGGAGAATTCTTGAGTACTCATTGTAGTTAGGTTTTGTCAAAATTTATTCAAAAGAGAAAGCAAGTCAGGTGAATGACTAAAACACTAGTTCTAAGTATGCAATTTTAAAAAGCTGAATTGTTTTGATATAATTCAGAATACACATAAAATTCCACTTTATGGGGCCTGGTGGTGTCCCATCTGATTGAGTGCACACGTTACTATGTGTAAGGACCAGGCTCAAACCTCTGGTCCCCACCTGCAGGGGGTTAAGTTTCACTAGTGGTGAGGTACTGCTGTAGCTGTTTCTTCCTCTATCCCTCCCTTCTCAATGTCTTTGTCTTATCAAACAAAACAAAGAAGGAAAAAATGGCTGCCAGAAGCAGTGGATTTATTGTGTAGGCACTGAGCCCCAGTGATAATCTGGCCGCAATAAAAAAGTTAAAAAAAATTTCATTTTTTTGGGTCTTCTTTCTTTAAAATAAGAAACTTGGGCCAAGGTTAAGTCTGATAGATGACTGGGGTCTCCTACATCCTGTCATCTTTACTGCTACACTCTTCTCTCTTCAGTCCTCTCATTTCTACTTTACTGTTCTCCCTTATTTAGGTACAATTCCGCTTAATTTATATATAATTTAATCAAAGCTAGATAGTGGGATGCTTTTTGCAGACTTCAAGAAGAGCCAACATTTTCTGATTATTTGCTCTTTAAAATAAAACAAAACTAAAAAAGAAACCAAACACACTTAATACTAAAATGGGGCTTACCTTAGAGCCACGTTCATTAAAGATTATTTCTACATCTAGGATTTTGCCAAACTGCTGCAGAGACAAAAATAAAACATTTGTTTATGATCAGCTTTTTATCCACATACATTACCTTCCCATGAAAAAAACAAAGGTTTTTCTTCTGTTAGGTTCCAATACTAGTTTCTGAGTTTTCCTTATCACTAAGTCAGTAATTTCTTCTTTTCAATTTACTCACATGTAGTACACTGTCCACCTTTATTTACTAATAATAAAAAGAAACATTAAGGAAAGAAGGAAATGCCTTTAAGTAGGAGGGCCATTTTACTTCTATGCATATTCTACAAAACAAAGGTTTACATGATGTCTTAAGAGTTTGCTTGCTTTTGCATTTTCACATGCATCTAGGGGCTGGGCAATGATGCACCTGGTTAAGTGCATGTAGTATTAAGTGTAAGGATCCAGTTGGAGGTGCCAGCTCTCCACCTGCAGGGAGGATACTTCACAAGTGATGAAGCAGGTTTGCAGGTGTCCATCAATCTCTCTTCCTCTCTATCTTCCTCTTCTCTCTCAGTTTTTCTCTGTCCTATTCAATAAAATGGAAAAAAAAGATGGCCACCAGGCACACTGGATTCATAGTGCTAGCACGGAACCTTGGAGGCAAAAAAAAAAAAAAGCATTTTTATCCGTCTAGAGTAAGGGTTGCCTTTCTTTTAAGGACCTGGGTCTGGATCTGGGTCTTCATACATAGTAAAGTCTGTGTTCTACCAGGGAAGTTTATCTCCTGGCCCCTAAACTACGTTCCTTATGTGTTCTTTGTATTTTCTCTTTTCTGTAGAGATGGAGAACAGCTGGCTGCCATTTTCTTTGTAGAAGCTCTTTAAGAACATCACTCAATCTCAACTCAGGCCTTGCCTTCGATGTGTAAAACACACTGACGTAGTGAGCAGATTGTGACAGAACTTTGCTCTAGGGTTTTGTCACTGTGAAGTGGCTATAATTATGACTTAAAGAAGGGTCTTTGCTTTTCTGACAAAGCAATAGGCAGCTATCCTAACATAATTGAAAAAGAAAAGGCTGATTACCTCTTGCTCCTAGTTCAAATTAAAAGCCTGATTAAATTAAAACAGGGTACAACATGTAGGCCCAGAAACAAACTAATATTGTAAGCTGTCATTCACTTCTCCACAATTTAAATGTTTCTGTGATAATGAATTCTAGAGAATGTAAAGAGCTGGAAGAACACATGGATGGTAGAAAACTAACTCCTCCATAACTGACTTTACATACTGGTTTTTTTTTTTTTACCAGAGTTGAGTTATGAGCAAGGAAGCAAAAGTACTATTTATTTTTATCAGGAATTATTCCACTTCACTCAAAACACTCTGAGAGACAGGCAATATTATCTTTATCCTGATTTTAGCTATGAAAACCTCACAGCCTAAGAAACCACTTAGTCACAAGCAAACTGGATCACAAGGTCATCTTCTGGACATGGAAACTTGCAAGGTTAATGTCTAGAACAGACAAATTGGTAGGGAAAGTTTCTCAAGACTGATGAAAAATACTGATGCCCTTCAGGATCTTTTTCAATCTATTTTTAGTTTTATCCTAAGGTACTAGTGATTAGTCAGACATCGAGTGGATTAGATTATATTTTAACTGGAAAAGACACAAAACAGAGACTTACCCCAAACATCTGTCGGAGGTCAGGGTCCCGGAAGCGGAAAGGAATATTAGAGACATGCAGCCGTTTAGGGGTGGATTTGCTCTCTGAATTTTCACTACTTTGCGTCTGTGACTGCTGGCCATCTGTCTGTGCGCCCCCTTCTGTCTGCTAAGCAAAGAAACAATAATGAATAAAAAGTTAACACAACAGGATCACTTCACTTCACAGCATTATGTCAAATAGTTACTCATCAGTGCATCTATAAGCAACAGTTAGTTTTCTTATTAGAGAGAGAGAAAAAACATTTATATATATTTAAAATGTGACAACTAGCAAGCAATATTTAGGTCTTTTAAATATTTATTATACATTAACAAAATGGGAAGTAACAGTAACACTAAGTGATCATGTGGAGATATACCAGACAACCGAAAATATTAAAATCAACATTCTTAGGTTCTTAGTAGAGTTTTTAACTTTTGAGATCTTTACAGTTTGATAATTAAGACTCTATTGTACCTAGCTGTGGAGATCACTGCATTTTTGCTCTATCATTAAAAAAAAAGAATTACTTGACTAGAGTCAGAGAAATTGAGAGAGATGGGGAGGTAGAAAAGGAGAGAGAGACACCAGCAGCATAGCTTCACAACTCATACGTCTTCCCCCCTGCAGATGGGGTCTGGGGGCTTGAACCCCAGTCCTTGGACATGGTAACATGCACTCTCTACCAGGTACCCCACCACTTGGCCCCCCTGAGAAATTTTTCTCTCTTTCCCTCCTTTCCTTTGTTGCTGTTTTTGTTGTTCTCCTTCTTTTCATTCTTTCTCTTCCTCCTCCTTTTTTGGTTTTTAAATATTTTATTCTTTCTATTAGTTCCAGACTTTATCACTACTGGGTTGCCAAGGTATATTACATGTGAGGAGGAGATAATTAGTAATAATGGGCACTCTTCTTTTTTAAAAATTTTTAAAAATTTTTAATTTAATTTTATATTTACTTATTTATTCCCTTTTGTTGCCCTTGTTGTTTTATTGTTGTAGTTATTGATGTTGTTGTTGTTGGATAGGACAGAGAGAAATGGAGAGAGGAGGGGAAGACAGAGAGGGGGAGAGAAAGATAGACACCTGCAGACCTACTTCACCGCCTGTGAAGCGACTCCCCTGCAGGTGGGGAGCCAGGGCTCGAACCGGGATCCTTATGCCGGTCCTTGTGCTTTGTGCCACCTGCACTTAACCCGCTGAGCTACAGCCCGACTCCCGGCACTCTTCTTAAAACAAAGAAAATTATCATTTTGTAAATAGTCTATAATGCCTTTCTCCAATTTTGTAATTCCAGCTAACTTTAGCCCACCCTTTTGTAGTCCAGAGCAAAGCTGCTTTTAGAAAAGCTACTGGGGTTGTCAAAGACTTTCAAGGACCCTGATTAATCTGCCACAAAACACTGATGCTGAAACCACATATATCCAGGTGAAAGCATGTGCAGGTGTGTATTTTTAATCATAAATCTCTTCTGTAACATCCCAAGCAAGTGTTTACCTAGTTTTTTCTTTCAACAAGTCCTCAAAAATGTTACTATGTCGAGAAATATTTTTTGACAAATATCCAGCAGGTGTGATATATACAGTCTAGGCATTGAAAAAGTGAAGTATTTTTAAAGAATATTTTGCTTTTACTTTTCTCTATGAAGTGTGTGCCAAACTGGATAGCTTGCTGAGGCCAACATATAAACCAGAAGTGGAACATACTACTCTTGTTATTTGTTACCTCAACTGAGTTAGACTAAAAGATTCTTCTAGGTGACAAAGAACAGATCTGGCTCCCTCCCTCTGAACCAATATTCAGTTAAAATTGAACAGAGATACTTTTGGCTCAGAGATGGCAGTTTCCATGAAGTATGAAACTTAAAAAATATATAAAGGATAATCAGAAACAAACTCCAAATGAATGCCAGCATTTCAAATGTCAGTGTAAGTGACGGCAACTTTTATTTCATTCCATTCAGGCTGTGCAGATGGCTTAAATGTGCAATGATTCATGTGATATAAAAATAGAAGAGAGAAAAGCTATGAAGCAATGCTCTATGAAAATGCAAGGATTCAATCATCAACCCAAGCACAATGCACACTAAACAAAACAATATTCAGAGATGAAATTAAATTACTAAAACTGCATCACAGACATAAAAGCAATAAACAAAAGGATCAAATGCATCTAATCCTCCTTCAAACACCTATACATTTATGCTTCATAGATGAATCACATAAAACTCTTCACATAAAAAAAAAAAAACTCTTTCACATAAAAAATCACATAAAAAGTAAATTACCAGGGCCGGGTGGTGACGCACCTGGTTGAGCACATGTATTACAATGCACAAGGACTCAGGTTCAAAACCCCAGTCCCCACCTGCAGGAGGAAAGCTTTGCAAGTGAAGTAGTGCTGCAGGGGTCTCTCTGTCTCTCTCCCTCTCTATCACCCTCTTGATTTCTGGCTGTCTCTATCCAATAAGTAAAGATAATAAAAAAATAATAAAAAAAAAGTAAATTACCAGATCTGATCTGCAGGATGACAATGCATCATTCTGAGAGAAGTTAAAACTCTGATTCCTGCTCCAAACCACAGTTTTACATTTGTTAATCTGTAATATTATGTGCCAGGTGTCAAGGTAAATAAAAACTAACAATTATTTCAAAATATGTTGTCTATGGTGCTTATTACTCTTTAATAAAAAAATAATTCTAATTCCACAAACTCTCAAGCCCTCTGTTTTAATTAAAATTTTTGAATGCATTTTAATATATGTTTTACAAAGAAAATAGGTTATCGATGTAATCATCTATGCAGATTAAACAACAGAGCTCCAGGAGCACTCTTGAGTCCTCCTCCATCACTATTTTCCCACCAGTAGGTTACAAATACCCAGTTCTCTAACTCTACAGATTAATTTTTGCTGGCTTTGAACTAAAAAAGTGGAATTATATATTCTGTACTTATCTGTGGTTTCTTTTAAGTCACATTTGTGTAATACACACACATAATTATAATTCTCCTATTCTTGCATCTTATTAATACACGGAAGTTAGAAGTCAGATTGGTTAATATCTGGCTTTACAGAATTGCTTCCACTTTGGGACAGATGAAAGGATGTTTCTATTAATATTCCTGTTGTTTGTTTTTCAGTGCATATGAGCAGGTATTTCTATAGGGTCTCTATACATTTAGGAATAGATCTGTGGAGTTAAATTCTTTCAGCAATGATGACAGTAACTCCTACTTTTTCTTAGCTGAGAAGAACTTTTAGCAAATTAAATTACATACTTATTTTGGATAGAGACAGAGAAAAATTGAGAGGGGAGGGGAAGATAGAGAGTGAGAGGGAAAAGAGAATACTGCATAACTGTTTTGCTGCTTGTGAAGCGGGAATTCCCCTCTGCAGGTGGGGACTGGAGGCTTGAACCCATGTTTTTTTGTTCTGGTGATTTTATTATGGATTATCTTGACAGTTACGAAAGATTTTATTGTTTTTCTTATTTCTTTATTGGGGATTAATGGTTTACAGTCAACAGTAAAATATAATATATATTATATATGTATAACATTTCCACATAATAATACAACCCCCACTAGGTCCTTCTCTGCCATCATGCTGCAGGATCTGAACTCTCCCCACCCTCTATCCCCAGCATTATTTACTTTGGTGCAAGACACCAACTCCAGTCCAAGTTCTGCTTAATGTTTTCCCTTCTCATCTTGTTTTTCAACTCCTGCCTTTGAGTGAGATCATCCCATAGCCATTCTTTTGTTTCTGACTTATCTTACTTAACATGGTATTTACAATCTCCATTCAAGATGGGGTGAAGGTGAATTCACCATTTTTAATAGCTGAGTGTATTCTATTGTTTATATAGACCACACTTGCTCAGTCACTCATCTGTTGCTGGACACCTGGGTTGCTTCCAGGTTTTGGCTAGTACAAACTGTGCTGCTAAGAACATATGTGTACACAGATCTTTTTGGATGGGTGTGTTGGGTTCCTTAGGATATATCCCCAGGAGAGGAATTGCAGGGTAATAGGGTAGGTCCACTTCTAGCCTTCTGAGAGTTTTCCAAACTGCTCTCTACAGGGGTTGGACCAACTGACATTCCCACCAGCAGTGCAGGAGGGTTCCTTATTCCCCACAACCTCTCCGGCATTTGCTGCTACCTTTTCTGATGTAAGACATTCTCAAAGGAGTGAAGTGGTATCTCATTGTTGTCTTTACTTGCATTTATCTGACAATTAATGACTTGAACATTTTTTCATGTTTATTAGCGTTTTGATCTTTTAAATTTTATTCTTATTGATTTTATAATGATCAGCAAGACTGTAGGATAAGAGGAGCATGATTCCACACAATTCCCACCACAAGAGTCCTGTATTTGTACCCAGATTCTTGTGCATGGTACCATGTATACTTTATTGGGTGCACCACTACTTGGTCCCAAGAACAACTTTTCAGATGAAGGGTTGGGGGAATACAGATTGCTTGAAGTAATATAGCAAGGATTTGAACCCGGGTAGTCTGGCTCCAGAGTATATGTTCTTAACATCTATGTTATTTTGTACTTCACAGGCATTATTTTCATTAATCCTCATGAAAATCTATGAGGCAGGTCTATTGTTATCCCCAGCAGACAAAAGCAGAAACTAAGGCATAGAGATTTAGGTAGCTATCCAAAGTCACATAGTAAGTGGCAGAACAGAAACTTGAAACCAGGCAGGCCAACTTAATATGCTAAACCACTGCCTTTCCAGCACTGACTCGTGCTCTTTTCTGCTCAATGAAATGAAGAACAAATGCCTTCACTTTGTCAAGGCTCTCATCTGAAGGCCCAAGACTTCTGGGATGGAGGACAATATGGGAAAAACCATACAAGAGATGAAATATGTTGTGTATCTTGAGGTAAGAGAAAATAGTCAGGCCAAGAAGATAAGAAAAAGGAAAGGAAACCAGCAAAGGGGGAGGGGGGCAGGCGGTCCTCACCTGCAGGGGGAGTTTCATGAGTGAAGCAGTGCTGTAGGTGTTTCTCTGCTTCTCTCCCTATCTCCCTCTCCGCTCTCAACTTATCTCTATCTCTATCCAATAATAAATAAAATGTTAAAAAAAAGAAAACAAGCAAAGACATCCTGACATTTACAAAGGAAGAAAGCCAGAGAAGTTATTAAAAGGATGGAAAAATGGATTCTATACATTTGAAAACAAAACAGGAAATACACATAGGATGCAATTAAAATGTATATTTTTCATTTGACTTTTTCTCATTCTCAACTTGGAAGTTTACCTCAATCTAGAATACTAACTGTTGAAATAAAGAAAAAAGGAGGGAGGGAGGGGACAGAGAGAGAATGTGTTTTCAGGCTATTTCTTTGTTTAGCAGGTGGTCACACACTGTTTTAAGACAAATCTCAGTCCATACAATTGGTTTGCTTTATTTTCTATTATCAGCTGCTAAGCAACTTTACTGACTATATAAACATCCTTGCAAGGTTCTGTTTTTCCCTTCTGTGGTCATTTTCTGACCCAACTTCTTCACTGGGCAGGGGATGAAAGAGAAGGGGCAGGAGCCTATGTGCTGAGTTTATAGTGAGTAATGACAGGCAGCAGCCCTACTTGCTGCAACTGTATGATTAAGCCTATATATGTCCACTCTCAAACAACTCAGCTGCCTGGTGATCTGCTATATGTCAACATTACAGAGAGCTCAGGGCCTTTTGCCTTCATGAAGAGCAGATCAGTCTCAAAACGTCATTCTAGAAATGAGGACTTAATTTTGTCACAGCTGGAAAATGAGTAAAATTTTATGATTCTCCTATGAAAGAAACAATGGAAACTTTTTAGGTCTTTATACATTATAAACATGTTCTGTTATTGTCTGAAAGAGAAAGAATTACTTTCCAAGTCTCTTATCATACTATAACTTAATACATAGATACATATGTAACCTGAGATACTGTGGAAATGCTAAACTTAGGAATAATATTTTGACTTGTAGATTATTCAAATATTTATTATTCAATATTTATTTGACCTCATGTCTTCTCATATCTCTTATTTTTATCTCTGTGAGGCTGAAGAGGAAGAAAAATAAATTCAGTTTGGCACAAAGCATTCACTGAGAGTCTGATTCATATCTGAAAAGATCAACTTAACCACTTCACGTTAATGACAGCTTGAGTGAATACAGAATTCTAGATTTTAAAAAATCCTTCAGAAATATAAAGGACAGGGGTGGTAGTACACCTGGTTGAATGCACATACTACAGTGCACAAGGAACCAGGTTCGAGGCCCTGGTCCCCAAGTGCGGGGGGAAAACTTTGCAAGTGGTGAATCAATGTTGTAGGTGTCTCTCTCCCTCCTTATCACCCCTGCCCTCTCAATTTCTGGCTGTCTCTATCCGATAAATAAATAAAGATAATTAAAAAAAAAAGAAATGTGAAAGACTTTCAATTGTTGTCTAACTTTGTTATTGAGAAATACAAAGACATTACAATTCCTGTTTTCTTACATGTGACTTTCCCCATATTCTCTCTGGTTTGTAGACTATCCAAATATATCCAAGGTTCTAAAATTTCATAGTGATATGCCTCACTGTGGGTTTATTTTATTCTGATCTATTTTACTCAGAATTCTATGATCTTTTAAATCAGATGTTAATATCCTCTAGTATTAGAAAATGTTCTTGAAGTATTTTATGGCTGATACCCATTTCACATATTTTGTTTTTTGCTCCTTCTAAAATTTGTACTAAAAGATACCAGATCATCTTATTCAGGAAATGTAAAGAGGAGAGGGAGAGTTAAACTCAACTCAACCTGATTTCTAGGACACAAGGGCTGCTATCACAATATTGTAAGATAGATATAGTTAAAAAATTTTTATTAATAGTGTTTTAACACTGGTTTACAAAATTACAAGATTTTAGGAATAAGGTACAGTTTCACACTCATATGTGTCTATATTGTAGCCTCCTCTCCCACAAGTTTTCACAATACCGCAGAGACAGTTTGGCTTTTTTTCCCCCTTTCTTTCAAATTCACTTGCTTTAGTCATATAATTTCACATGAGTGAAACAATTTGATAGTAGCCTTTTACCTCTTTAATTATTCTATTTAGTATTATCACTTCTAGTTCCATCCCTTCACTCTTGAATGAAACAATACCATCTTTTTAAAATTTAAAAATTGCCTCCCGTAAAACGGAGGCAAAAGATGATTTCTAAAATCTGACTTAGTTATGTTTATTTGCTTTTAAGGCATATGTTTTATTTATTGACTGATTATTTTCCCCTTTTTGTTTTTTTTTTTAAATTTTTTATTAGTGATTTAATATTGATCTATACAATTGTAAGGTAACAGAGGTATAATTCCATACCTTTCCCACCACCAGAGAGTTCTGTGTCCCCATTCCATTGAATATACAGCCCAAAATGTCTTAACCCTGTTATCTGTCAATGTCCATGTTTTGGTTTTTATGAATAGTACAGCAATAAACATAAGGTGTATATCCTGTCGAATTACTGTTTTCATGTCTTTTGGATAGATACCTGAGAGTGATGCTCTTGGATAATAAGGTATTTCCATTTTTATTTAAGGATTCTCTGTAGTTTTGAAAAGTTAAAAAAATAATATTTTTCCCTGAATTTTAGAAATGCGGAAAGTAACACTGCTCATTATGCAATTTTATATATTTTTTAAAAACCCAGAAACTACAATCCATGTTGATTCATCAACTATATTTGCTAGTATTTACAACATATTTTATAAAATTTCATGATGAAATATATGATAGGCTAAAATCTACTAAAATTAGATCTCATAAATTCTTTCTTAAAGCTTATAAAGGTCCTGGGGTCTGGGAGGTATCTTAGTAAAAGACTTCACTTTTCCCATGTGTGAGATCCTGGGTTAGAAACCCAGTAGCACTTGAGAACAACATGCACATCACCAAGACAATTCCCTAAGTGGCAGAGAAGTGCTTTGGTGTCCCTCAGGTTCTCATTCTCTCATTCCCCCCACCTCCTCTCTCTCTCTCTCTGTCTAATGACAGAAAAAAACTGAACTGGAAAGACAGTTTAGTGGCACTATATAAGTATGAGGCCCTTGGTTCTTTTTTCTTTCTTTCCTTTTTTTTTTTTGGGGGGGGGAATCTTGGTTTATATGTTTACTTACTAAAAAACCAAGCTACTTTACAGTGCTAAAATAATCCAGCTAAAAAAGTCTTGTGGTAGAATGTATATAAAATCATTTCAACTAATGTCACAACCAAACACAATTTTGGAGCACAGAATATCAAGTCTACATCTATGTAGATCAATTTCCTATTTGAGGTAAATCATTTTTAGATTTTAGATTTAAATTTTCAAGTATTTCTTCTGTTTATCTGAGTATTACAAGGCAATTTTTGAGGTTCTAGTCCTGTTGGGGCATGTAAGTGTAAACTAACTGCCCCCCCATAAACCAGTAATTTAGCTTTTCTTTAGAAAACATCTAGTTATATCTTTTTAGTGGGATAAATTGATCTTAAAAAAGACATTGCATATTTAATATCATCACCATATACTTATTATCATGTCACACCATGAAAACACTGAAAAAAATGTGTGAGGTAAGAGATGCCTCAGTGCATAAAACACAGGCCTTCTCATGCATGTGGCCCTGGCTTTGATTCATGTCACCACACAAGAGCAGCCTGAACAGCACCAAGGAAACTCCAGGCGAGATACCCCAGCCCTGTCTAAAAAGAATAAAAGCTGGGCTAGGGAAGGGGCTCAGCAGTACTGTGTGTGAGAGGCTCTGGGCTTATTCCCCAGCACTAGATAAACACACACACACACACACACACACACACACACACACACACACACGCAGCAAACCAAATTTTTTTTAAACCAGAAAAATTATGTAAAGGCATGTAGTCTTTAGTGAAACAAATATAGAAGAGCACTTTAATTTTTAAAAACATTATAATTAATTGAATGGTTCTTTAATATTTTAATGTCTTGTTAGAAGAAAAGGAATCTGTTAGTATGCTCAAATTGGTATTAAGGTCAGAGCTGAAAGGGGGTCTGGCGGTAGTGCAGCGGGTTAAACGCACATGGCGCAAAGTGCAATGACTGGCATAAGGATACTAATTCAAATCCCTGGATCCCCAACTGCAGGGGAGTACTTCACAGGCATTGAAGCAGGTCTGTGTCTTTCTCTACCCCTCTGTTTTCCCCTCCCCTCTCCATTTTTCTCTGTTCTATCCAATGACAACATCAATAATAACTACAACAATAAAACAACAAGGGCAACAAAAGGGGATAAATAAATATTTTAAAAAATTCATTAAAAGAAAATCAGAACTGAAAAATAAGTGAAAAGTAAGAAGGTAAGACAATTTTTGGTTGTCTTAAGGAGTAGCACCTTAAGACAGGACTGTTCCGTATCTGGGGATCTGGGGCTTGAACTCAGGTCCTTGAAAATGTGTGTACTTTACTGGGTGTGGCATTACTCAACTCTCATCACTTTTTTTTAAAAAAAAAATTATAATGGTAAGCATTTTAGAGTGGATTATTTTATAATGGGTAAGCAAATAATAAGATTGCTGAGGTGGATCTCCTAAAGGCAGCTGTTACTAGTTAGCTGCCACCTTGTTGAAATCAATTAAAACAGCTGATTTCTGCCGTAAAAGGGAGGCAAAAGATGATTTCTAAAATCTGACTTAGTTATGTTTATTTGCTTTAAGGCCTATATTTTATTTATTGTTTTCCCCTTTTTTAAAAATTTTTTATTAGTGATTTATTATTGATCTGCACAATTATAAGATAACAGTGGTATAATTCCATGTCTTTCCTACCACCAGAGTTCTGTGTCCCAATTTCCTCCACTGGAAACTGCATTATTTCTATAATCATCTATCTATATTTATATGTATCTTTGCCCATTTGTTCTATGATCCTGCCTTCTCTTTCTAAGTCACACCTACTACTTCTTAGTGTCCTTCCTCCCACCCCCCATCCCTCCTTCTCTCCCTGAGTTCTACTGGAATTGGAGTCATCTTCCCTTAACACTTACCCCTCTGGGAGTATGGACCAAAATTCATTTTTTCAATTTTTTATTTTGCTTCCAGGGTTATTGCTGGGGTTTGGTGCCTGCACCATGAATCCACTCTCCTGGAGGTTATTTTTTCCCCTTTTGTTGCCCTTGTTATTATTGCTATTATCATTATTGTTGTTAGTGGTATTGTTGTTGGATAGGACAGAGAAAAATGGAGAGAGGAAGGGGAAGACTGAGAGGGGGGAGCTGGGAGCTTGAACCAGGATCCTTAGGCTGGTCCTTGTGCTTTGTACCATGTGCACTTAACCTGCTATGCCACTGCCCGGAGCCCTGTACCAAAATTCTTTATGGGGTCCAGAAGGTGGAAGGTCTGGCTTTTGTAACTGCTTCTCTGCTGGACATGGATGTTGGCAGGTGGATTCATACTCCCAGCCCATTTCTATCTTTCCCTAGTGGGGCAAGGCTCTGCAGAGATGAGGTTGCAGAACACATTGGTGAAGTCATCTTAAGGCAAATATTTATTTATTTATTTTTTAAACTTATTTTTTATTTATTTATTCCCTTTTGTTGCCCTTGTTGTTTTATTGTTGTAGTTATTATTGTTGTTGTCGTTGTTGGATAGGACAGAGAGAAATGGAGAGAGGAGGGGAAGACAGAGAGGAGGAGAGAAAGATAGACACCTGCAGACCTGCTTCACCGCCTGTGAAGCAACTCCCCTGCAGGTGGGGAGCCGGGGTTCGAACCGGGATCCTTATGCCGGTCCTTGTGCTTTGCACCACCTGCGCTTAACCCGCTGCGCTACAGCCCGACTCCCAAGGCAAATATTTATTTTATGAGACTGACAGAGATAGACACTAGATAGACACTAGATAGACGCTAGATAGTCACTAGCTGTGACTAGAGTCACAGCTTTTGCATACACAGAGTCAGGGGTCACAGAGGCTTCATTCATAGAAATACTGTGAGTCAAAATATATACCTGAAAGCAGAAGTACACTAGAGTTTGCAGTGAGTACCTTCCTAACACTTCCTCTCCACTATTCCAAGCTTGGGATTCATGATTGCTCAACAATTTGTTTGGCTTCGGATGTTAACTCTCTTTTCAATCACCAGGTTCCAGATGCCACCAGGATGCTGGCCAGGCTTCCCTGGATTGAAGACCCCACCAATGTGTCCTGGAGCTCAGCTTCCCCAGAGACACACCTTACTAGGGAAAGAGAGAGGCAGACTGGGAGTATGGACCGACCAGTCAACGCCCATGTTCAGTGGGGAAGCTGAACCCCGGTTCCATGGCTGCCAGTTCTTAGCAACATCGCCCCGCCAGATATTCGTCGGGATGCGGCATCATCTAAGTTCATTTCCCACGTCTACGCTCGACCGGACCTGCCAATATACGCGGATATCTTCGCCCACCCTGTTCAACGCTTGACGTCTCGTCACCCAATCTGGTCCCCTACGCCTACACTGAACTTCTCTGTTCCAGTCTCTTGGAAACAGAGCTGGCAGTCAGCTGAGGTAAAGAACAAACACCTCATCACAGACCCCTGCAAGCGTCAACCCGGCTTTGACCTAGCACGTTATGATTGGGCCCTCCTCAATTGCTATCGAACAGGCCATGGCCGGTGCACCGCTATGTTCCATCGCTGGGGAGCCAGAGACGACCCGAACTGCCCCTGCGGCTACAGACAGACTATGTATGACCCACATAGTCAACGACTGCCACCTCTCCAGATTCAAAGGAGGTCTCAAAACTTTACATCAGGCTCAACCTGATGCTGTTGACTGGCTACGGAAACCCTCAATGACCCTGGGTCCATGCTCCCAGAGGGCTAGAGAATGGGAAAGCTATCATGGGAGTGGGCGGGTTAAGGAGATTGGGTGGTGGGAATTGTGTGGAGTTGTACCCCTCCTACTTTATGGTTTTGTTCGTTAATCCTTTCTTAAATAAAAAATTAAAAAAAAAAAAAAAGAAATACTGTGAGTCACCTCACTAGATGCCCAACTTAGTTTTAAAATTTAGTGATTTTTATTTTTATTTAATTTAGTGATTTTAATCAGAGCTAGCTGACATCAAAAGTGAGAAAGTACAAAACATTTATTTATGGGAATGTTTATGGGAAATGTACAACTCCTTATAGCCTACTTTTGTTAAGGTTAGATACTTTTACAAATACCTCTCCGGGACTATATGGCTGCTTTATCATGTGCGACCCTCACCTAACTGAAGGTAACTTTGATTCTGGAGTTAGCTCTTTCTCTCCTGAAGCCCCAGTAACAACAACAAAACAAAAACAAACAAAAGAAAAACCATTCCCCTGAATTAATCATTAGAACTTCTTCATTCTTGTCCCAACCTAGGAGTGCAGTCAAGAAAAACAGTACAGCTCATAGCATCATTTTAGTTCTACTGAGGTATCTTATGTTTTGCATGAAGCAAAAGCATTTTTCTCAGTTCAAAACCGTCTATGACTGATTCTGATTAAGGTTTTCTGCAGTAACACTTGCATTTTTAGACCAGGCTATGATTTCCTCATGGATTGTCATGCTGCTCAAAGGTACCAAAGCTCCAGAGATGGAAGGTACAAACATTTATTTGTAGGGATAGCTTTATAATAAATTTGGTGGGGGTTGAACTTGGGGTAGGGGGAGAAAAAATAAATATAGATAACTTAATATAGGCTCAATGTCCTCTATCTTTTGCTACTTTGGGTAACAAAGAGAAGCCTCTCTTGGAATAGTAGATGACAGGATCAATGATTTTCTTTGTAGACTAACATTCAGCCTGGAAAGAGAACATGCTATAACAGCCCATTGCAGTAGGCTGATGGGAATATGGACCAACAATGCACAACAAAATAGAAGGACTTGAGCCCTATTTTCTCCATTGTGCTCTGGCATTCTTTTCATTTGTGCAAATGGACACCCTGTTAAAAGCTGTATCTTCTTGGCTATGTTTCAGTAGCCAAATCCCAAGAGACTTTTCAGAAAAAGGAAGCAGGAAATTTCAGGCTGCTATACTGTAGTTCATACTATATCGTAGTACAAGAAATCCGACTGAAACTTCAGGAGAGAGTATATGACAAGGGAAAAAACTAAAGAAAATGGACAATATGGGGCCTGAGCTATGTTTATTTAGAGATATGCTCAAAGGCAGGTTGTGAGGGATGTGCTCAGTGAGGAAAGGTATACCATGCACAGGTGATTAATATAAGGTGGACTACCCAGAGACCTCTTCAAATCTTTGCTTAGATCCACCAATAACTTCAAATGATATTCACATTTGCTCTTACAATCACAGCATTCATAGATGATTAATTTTGCCTTGGTAAGCTGCATTTTCTTACACTACATTTCTATGGGAGCAATAAGAGGAATTACAAGCAACAGTTCCTGCCCTCAGGAAAAGTATAATCACACAGGGGAGAGAGTATATGTTTATGTAGAAGCCATCATATCTAACAATTACTCACCAAAGCCTCTCTGGTTCAAATGCTTTGGTTATTTATGCCTGCTGGCATTTGGAAAAATATCTAAACTTACAGGAATTGAGGCTGTTTCTTCTCAGCAGGCAGACTGAGTGAATCCAGGTCTCTGCAGACCCAGGTGGGAGACCCCTAACTGCTATCTTTTTTGCTAATGCCCAGTATGGGGTCAACTGACTGTCAAAATAAGTGTTCATCTTAAAAGCATAAGAATCTGCAACTGTGATGTTAAAATCAGCTTTTAAAACACATCCTGATTTTATAGCTTACTTGTCATTTCTGTATGAGGAATCCTTTCTTTTTGCTTTCTCCACCCCAAATAAACAAGAACTATTAAAATACAATGGTAGCTCACAATAATAGAAAATGCAAATAAAGAGCATCAACTGGACAGCTGATTTAAAATGATGGTGAAAAGCAATCATCTTAAAGAACTAGTCAAACAACTAACTTCAACGGCATTTCTACTTTAGTTTCACTACACTCCTCTGAGAGTTAGACAGATGAGAAATTTCAATCTTGGGAAAATGATTCATGCATGATATTCTATAACAATAATGATGGCACAGCCTTTGACTCAGATCCCATTTTACTTATCTAGTTAATTAACAAATCTTGTACCTTCAACCTTCACGTTTTTCTTCAATCCATTCTTTCTTCTACTTATTCACTTCAAGTTCCCAGACCAGAACCTCAAGATCAACTCCAGACACAAGAGTCTTTCCTAACTGGTCTTCCAACTGCTCTATTCATCTCATATACACAAAAGATTAGTATTCTGGAAGCACAATTCCGCTAATCTCTATTGCCTTTTTCAAAATCCTTCAGTAAAGTGGCATATTAAAAAAACTCTTTCCAAGAGAGAGGCATGCTGGGAGTATGGATCAACCTGTCAATTCCCATGTTCAGTGGGGAAGCAATTAAAGAAGCCAGACCTTCCACCTTCTGCATCCCACAATGACCTTGGGTCCATACTCCCAGAGGGTTAAATAGGAAAGCTATCAGGGAGGGGATAGAATATGGAGATCTGGTGGTGGGAATTGTATGCGGTTGTACCCCTCTTATCCTATGGTTTTGTCAATGCTTCCCTTTTATAAAAAAAAAAAAAAACCCTCTTTCCAATATATATTCAAGTGACTTTTCTCAAACCTCAATTCCCACTGGTTTCCACCAAACACCCAAAGATTTAGTCAAGTGAAAACCCATGATTTTATCCAAGACCTTTTGATCTATCTAGCTATGCTTTGAGAAATGACTTCTTTAGGGAGTCGGGAGGTAGCACAGGGGGTTAAGTGCATGTGGCACAAAGCATAAGGACTGGCATAAGGATCCCAGTTCAAGCCCCCAGCTCCCCACCTACAGGGGAGTCGCTTCACAGGCAATGAAACAGGCCTGCAGGTGTCTGTCTTTCTCTCCCCTCTCTGTCTTTCCCTCCTCTCTCCATTTCTCTCTGTTCTAACAACAACGACATCAATAACTACAACAATAAAACAAGGGCAACAAAAAGGAATAAATAAATAAATATTAAAAAAAAAAGAAGTGACTTCTTTAATTCTTCCCACTACCTATACATGCTCACATTCTAACTACTCTTAATACAAGGTCCAATCAATGCCACTATTACCAAGAAGCGCTATCCCTTGTTAAGATTTATTGCCTGGGTCTGTCCCAACTCTCTTAAGTTGGACACCTATATGGAGTTTTTATTACCAATAAAAGAGACAACTTTCATTTAATAGAGAATATACTTAAAACTAGAAGAAAACTGGTACTTAGGAAAGAAACAGACCTAATAATTAAAACTCCTACAGATTTATTCTTTTTTCACATTTTTGGTTGAAATAGTTGTTCTAGTAAGAATCTGATTCATAATAGTTTTAAAATTATTTGGAAACAATATAGAAGCTGCATATTTTTGGTTCAAGAATAAATGTCCCGGTAGTTGTCTATTCAGAACATTACTTATAAATTATAACATTATATATATGCTTCTGTATAACTGAACAACATTGATAGGAACACTTTCAAAGTAAGAACAAATCAAAAAAATGAAAAATAGTTGCAACATTAAATGCTTCATGATACAGGGAAAACTTCCATTAGAAAACTTTATTGGAAAATAAATCTTATCAAGTGATAAAAACTTATTAAATCTTTCCTTCTTATAGTCGATACAGAAAAGGCAAAAAGAAATTTAACTAGTGATAAATATTCCTATGCAGAGTATAGAACATTTTTACCTTTGGAAATATACTACCCAATATTACAGACAATATGATTCTCTATAGCAATGATAAAGATACTTTCTTTAATCATTTTATTGGGGGAAATAATGGCCTATAGAATAGCCACTGACTTGTGTTAAATAACTATTATTGTATAAGTACCGTGTGCTGATTGTGCCACTGGAGCTCCAAAATAGTTATTGTTAAACTTCAACAAGTTGGTAAAAATAGGTGAGTCAATGAAGTTAAGTTGGAGTAAGAGGGACTAGTAAAGCAAGTATGGAGTTTGGACTCTATTTGAAGCATGTTAGACAATCATTAGAATTAACCAGGAAAAGAACATTATTTGCCGTTTTAAAAAAAAAACTATTTTGGGTTGCTCTGTGGAGAATGAGTATATTAGGCAGTAGGGATATGGGAAGTAAGTGACGAAGTTTGCACTAGAACAGTGGTATTGATGATAAAAACTTGATGATGAGAATTACATTCTTAAATCTCTGAACAGTCACTTGAGGTAGTTAATATTGCCTTTACTCAGAGAAGCAAACCAAGACAGAGAGAGATTAAATAGCTGACATGAGATCACTGTACATCTGATACAGGGTCAGACAGTGACTCAATTCCAAGAAATCTGGCAGAAGAGCTAGATTCCTGATAATATATACATCCCAGCTGTTGGTATGTTTCTAATTCTACTTCTAAAAACCCCTTCTGTTTCATTAGTTTAATCCCCCCTGCTTAACACTATTCTATTTACATAACCACTTCATTCTATTTACATAACCACTCTTAACAAGCACCACCCTCCCTCCAGGGCATTGGTGGTTCAGTGATAGAATTCTTGCCTGCTCCGCCCCCTCCCCTTGTCATACCCTGATTTTCACCAGTCACTTTTCTCTCCACCCTCTCTGCATCGCATCCTGTTCCCACCCTACTGGGCTAGTATATTTATAAGGACAAGATTGTTTGTAGTTTAGTTTAACTTAGCTTGGCTTAGATTGTGCTGCGTCCTGCATGAATAAAGAGATACTGCCTACAACCCAGCCATGAGTCCCGGGTCGTCTGTCTCCCGTCAATGAAGCTCAGCCCGACACCAGCTATAATCTTAAAATAAAAGAGATTGAAAAAAAAAAACCCTTAGAGTTGTAGTTTCTAGGACTTGTTAAAGAACTGGATACAGAGGGGAAAGAAATAAATGGTAGTGGGTTGGGTGGTAGCTTAGCAGGTTAAATGCAGGTGGCGCAAAGTGCAAGGAGTGGCGTAAGGATCCAGGCTCAAGCCCCTGGCTCCCCAACTGCAGGGGAGTCGCTTCAGAAGCGGTGAAACAAGTCTGCAGGTGTCTTTCTCTCCTCTCTGTCTTCTCTCCCCATTTCTCTCTGTCCTATCCAACAACAACGACATCAATAACAATAATAAAACAAGGTCAACAAAAGGGAAAATAAATAAATACAATATATATTAAAAAAATAGTAGTCCATAGCCTCTGCTGTGCAACCAGATGAATTTTATGTATGCTTACAAAGGACAAGGACATAAGAAGAGGCAAGGAGTCCTAGGATTAATCCTGGAGTACTGCAATATTAAAAGAACGAAATAGAAAAGAAGAAATCTGTTGTTTTCGACGGGCTGGCTTCAAGGGCCGGTAACAGACGACCCGGGACTCATGGCTGGGTTGTAGGCAGTATCTCTTTATTCATGCAGGACACAGCGCAATCTATACCAAGCTAAGCTAAACTAAAAACTACAATCTTGTCCTTATAAATATACTAGCCCAGTAGGGTGGGAACAGGATGCGATGCAGAGAGGGTGGAGAGAAAAGTGACTGGTGAAAATCAGGGTATGACAAGGAGAGGAGGCGGAGCAGGCAAGAATTCTATCACTGAACCACCAATGCCCTGGAGGGAGGGTGGTGCTTGTTAAGAGCGGTTATGTAAATAGAATGAAGTGGTTATGTAAATAGAATAGTGTTAAGCAGGGGGGATTAAACTAAATGAAACAGAAGAGGTTTTTAAAAGCATACCAACAGAAATCGTAAAAGGGATGAAGAAAGAATACCCAGTTCCTTGGAGGAAGAGTCATTGTCATCAAAATACAGACCAGTGTTGAGAGATGCATACGCTGATAATTGAGACAGGGACATGAGTGTTTGCACAAGGTTATTGGTCAAGCGAACAAGAACAACAGCCTCTAAATTCACTCTTACCATTGCACTTACCTTGCTATAGTATCTGTACCAATTCTAGACAGTAGGCTCATAAGTAGTGACTGTGAGTTTGGATTCTAAATTCTTATTCAATAATTATGATGCTTAGACCACAGTTGAAATTATATACGTACTATGCAACACAACATAAATGCTAAAATTAGTTCAAAGAATTTTCTGGTAGGATGGTTTAAGGCGACGATCTAAACATGGTGATATGAACCTTTTGCTATCTCATAATTCACATACCGTAAGAGAACCATTCTGTGTGCTGGGTGAATTGCTACTCTGCTCTCCATGGGCTTGTGTACTTCCATAGAGTGTCAGGTTATGCTCACTGGTCTGGCCGGCATAGTCCTGAGTATGGGGCACTCCATATTCTGTGGGAATTCCATTCTGTGGAGGTGGTGGAAACGGGATGGTTGTAAAAGGCTGAACCATTGTGTCAGGAGTTGTAGTTGGCTCCTGGTTACCCTAGGAGAGAGAGGGAGAAGGGGGGGGGGATGAATAAGGACAGTGACTTTAAACTCATACGATCCTAAACAGAAATGAATCTAAAGCTGCAGGAAGATTTCACATTATTTTTAAAGGTAACCAGTCATCATCACTACTATCAGTTATTCTGCATAAAACAACAAAATACAATACACGAAGGCTGTGATGAATGGAGAAATATATGATCATGGACTGAGGATTGTGAAAGCTGGCTACCCACCAGAAAGAAAAAAAAAAAAAAACTCTCATACTCCACACAAACTAATTTGAGACCCATAAAGAATTTTGGTCCATATTCCCAGAGGGGGAGAAATATTAGGAGAACCAGAGGGCTCTGAACTCCAATTCTATCAAGACCCTGAGAGAAGAGGAAAAAATGGGAGGACACTTGGAAGTAGTAGTAGGTGTAGGTGTAGGCATGACTTAGGAAGGAAGAGAAGGCAGTACCATAGGAAAAAAAAAAATGGACACACACACACACACACACACACACACACACAGAAGGCAGGACCATAGAAAAAAAAATGGACACACACACACACACACAGAGAAGGCAGGACCATAGAAAAAAAAATGGACACACACACACACACACATCAGTCAATCAGTCATATCTGTGACCTTGGGAGAACGACTGCAGTTTCCAATGAAGGGGATGGGGACATAGAACTCTGGTGGGAACCGTGTGGAATTATACCCCTATTATTTTATAATTCTGTACATTGATATTAAGTCACTAATAAATAATTCTAGAAAGAATACAATTTAATATTACAGCAAAAATGATAAAAACATTAGGAAACTGGAGTGTATAGTGGGGATTCTTAAGGTAGGTAAAAAATGAGAAGGGGAAAAAATAACTGGCATATTTGACCAAATTGGGAAGGAAAAAAAAAAAAGACAGACTATGGGAGGGAGGGTAAAGGGAAGGTGGAGAAAAGGATTTAAAAGTAAATAGAAAAAATGACTAGGAAAAATATTCACTATATGTAAGACAGCCTCTGGGTTATCACTGCTATTGCAAGAGTAAATCATACAAATTGATAAGAACATATACTGAGACAAAGAACATAGCTAAAGAATTTCCAGAATATGAAATACAAATGGTAGATATAACAACAATGCTCACTTGGAGAAAATACTAAGATTTACTTATTTTCAGAGTGAAAGAGAAGAGGAGAACCAGAATAGTACTCTGTGCACCACCACCTGAGCAAATAGATACTGTATTATATCTCCCTGTAGTCACCAAAGCAAACTCTAAACTCCTAGTTTAACAAATGAAAAAAATTAAAAATTAGTTATATTGTGTATAATTGACAAACACAAAGAATTGCATCTACTTATTTATAGTGTACAATCTGGTATATTTTCTCTTCCATGAAATCAGCACCAGTCAAGATAATGAACATATTTGTAAATCCCCCAAATTATCTCACTCTCCTCATAACAAGCATACATTGCTCTTGTCATAAAGCCAAGAGTTCAATTAAAAACATTTAATATGACTTTTATTAGTGATTTGATAATGGTTTATAAAAGGTTATAAATTGACAGGGTATAGTTCCACACTGCACCCAACACCATGGTTCTGTGACCCCACCCTCCCAATGTTATCACCACAGCTCTCATGAAGCCTTAGAGATAGACAGTTCAACAAAGCATATTTTTAAAATAAAAAAGAGAAAAATACAATCAATAAATGAAGCTCTGAATCACAGAACTAGTTTTTAAGAAAATGGCAGTGGCACAGCTAGTGACCAAAATTCCTCTTTAATAAAGTTATACAGCATCAAAATCCAGCTGTCTCCAGTGTCCAAGAATAATTTTTTCATAGTACTAAGGATTATTTTACACAAAGTTCTTTGCTTGGTTCTTAGAAATTGTGCTTTGAACCCCCTGACTTTTTTCTTTATTCTACTAGTGATTTAATATTGATTCACAAAATTATAACAGGGGTATAATTCTGCACCATTCCCACCAGAGTTCTGTATCATCACTTACTCCATCAGAAGCTACAGTAATTCTTCCAAGGTTACAGATATGAAACCCTTGAATTTTTACCCATAATTTTTCAAACAAAAAGTCTATCTTTGTCATTCATCATTATATAAATCCTTTTCATTATGGGGTTTGGTGTCAGCACTACAAATCCCCTGCTTCCGGGGCCATTTTTTTTCTTTTCCTATTTTATTTTATTTGACAGGAGAGAGAAAAATTGAGGGGGGGGGAGAGAGTGGGAGAGGGAAAAGCAGACATCTGCAGACCTGCTTCACTCTTTGTGAGACATTCCCCCCTACAGGTGGGGAGCTGGGGCTTGAACCAGGGACTTTGTACATGGTAATAGGTGCATTTAACTGGATGCGTCATCATCTGACCTCCTAGCTTGGGATATTATATATGATGTCCCCCTAGCCATTCTGGGCATTCTAGTGGGAAATAAAATAACTCTTCTTCTTCAAATTATTCAGTGCTCCACCCATTTAGCAGATAACCTGTATTCTGCATCTTGAAGTACACACAGTGCTTAAGAAGCCCTCAATGGATGTACTGGCCTGAAGATGGACAAAAATAAAAAGTATCCAGGTTCTGGTAGATTCATGAATAAAAGAGTGTAAGAACATCAAAGGTCTGTTTTCCAGTTCTGATCAGCATGGCAAAGGTGACTTCTCATGCTCTGAGTTTGTCCTCTCAGGCTCATCTTATATAGTTTCCACGCTACCTCAGCCCTGCTGGGAGTCATACTCTGGCACACAAGTACGTGATATTAACCCTCCCTCAGGGGTAGTCAAAGCTGGCTCAGTCAACTGAATAAACACATCAATTAGCAGTGGGAGATAGAGGAAGAAAGATAAAAACATTCTCTAAGACACACTATAGGCTCAGTATTGTGAGAGTCAAAGAAACGGAAGACAAGCAGAGGTTGAACTGTTTTCTAAAAAGGGAAATATATATATATATATATATATATATATCTTCTGTTAGGTCAAGAAGAAACTGTTGGTAAATTATCTATTATTTTCAGGAAATTGAAATAAATTGTTAAAATTTATTATTTGCACAGTACCAAAGGAATAAAACTGGAATGAGGTGATCTCACATTTTATCTCATACATCCTATAATGTGTGAAACCCACCCAAATATATACTGCTATTATTTAAAATGTTAAGTGGCTTATTAAGAATTATTGAATTTCCAGGTCATATTCTAACGTTATAAGTGTGGAAGAAAAGTACTACAGCTCTCAGACAAACTAAGCGATAACAATTAATGTTATTATTTTTAGGGAAGAATTTACCTCTACGTTTATTTATTGCCATTTTTCCCCTTTTGTTGCCCTTGTTTATCATTGTTGTTATTATTATTGTTGTTATTGTTGGATAGGGCAGAGAGAAATCGAGAGAGGAGAGAATGACAGAGGGGGAGAGACAGATAAGACACTTGCAGACCTGCTTCACCGCTTGCGGAGAGACCCCCCCCTGCAGGTGGGGAGCTGGGGGTTCAAATCAGGATCCTTATGCCGGTCCTTACGCTTTGTGCCACGTGCGCTTAACCCGCTGCGCTACCGCCTGACCCCTACCTCCACGTTTATATGACAATTTCAAATTTCATATGATCTCGACTATTACTACTCTAATACCTGAGGCTAAGCAGTTCAACTATATCTCATCTTAGAAACAAACTTTTTATAAATTAAAAAAAATTGTTGTTGCCATCATAATGGTTATCACTGAGGCTCAGTGGCTACACGACAGTCACTGCTCTTTTTTATTTGATAGAGAGAAATTGAGAGGGGAAAGAGAAGAAGAGACACTTGCAGTGCTCCTTCACCACTCGTGAAACTTCTTCCCTGCAGGTGGGGATTGAGGCTTGAATCACAATCTGTGCATGGGAGTGTGTATGCTCAACTGCATGTAATACGATCCTGCTCTTCACACTAACTTTCCCTTGTATTCCACAAATTTAGATGCACATTTTCTTTGCCTTACTTTAGCAGTCTATAAACTTTCTCTTTCACAAGATTAGACATAAGATGCAAATAAAATTTCTAGATCACCTAGTAAGAATCTAATATAGACTTATTTATAACTCTTTTCTTCAACTGAGTATAAACTATGACTCTGTGTGATAGAACAGAAGAAAAGTACCTTTTAGTTGTACTATTCAGTATAACATTAAAATTCACTTTTTATTTTCTGTGTTCAGTGCCCAGCACAGTACTAAGCTCCAGGTGTTCCAATGCTTGCTGGCATGTGAACTCACAGCTTTGTTCAAGACTTAACCAACCTGACTACTCTACTGAAAGTTTCAATCCTTTTCCTCTCCCTCTCCCCTAAACACTGTTAATACTTAATTCAGTTATTTTCTCTCCTCTATTAGTGTATAATCTTCATAGAGGCAGGAGGCTTTGTCAATTCAAATGTCTAGTATTCTATCTCCAGCACTTAAAACTATATCTGGCACAAAGTCATGGATTACTACTTTTAAGTACTTACTTAGTACTTTGCACAAGCAGAATAATAAAGTACAGAGTAGTAAAGCAGATAATCTAAGACGAGGGGTGTCCTCATATTGGAGAAAGCTATCGTGAGGCTAGAAAGAGCAGGCTGTGTCTAGTCCTTCTAGTCAACATTATGAATCCATTACAGGACTAGGCAGGAAGCTATAAACAAAGCTGTCCTTTAGTGTTCTCCTCAGTCTCTTTCAAAAAAAAAAAAAAAGGAAAAATTGTCCAGGATAATGGTATCACACATAAATGATGTCCTGTCATTACATAAAAAATTAATTTCATATAATTTCCATGTCACAAAATATTATTTTTACTTTGTTTTTTTTTCTAGCCATTTAAAAATTACTCTTAGTTTATGAAAACTTAGAAAACCAGGTAGGCAGTAAGCCAGGCCTTACTTAGAGGCCAGTCAATGCTGTGAATCTTACTGTAAAACACAGAGATTAAGCTTTAGAACTAAACAAACTTGGGCTTGAATCCAGACTCAAAGGTCTGTTGTGACAGTGGACAAGAAACTCAGGGAATCAAAAGTACCTAAGTACAGTGTTTAATAATGCAGGTGTGTTTACATCAACCATTGTCCAGTTAAAAGTGATCAATTTCTTATATTCTTTAAAAAATATTTTAGTATTTATTTATTCCCTTTTGTTGCCCTTGTTGTTTTATTGTTGTAGTTATTATTGTTGTTGTTAGGACAGAGAAAAATGGAGAGAGGAGGGGAAGACAGAGAGGGGGAGAGAAAAATAGACACCTGCAGACCCACTTCACCGCTTGTGAAGTGGTTCCCCTGCAGGTGGGAAGCCGGGGGCTCAAACCAGGACCCTTATGCCGGTCCTTGTGCTTTGTGCCATGTGAGCTTAACCTGCTGCGCTACTGGCTGACTCCCAATTTCTTATATTCTTATAACATTTAGTTGACACCATGAATATGTGCAGACATTTAAATAAAAAAAAATCTTAACTAGATATGTATCTTATCTCTGTCCTATTAGATTAAAAGCTTCATTATGGTGAGTGGAGCCTTTTTTGTGCAATCCCATGTGGTGTCTGACAAATATTCAATATTAAAGATACATTAAATAAAGGAAGATTAAGATAAAAAGTCACATGCATGCTATTAGTATGATCAAAGAGCCTAATGTCAGTAATGCATATTGAAACAAATGCTATACAGGTTTTACCATGAGTTGTTGACAAAGTAAAGAAGGGAGCTGGTGGTGTGCACTCAGTTGAGGAAACATATCATCATGCATAAGGACCTGGGTTCAAGCCCCTGATGCCCCCCTACAGGAGGGAAGCTTCACAAGCAGTGAGGCAGATCTGCAGGTATCTATTTGTCTCTCTTCCTCTCTATCTCCCACTCCCTTCTCAACTTCTTTGTGTTACAGCAAAAATAGAAAAAGGGAAAGGAAAAAATGTGTGTGGGGGAGATAAGTTACCCAGAGTGGTAGATTTGAATTGTTGACACTGAGCCCCAGAGATAATCCTGGTGGCAACAACAATAATAAAAGGGGAGTTGGAAAGGCAGTACAGTCACAGAACAACAGATCTGCCTGCCTGATTGGGGCCCCTGATGCCACAGGTTCAACCCGTAGTGCCACCATAAACCAGAGCTAAGCAGTGCACCGGTCATTTTCCTTATCTGTCTCTCTTATGCAAATAAATATAATCTTTAAAAAAATTGGGCTGGTGGTACCAGTGTGGAATTGTATTGTTATTTTGTAATTCTGTAAATCACTAATTAAAAAATAGAAAAAAATAAACTGGGGAAGAGGAATAGCGATTATAGAGGGAAAGTAATAACACCTATAAAAGTTAATTACTTGAAAGCGGATTCCCTTCCCTTTGACTCCCACACAAATATAATGGGCCTAGACCTCTAATGGATCCCTCTCTCCACCACCACTGGTCACTTACAGCAGGAATGTCATCAAAAGCCCTCTTCTGGGCTCTCCCAGGACCTTACCACAAAACAGCAATGGTAGGGATAGCCCCAATGCTCCCAGGAACATGCCTAAGATGGACTTTCTAGCTTTCTTCTACTCTGTAATCCCTAATCTCATCTGCTCTATTCCTACTTTTTGGTTCCTGCTCATTAACCATTTTGTCACAATTTATGTCCTGCCACCTTCCAGACACCAAGCTGCAGATGCTATCGTGATTCTATCCTGACTTCTGGGCAGATGACTTCACCAGTGTGTCCTGGAACCTCACCTCTCCAGAGCTCTGGCACACTGGGGAAGGACAGAAACAGGCTGGGGGTTTGGATCAACCCGCCAATGCCCACGTCCAATGGAGAAGCAATTACAGAAGCCAGAACTCCTACCTTCAGTAATACAAACTAGCTTTAAAAAATGCAGACATTTTGAAGTGTAAAGCTAGGAATGGGTCCTTCTTTTAGAGATGGCATAACTGAAGATATGGGACCCAAAGTATAAGAGTGCTAGACCTACATGAAGGGGAAAGAAGACACAGGAAGGGACTAAGTGCAATTATGAGCTCTTGCAAAACCAGTAAGTAAAACTAAAGCAAATACAGCAGGAAATGCATGCTTTACCTTAATACTTAAATAAAGTTAAAATACAGACTCTGGTATAAGCAAATGTAGGAACAAGCCAACAAGAATACTGCAAAACTGCCTCCAATGCTCATTCTCTTTCTCTCTCTCTCATTCTTGCTCTCTCTTTGTCCTTTCAATTTAGAGAAAAAAAAGTCAGCTTGACCTCTCCCCTGAGGCTGAGTTCTGCCATCCCAAAGCAATGAATATTTAAACAGAAAAATAAATATTTCAGAACAAGATCTTCCAAACCAACAGACCATTAGGTTAAAATGATAAACCCTGTTATAATCTTACTGCTTTTTAAAATCTCCTTTTAATGTATCTCCTTAGAGCAGTATTCAGAACCTCAAATTTCTATGAAGCATATCTTTCACTGGCAACAAGAGCCCACCAGAGATATGCTTATTCAGCTATTTGGAAACAGAGGACCCTTATACACAATTAATGGCTATCTGTTCCATACAATGTATCTGCTGATGTGTACAATGCACAGATGACTATTCTCTCTAAAATATACAATTTGTGATACTTTATTCTTTATTTTAATAATCTTTGTGACCAATTAGGTTTGCCTTTTTATTCTTTTTTTTTTTTTTGGACAGAGGCAGAAAGAAACTGTGAAGGGAAGGGGAAGGCTAAAGAGGAAGAGAGAAGAAGAGATATCTGCAGCATTGCTTCATTGTTCATGAAGCTTCCCCCCTTTGCAGGTGGGGACAGGGACTTGAACTCAGGTCCTTGTACAAAGTTTGTATTTTCTATATGTTAAACTGTACTATCCATAAAATTAGTCTCAGGATCAGAATAAAATATAAGCAAGACTGTAGTACCTTTTGAATAAAATATACTTACCTTTTATGGATTTGGCATCAAATGTTCTATTACAATCTACTTTAAAATGAACAATTCATAAGATACACATATATGACAAAGATTTTCACTATGCTATCCCCGGGACAAGACTGCATGTTATCTGCATCCACAGGAACAGGGTGGCTTACACCCTACTCTTCATTTCACAAGTAAAGTCTCTTAAGTAGACCAGTGACTGCATCATATAAGCATATAGCAGTTAATCTTTAGAAAATGCTTGCTGGGAGTCGGGCGGTAGCGCAGTGGGTTAAGCGCAGGTGGCGCCAAACTCAAGGACGGGCAAAAGGATCCAGGTTTGAGCCCCCGGCTCCCCACCTGCAGGGGAGTCTTCACAGGCAGTGAAGCAGGTCTGCAGGTGTCTGTCTTTCTCTCCTCTTCTCTGTCTTCCCCTCCTCTCTCCATTTCTCTCTGTCCTATCCAACAACAATGACATTGATAATAACTACAACAATAAAACAACAAGGGCAACAAAAGGGGAATAAATAAATAAAATAAAATAAATTTAAAAAAAAGAAAATGCTTGTTAAATCAAATGAACCACATAACAGAATATCTGCTTATGAAATATCAAATCCATAAAAAAATAAGTAGGAACTTTTCTTTCAATAGCTTAATGACTCTGAAGAAAGCATACCATACTATTATTAACCATTCAAAAATATCTGCCACATTAAAGAAGCTATTTTTAAATTTTTACTAGTTATTTAAAGTGGTAACAACCATAGTTTTCCCAAGCTCATAGTTATGGGTTGACTATATGTGTGTGTGTTTGTGTGTGTGTATATATACATACATACATATAGATATATACACATATATGTGTGTGTTTTCCTTAAAACAAGTTAGCTACAGTTCTTTAAGTACACATTTTTGTAGTAAAATTCTATGTGAGGCCCATATTATATACTGTGGGGGAGTGAATAAAAAGCAAAAGGAGTTTCTGTTCTCTTTCAACTCTCACCCAGTTTATACCAAGAGATTTTTAATGGTTTTCCTTTCCTTAGAGTCTCAATCTAATTAATTTTCTAAGGAACTGCCTGAATAATCTTTCTAAACCATTATCTAAATCAGACAGAGTGACAGTATTTTGCACACACCTATAATAGGGAGATGAGAAAATGTGCCTGTGTCAACAACAACTGTACTATAAACTGCTCCCCTAGTAAAATGATAAAAAAAAATTCATGCCTCATTTCAGTTCTTGCTGTCAAGTATTTATTGAGCATATATTATGTGCTAGACATTTTGCTCTAGATGCTGGGGAAACTGTATTCTAACTAAAAGGTAAAATTCCTGTCCTATGGAGTTTATATTCTAGTAGGGAGAGACAAATGAAAAATGAGCAAGTGAAACAGTGATATGCAGAAAAATAAAGCGAGAAAAACACAAAGCGAAAATGAGGTTACAGAAGTTTGAGGCTGGAGAGAGAGATGGTTATTACTTCATACAGGGTGGTAAGTGAAGGTAATGAGCACTGATACTTGAAGAACAGGGAGTCACTCATATGTATATTTGGGGGTAAGAGCACTGCAGACAAAGGGAATACAAATACAAAGGCTTAGAGGAGAAAGCATGATTAGACTATTCTAGGAATCTGGAATAAGGAGGTACTTATGATTAAGTCAGAATCAACAAAGAGCAAGAGTAGCAGGAGACATAGTGAGAAAGGTAGATGTGGGGAAGGAGATTTTGGGTAGAAATGGTATAAAGTTTAAGGCTGCTGCAGGAATTCTGGCTTTTACCCTCTAGTTAGGCTTTTGAGTGTCATGTTCACATCGAGGCTTTAAATGGATCACTCAGCAAAGGCAGAAGCAGGCAGACTAATTTGGAGGCCAGAGACAACAGTGGCTCAGTCCAGTTGCGACTCTTCATGAAATGCATTCTGCAAAGGTAACCTGTGCAGTTTGTTACACCCTCCACTTTCTCTGCATCTGCCAGCCTCTGCTTAATAAGTTTTTTTCCCTTTCTCTTTTCTACCCATCTAGATAACTCACACACATTTTAATATTTTTTAAAATAATTTATTTATTTTCCCTTTTGTTGCCCTTGTTTTTCATTGTTAATATTGCTGTTGTTATTGATATCATCATTGTTAGATAGGACAGAGAGAAATGGAGAGAGGAGAGGATGACAGAGAGGGGGAGAGAAAGACAGACACCTGCAGACCCGCTTCACAGCCTGTGAAGTGACTCTCCTGCAGGTGGTGAGCCGGGAGAGCTCGAACCAGGATCTTTATGCCGGTCCTTGCGTTTTGCGCCATGTGTGCTTAACCTGCTGCGCTATCGCCTGACTCCCCACACTTTAACATTTAATGTGACCATCTACTGCATAGAGGGCTTTCCTATTCACCCACCAAATAGGAAAAAAAAATTCTCTCTCCTGACCCTGACCCCAAACCTAATACTTACCTCTATAACAACACTCATATTCTGTTAAAATTATTTGAGTATCTGTTGTCTACACAGAATATACACCTTTGAATTCAGATCAGTTTCATCTTTACCCTTTCCACCCCATGGTGGTTTTAATAACACTCAATAGATGTTAAAGAAAAGAGACAAGAGAAAGACATCAACACAGTATATGTCAATAACTACACTTTTTTTTTCCCTCCTCCAGGGTTATTGCTGGGCTCGGTGCCTGAACCATGAATCCACCGCTCCTGGAGGCCATTTTTTCCCCATTTTGTTGCCCTTGTTGTAGCTTCGTTCTGGTTATTATTATTGCCCTTGTTGACGCAATTCATTGTTGGATAGGACAGAGAGAAATGGACAGAGGAGGGGAAGACAGAGAAGGGGAGAGAAAGATAGACACCTGCAGACCTGCTTCACCGCCTGTGAAGCGACTCCCCTGCAGGTGGGGAGCTGGGGGCTCGAACCAGGATCCTTATGCCGGTCCCTGCGCTTTGCGCCACATGCGCTTAACCCACTGCGCCACAGCCCGACCCCCCCCCCCTTTTTTTTTATACCAACCACAGCACTGCTCAGCTCTGGCTTATGGTGATGTGGGGGATTGAACCTGAGACTTTGGAGCCTCAGGCATGAGTCTCTTTGCATAACCACTATGCTATCTACTACAGCAATAACTACAAATTTTTGTTACTGAAGCTATAACCACAGAAGAAACTAAAACACAGCTTGGAGAAGCAGGTGATAGGAGGAAAGGAAGACAAAGAGATTTGTTAGAAGGATACTACTAACCTTGAGGGACTTAAAATAAGACCATGAGGGGCCAGGCGGTGGCGCACCTGGTTAAGCACTCATATTACAATGCACAAGGATCCAGGTTCAAGCCCCTGACCCCCACCTGCAGGAGGAAAGCTTCACAAGTGGTGAAGCAGGGCTGCAGGTGTCTCTCTGTCTCTCTCCCTATCTTCCCCTCTCCTCTCAATTTCTCTGTCTCTATCTAAGAATAAATAAATAAATAAAAAATAAGACCATGAGTTAGAGTAGAAGTAGAGGGAAGTAAATTAGAGGAGGTGTGCTATAACAATCCAAAGGTAGAACCAGCAGAATCAGCCGTGGGCTTGGGGGAGAGACACGTAGATTTCACTGCTGAGTGACTATGATAAGAGAGTAAGGTAGGGGCAGTGAGCAAGGATTAATTCCACACTCTAATTTTTGTAAAAGTACTATTTAGATATAAACTATTCATTAGAATTTATCTTTGAATATTTATATTTTTCCCCAAAAGCATTCAAAATATCTTTGACATTTCTAGAATTTTTTTTTTGCTGTCCCTGTCTAACCACGCAGATTTTTCTCACACACACACACACACACACACACACACACACACACACACACACACACACACACACACCGAGAGCAAAAGCACATGCACTCAAGTGAGCACATAACCGTGAAACTGCCTCTAATTTTGTGGGAGTTGGACATGGCAAGCAGGTGCACTATCCAGGTGAGTTACCTTGATGGCTCTGGACTTTTAAAAATAGTCTTCTATTTGTGAATTTTATTTTTTATTAAATGAATACATGTACACAAAACAAATAGAAGAGCTGATAGTGAAATTTAGTAGTCTCCTACATCCACTCCTCTCCAAGGTGACACTGTTCTTGGGAGAGAAATGGGACCCAACCTCTCTGAGGCCACTGAAAGGATCTGGCGAGCTAATGGTAGGGCAAGTCTAACCAAAAGGAAGAGGAACAGGAGCAGGAGACAGAGGAAATCACTAGGCAGAAGGCCTCTGACTGGAGAAGCAAGAGTTCTATACAATCTCTGAAGATATCTGCGAAACCAGATAATCATCAGCAAGGCCTGCTGCAAAGCTCTCATCACTCTTTAATTCTTGTTTCACACCCTCTCTGCCTTCTCCTCCCCCCCCCCCCCAATAAAGTGTTAGATTAGGTTCTGTTCCAGGCTCTGTTTTCTGGGAACTACAAAAGCTAATGGAATTATCTGTGTCAAATCAAATGTTTTAAAATTGACAATAACAACAAAACTTCAGAATACTTAAAATGAAACTCAAAAGGTTAGTCAATTTTTCTATTTAACAATTTTCTTTATCTAGAATATTATTATAACAGCAACTAAACTATCAAGCTTCCTTCAAGAATAATTTTCTAGAAAAGAATGCCCAAGATACATCAAGTTTAACCATGAGGAGCATAAGGATTTGATATTTTAACTTTCTATAGACTAAAATTTTGTTAAAAACCTGGAACTTCCTATCTAGGAGGAATAGCAATAAATAGTAGCATTACACTGAACACAAACTAGAAAAAAGAGTTTTTGCACCAATTCTGTTAGTATTTTGGCATTTGACCTTATAAACAAACTTTTTCTCTGGATACCTATCATGATCTGTAAAATAAAATTTAGTGCTCTGTCAGGTGGCTCACCTGGCAGAGTACACACTTTATCATGTACGATAACATAGGTTCATTCCTAGGTTACCACATGGAAGTGCTTGCAGGGAGGAAGTTTCATAGTGTTGATGTGGTCATGTAGTGTCTTGTGTCTGTCTTTCTTTCTCTATTTAAAAGAAGAAAAAAGGCTGCTGCAAATGGTAGAGTCTTGCAGGCATTGAGGCCCAGTGAAATCAGTGTGGATTTAAGAATCCATTCTTTTGTAATAAAGGGGTCCTACCCATGGGACAAAACATAGTAAAACAACCAACCAAACAAACAAAAAACAAACATTAGGCATATTGTCATGTGAAACTAAGTATTTTTTTTCTGTAACAGAATGTCAATAAAAAGACATTAAATAGCTTATCTGTTTCTTTTCCCTCAAAGTGACTAAGAGTTACTTTAAGGAGTCAACACTGATTCCTCTTATCTTGTGCACATGTTCCCTCAAACTGTAGGAGATAGAATTTTAGGAAATTAAATCTGTATGTAAAACAGTCAATTATGTGTATAACCCAGATAAACATGAGACATTTCTCAAAGTTTTGGGTACATGAGAGGTATAACAATTTGGTGGGGGAAGAAGGCAAAGTGTCTACAAAGAAGTATACAGTTGACAAAGGATGAAGATCCTTGAGGCAGAGAACAAGCAAGTTGAACTTTATAACTGTCCCAGACTTTGGCTCTGAAGGCTAACCCAAGCAGAACCTGGTGGTCTCCATGATTAGAGGAGATAAAGCTAGAAGTCTAGGGAAGCAAAGACAAAACTATCAGGAGAGAGCAGTACAAAAGACAAAGCTGAACTGAGAGAACACTGAGACCTACAGAGGGCCTCCCTCAAGTACTCAGTTAAGTAGTGATCATTGCATGTATGTGTGAAATGGCCTGATCATAGAGAAGAAAATGGATGGCCTGAATGAACTGGAGGAGCT
The DNA here is from genome assembly GCF_950295315.1 of Erinaceus europaeus. Classification (NCBI taxonomy): domain Eukaryota; kingdom Metazoa; phylum Chordata; class Mammalia; order Eulipotyphla; family Erinaceidae; genus Erinaceus; species Erinaceus europaeus. The sequence goes on along the minus strand of NC_080165.1, from coordinate 95,223,682 downwards.
TACAAAGATGTAGAGACTATTCCCAGGAGTCAAGAATGGATTGAGAGGCATCAGATAAGATACTAATAATCATAGTTTAATAGTGGGGGAAAACTAACTAGAGACTAAGCAAAGTTCAGGTTCTATCTTAATAAGCTTAAAAAGCAAGATCTGAAATGATCAAATTATTTCTAAGAAACCATATTGCACACTAAGTCAAAAAATGTATATGCATACTCAAGCAAACTATTTTAGTGTTAACGGATTTCTTTGAAAGAAAAGATATTTACAGAAGTCTTTAAAACCAAGCATCCAACAATATAAAATTCAATTGTCTGGCATAATATTAATGAAGCAGAAAATTAATCCCATAGCGATGAGAAAAAAAAAATCAATCAATTGCAACTGATCTAGAATTAATACATATGTTAAATTTGCAAAGGAGACATTAAAACATCTGTATTTTATAACACAGGAAAAAATAAAGAATATATGCAAATTTTAGAGAAGAAAAGTATTGCCTGAGACTTTAAAAATACTGGATTGAAGAATAAATCAGTGCATTTGATGACATAAATGTAGAAATTATCCAAAATGAAACAAACAGAGAGGTCAAAAAAAGATGAACAGCAAGTTTTGAAAATGACATGGGATGGGTATATCTAATACATCTGTGTTGACAGCCCTTCAAAAGCAGTATGCAAAAATCTAACTTGGTCACTTTGAATAGAATAAAAATGAGAGAAGGGGATGACTATACCCAACACAGTCATTACTACATTTAATGCTTTGATCAACAATGAGCCAATTATATAGAACAGAAGCCCCTCCATATAGTATACTGTACCACTTAAGTCTGATCACTATGCTCTATATGATAATAGCACAACTGATGGCACATTTCTCAGGAGGTTTCCTTATTAGTAAATGCATACATGGCTGTATGCTACCATATTTGGTATACATACCATGTGTAGTATTTAATTTAACTTATTTATTGGATAGAGTTAGATGGAGAGAAATCAAGAGGGGAGAGGGAGGCAGAAAAGGAGAGAAATACCTGCAGCACTGCTTTTCTACTCCTCCCTGCAGGTGGATACCAGGGGCTTGAACCGGGGTCCGTGTGTATTGATTTTCTTTGCTCCTTGTACTATGTGCGCTTTTTTTGTTGTTGTTTGTTTGTTTCCAGGGTTATCACTGGGGCTTAGTGTCTGCACTACGAATCCACTGCTCCTAGTGGGCATTTTTTTTCCATTGGGTAGGACAGAGAGAAATTGAGAGAGGAGGGGGAAACAGAGAGGAGAGAAAGATAAGACACCTGCAGACCTGCTTCACCACTTGTGCAGCAACCCTTCCTGCAGGTGGGGGGGGGGGCGGGGGCTCGAACTGGGATCCTTATGCAGGTCCCTGCGCTTCATACTATGTGCGCTTAACCTGGTATGCTACCACCTGCCCCTCTGCCCCCCCACCCCCTATTTTTCTAGACTTGTTGGATTCTCCTCTTTGACCCACCTTCCTGACTCACAGGAAGCTAGAGCTCATAAGCCATTTATCCCCAACCTTCCTTCTGGGTAGACTTCATATCCCATAAGAACATCAAGAGAACTGTAAATGGCTATTTAATCCCAACTTCCCCATTTCTTCTAGCCAAATAAAGCATCCATTTCTAAAAATGATGTTATATTTTACAGTAAAAATTGGCTGGTTTATGTAATAAGCCAGAATCTATGTGATTACTCAGTCTAGTCCTCTTGTATCTTGTTTCAAAATTCAATGACTTAACAAGCTGAAGGGTTATAGGTTAGTCAAGAAGCATTTATTTAGTGCTAAACTGAAACTGATACGGTAATAAACACTGGTAATATAGTTTAAATACTATGATAAACTACAGTCTGATGAAAACAGAGACATATATGCTCATTATTACAGTTTTACGTAATTTGGGCTAAAAGAGCATCATATTCACAAAGCCAAAGCAGCCTAAGAGAGGGCTTTAAGAGACAGGGCAAGTCTTCTGAAGAGGTGAAGTCTAAGAAGACTCTTTAAGGCAGAAATTAACTATGTGAGTTAAAAAAAAAGGTATTCTGGCTCACAGGACTAATATATGGAAAAAAAAGTGAAAAACAGAAATGTATATGTTTTGAGGTAGTACAAAGGGGAAAGGACATTACTTTGCTGGGGGACAGAGAGTGACAGACTAGTTGTTTCACTCTAACAGAGATTTCAGGTGATCTGTCAAAAGTGCTAAAATTGAGTTCCTGTCATCAGGCTATAAAACTTTTTTTTTTTTTAAGATTTCCTTTTAAAAGGATTTTCACGAGAGAATATTTATTTATTATTGGTACCTATTCTTAAAACAGTAGGGATGCCCCAAACCTATGGACATCTAATCTTTGACAAAGGGGCCCAGACTATCACATAGGGAAAGCAGAGTCTCTTCAACAAATGGTGTTGGTAACAGTGGGTTGAAACATGCAGAAGAATGAAACTGAATCACTGTATTTTACCAAATACAAAAGTAAATTCCAAGTGGATCAAGGACTTGGATGTTAGACCACAAACTATCTTAAGAGGAAAATATTGGCAGAACTCTTTTCTGCATAAGTTTTAAAGACATTTTCAATGAAACGAATCCAATTACAAAGAAGACTAAGGCAAGTATAAACCTATGGGACTACATCAAATTAAAAAGCTTCTTCACAGCAAAAGAAACCACTACCCAAACCAAGAGAACCCTCACAGAATGGGAGAAGATCTTTACATGTCATACATCAGATAAGAGTTTAATAACCAACATATATAAAGAGCTTGCCAGACTCAACAACAAGACAACAAATAACCCCATCCAAAAATGGGGGGAGGACATGGACAGAATATTCACCACAGAAGAGATCCAAAAGGCGGAGAAACACATGAAAAAATGCTTGTCAGAGAAACACATGAAAAAATGATTGTCAGAGAAATGCAAATGAAGACAACAATGAGATACCACTTCCCTCCTGTGAGAATGTCATACATCAGAAAAGGTAACAGCAGCAAATGCTGGAGAGGGTGTGGGGTCAAAGGAACCCTCCTACACTGCTGGTGGGAATGTAAATTGGTCCAACCTCTGTGGAGAACAGTCTGGAGAACTCTCAGAAGGCTAGAAATGGACCTACCCTATGATCCTGCAATTCCTCTCCTGGGGATATATCCTAAGGAACTCAACACATCCATCCAAAAAGACCTGTGTACACATATGTTCTTGGCAGCACAATTTTTACTAGCCAAAACCTGGAAGCAACCCAGGTGTCCAACAACAGATTAGTGGCTGAGCAAGTTGTGGTATATATACACAATAGAATACTACTCAGCTGTAAAAAATGGTGACTTCACTGTTTTCAGCCGATCTTGGATGGACCTTGAAAAAATCATGTTGAGTGAAATAAGTCGGAAACAGAAGGATGAATATGGGATGATCTCACTCTCAGGCAGAAGTTGAAAAACAAGATCAGAAAAGAAAACACAAGTAGAACCTGAAATGGAATTGGCATATTTCACCCAAGTAAAAGACTCTGGGGTGGGTGGGTGGGGAGAATACAGGTCCATGAAGGATGATAAATGACATAGTGGGGGTTGTATTGTTAAATGGGAAACTGGGGAATGTTATGCATGTACAAACTATTGTATTTACTGTTGAATGTAAAACATTAATTCCCCAATAAAGAAATAAATTTAAAAAAAACCAGTAGGGAGTTCCTGTATTGCTCTAAGTTAGAGGCTGGCAAATCAAAGCTGGTCTACCATGTGTTTTTGTAAAACTGGCATGGTTCTTCCATTTTTGAATAGTTGAAAAATAAAACTCAGAAGAAGTGGGAATGACCTAAAATACATGAAATTCAAATGACAATATCTGTAAGTAAAGTTTTACTGTGGCAAAAACACACTCATATTTACATTATCTATGACTTCTTTCCTGTTACAAATCCAGGGCTCAACAGTTGTGCAAGGAAGAGGGGGGCATACAAAACCAAAATATTTGCTAATTTTTAACAAGATTAAGTTAACATAATAAGTAAATATTTACTAGTAGTAAGAAGAAAGGTACATGAATTTCTGTTTTAAAGCCAAGAGACTTCCAAAATCTGTCATTTGAATCTTTTTGTCTCTTTAAAACTTATAAAAATCTCACAATCAATAGTTAATGAAGGAATATAGTTACTTTATTTGTAAATATAGAGGCATTTCTACAGTTTAACAAAATAAACACTGGTCTTTACTACCATATTTTCTCCTTTCTCACTCAGATAGAAAATACCAGATGTTGGCAGCAGAGCTTTATCCTGTCATTCTGGATGAACTAAATATCTGCAGTTATATGATTTCAAGTTGCAAATTTAAAGCCTGTATTTCTTTTTGTTAATAGCAGCCTAGCTATACCCACTTCCCAAGTCATTATTTAAATAAGAAATGCTATTCTGTGCTAGAGCAAACTATTACTATGCCTGATGCTGCAAGATCCCAGGTTCAATTCCTGGCACTACTATATACCAGAGTTGAGCAGTATTGTTCTGTATCTCTCATAAAATTTAAAAAGGAAAGAAAAGAAATGTTTTTCTAATATTCTGAAATAACCTTTTGGATACAATTCATGAAGCATAATCTCAAAGGAAGTGATTAAATTTGTCTTGCTGATTTTCACTAAGTCATTTATAGGTCCAGTTGACATCTTTAAACTGAATAATGAATATGTTTTAAATATAAAAAGTTTCTGTGGCCTAGAACCTTTTAAAGATAATTTATGGCATGCTTCTGAGTTCTCATGTTGATTTCATGCTTGGCCATATTCTGATCCTTCTCAAAACACTGAAGAGGGTCTGGAGATAGCTTACCAAATAGAGTGTATGCTTTGCCATGTGTGAGGACCTGATTCTGAATCCCAGGCTACCACACAGAAGCACCACTCAATGGGGTAAGATTCACAAGCAATGAAGCAGTGCTTTGGTGTCTCTCTTCCTCTCAGTCTTCTGCTCTCTATCTGCAGGGGGGGTGGGGTGGGGAGTGTTGACTGAAATGGTGGAAATGTGCAGGCTCAAAGTCCTACCTAGCAAACCCCTAGTGGCAAAAAGAAAAAAGCGGGGGCGGGGGGAGGGAGGAGGAGATCATTTCAGTTTTATTAACCTTTGAGGGAACTGGGACAGACCTAGACACAGAAAAATAGGTAGATTTTTGCTGACTGACAGTATTATTTGTAATGAAATACAAAAACAGCATTTTAAGAATTCAGGATAATTTCCCTCATCTTTTAAGTTATAAGTTGCTGACAACAATGTGTATAGTAATGATATTTTATAAGACTGCTAAAATGGATAATGACTTCATATTTAAGACACCAAGAATAGCATCTAATGAATAATATATACTCTATAATGTTAACTATCATTTTAGTATAAAATCATTATACAATGGGTCTTCACTTAGTGACCCACTTGCTTCTTGATTACTTGGAGTTCAAATCTGCTCTCTGGCAATGAGTGAGGACTTTGCTCATGGAAAACAGCAACAGGGGCAGGTGGTGGCACATCTAGTAAAACACGTATATTACAATGTGCAGGTCCAAGTCCCTGGACTCTATCTGCAGGGGAAAAGCTTCACAAGAGGTGAAACAGTGTTGTAGGTATTTCAGGCCCACTCCCTGTTCAATTTCTCTGTCTTTATCCAATAAATAAATAGGTATTTCAGGCCCACTCCCTGTTCAATTTCTCTGTCTTTATCCAATAAATAAATAAAGTATCAAAAGAAAGGAAGAAAACAAACAGCAACAGCATCTCATCTTGTACCACCTTTCAGCCTTATTTCCACAGCCAGCTGGCTAGCTTTTTTTTTTGGGGGGGGGGTTATATTTGTATTTTACTGTGTAACCCATAGAAACATTTATTTCCTCTATTTTCTATTGTAATACAATATACTGTGACACTGTGTACTACTGAATAAACACTTAAAATATATTAAACACATTAAAAGGGGCAGGGGAAACAACAGCGCAACGGTTATGAAAAGACTTTCCTGCCTGAGGCTCTAAGGTCCCAATTGCAATCCTCAGAACCACCATAAGCCACAGCTGAGTAGTGCTCTCTTTCTTTCATTAATATATATATATATATATATATATATATATATATATATATATATATATATATATATATATTTAAAAGTATGGGGCTGAGTGGTGGTGCAAGCATGTTACAATGCACAAGGACACAGGTTCAAGCCCCGGGTCCACACCAGTAGGGGGAAAGCTTTGTGAGTGGTGAAGTAGTGTTGCAGGTGTCTTTCTGTCTCTCTCCTTCTATATCACCCCTTCTCTCTTGATTTCTGGCTGTCTTTATCTAATAAATAAAGATAATAAAGTTTTTAAAAAAGGATGTAAGGGTATACCAGTACAGTACATTTGAAATCCTGGTAAGGGATGGTCCCTCTTTTATAGACAATCATTTTTTGGTTGGATTTCTGGAATAGGACTCAGTCACTAAGTGAGGACCTACGATGAGTTAATTTTTTTTCAATAGTAACTTCCCTGTTCTAAGTATTTCATCTAAACCTTGACTAAACAAGAGATTGAAACTGTAGAAGTGAGTCAGATAATTTCAACTAAATGTGTTTATTAACATATTCACTACTTATCAAATATATAATATGACAAGGGGAATCAGAATATAGTGGTTAAGAGTACAAATTCTAATGTTCCTAGCTATGACCATGAAATGCTACCTCAGATTCACAGGGATGCAGAGATTACATAGGTTCCTGTGCTAAATATGAATAGACCTGAGCCCGAGATCAGACTGATGAGGTTTACAGTTAATTGTATTTATATACTTTTCTTAAATTTAGGAACTAGTCTCTGCCCTAATCCAGCTTTCTAGTTCTATCCTCAATGCTGACACCATCTTCCCAGACAATAGTTTTAGCCCACCTTGTTGGTATGCTTCTAAGACCCCTTCTGTTTCATTGGTTTAATCCCCTCTGCTTAACACTGTATTCTATTTACATAAACCACTGTTAACTAAGCACCGCCCTGCCTCCAGGGCATTGGTTTAATGCCGAATCCCGCTGGTTCATACTCTCTTTCTGCTCCGCCCCCTCTCCTTGTCGCACCGATTTCCACCAATCTCTTTTTGCTCCGCCCTCTCTACGTCACATACTGTTTCCACCCTACTTGGCAAGTATATATATAGCTGCTCTGTCACCAGAATCATCAGAAGCACTTCACCAGGACTTCTGTCTCTAACAGGCTCTGAAGAGAGCCTATAAGCTGATCTGCACTGGCAGCCCCAGGATATATAAGGACAAGATTGTGATTAGAGATAGCTTAGATTGCGCTGCGTTCCACATGAATAAAGACTGAACTGTGTACCATTCAGCCATGAGTCCCTGGTCGTCTCTCTCTCCTGCCCATGAAGCTAGCCCGGCATAATGGCGCCCTGAACAGGGACTGGCACCACCTGACTGTTAGATGTTGGACTCAGTTAAAAATTAGTAGTCATGAGCAGCTAGAAATATATCTAAAATAGGCTTTCTAGCTCCTTCCAACATGAAGACCCCAAATTTCATCTGCTATATTCTTACCTTTAGGTTCCTGATTATTAAACAAATTGTTCTGCTTTATAGCTGAATGCCTTACAGCCACCAAGTTGCAGATACTACCATGATGCCAACCTGACTTTCTTGGGCAGATGTCCTCACCAAGGTGTCCTGGAACCTCATCTCTCCAGAGCCCTACCTCATTAGGGAAAGATAGAAACAGGCAAGGGGTATGGATTGACCTGTCAAGGCCCATTTCCAGTGGAGAAGCAATTACAGAAGCCAGATCTCTCACCTTCTGCACCTCATGAAGCTTGGGGTCCATACTCCCAGAGGGGTAAAGAACAGAAAAACTTCAAATGGAGTGGAAGGGATATGGAACTCTGGTAGTGGGAACTGTATGGCATTATATCTCTCTTATACCACCATCTTGTCAATCATTATTAAACCACTAATAAATAAATATTTAAATAAATACTATTTAAAGATTCCCAAACAGACATGATGGGCCTAGACCTCAAATAAATCCCTCTCTCCATTGTTACCAGTCATCTCTATCAGGAACAACAAAATAGACCCCTTTGTGGGCCCCCATAGGACCTTGCCCATAACTTGAATCAACAACGGTAGAGAATGTTCCATCCTCCGAAGGGAGGCTGCACAACATACTCTGTGCTACACTTGAGGACGATGGGTCTTGAAATTGGGGCAGCATGGAATGTTCCTATTCATGACCACAGAATGTGAGCTCAGATCTACAGGGATGCAGAGGTCACATAGGCTCCTAAGCTGATTACAGGCCTCAGATCGCATCAAATTGATGTGGTTTACAGTCAACAATATTTATACCCCTTTCCCAGATTAGGGAGCTATTCTCTTCCCTGATCCAGCTTTCTGGTCCTTTTTCCAACTATGACATCTCCCCAGACAATAATTTGGATCCACCTGCATATCAGATTTCAGGTTCAGGAGTGGGAAAAAACCCCAACAAACGAGTATAGCCACAGGCCCTTTGAAATATACCTAAAATATACCTACTAGCTTTCTACAAAACGGAGACCCCCCCCCCCCAACTCTTCACCTGCACTATTCCAGCCTTTAGGTTCATGATTAGTCAACAATTTGTTTGGCTTTGTATGTTAATTATATTTTCAATCGCCAGGTTCCAGATGCTAGCATGATGCCGACCAGACTTCCCTGGACAGACAACTCCACCATGTGCCCTGGAGCTCCGATTCCCCAGAGCCCTGCCCCACTAGGGAAAGAGAGAGGCAGGATGGGAGTATGGGTCGACCTGTCAAGGCCCATGGTCAGTGGGGAAGCAATTACAGAAGCCAGACCTTTAACCTTCTGCATCCCACAATAACATTGGGTCCATACTCCCAGAGGGTTAAAGAATAGGAAAGCTATTAAGGGAGGGGGTGAGATACAGAGTTCTGGTGGTGGGAATTGTGAGGAGTTGTACTCATCCTATGGTTTTGTTAGTGTTTCCTTTTTATGAATAAAATAAAATTTAACAAATTATTTAACAAATAGAAAGAAAAGGAAAAATACATGGATGGCCCATACTTTCCATGGCCCTGATAGGCTCTATCCCCCACAAGCTTTCTTTACACTTTTAATATTATTACTGCACGACTTCTACCTCACATCTTTGTAATAAAGAAATTCATACTTTGTACACCTGGAAAAAAAAGTACAAATTCTAAGGCAGCCTGTGACTAAGAATCCACACATCTCTTAGAAGCTTCTTATTTATTCCTCAGTTTCTGCTTTTGGACTGTGGGTATAATTAGATGGTTGATGATTGAATCTAATGACCTAATGTGGGTAAAGTACTTAGCAGAGTACCTGACAGTAACATATCATGAATGAAGAGTAACTTAATAGTTCCTCCCCCCTCCATTAGCTATCATTATGAGCATATGCAGGGCACAGTTCTAGATGCTGGAAAAGAAAGCAACACACAGCTGATAAGGCTCTAGAATTTATATTCTTTGGAAGGGTGGGGGGTCCAGATAATAAATAAATAAATGCAACATGCAATGACAAGTACTAAGATCAGTGAATGAAGGACAAGCTAAGCAGTGGGGTAGGGAATGATTGGGGGTCTAACATGAAAGAAGAAGGACAAGGAAGAATTCTCCATCTTCCTTGAGAGGCTATGTAGATGTCTGGGACAAGAGCATTTCAGGTTGAGAGAAAAAAGAAAAGGCCCTCAGCAGGTGGGTGCAAGATGTGTTAATAGAATAGTATAAAGAGGTCAGTATCATTTGAGCAAAGTACAGAAAGAGAAGACCAGCAGGAGATAGTTGAAGAGACAACCAGGTTTCTGATCATGCAGGGCCTTTGAGACCTACGTAAGGACACTGGACTTTGTTCCAAAGCTGGACAGAAACAATTGCAAGATTTTAAGCACAGGAGTCACAAAATCAAACTTGTATTTTAAATGGTTCATTTTTACCAGTGACCACTACTGAATTATCTGACTCCATGGCTTTCTCAGTGTAATCATTCTAATGGTAACAGGAACAGTACTAAGCATCTGGAAAATGCAATCAATACATCAGAGTGGCAGACTGCAGCATCCCTGACTTCCCTGACCAGCAACACAGCCCAGTAATAAACTTCATGCAAAACAGTAAAGCATTAACTATTGGGGAGCACCCCCTTAGTGCTTGCTGAATCTGAAAGAAATATCTGATGTGGAGGAAAGAAGAAAGATCTGATGTAGTACAGAGAAGGAGTTAGGATTCCAGAAAGAAGTGACTGGGATACCAACAATGTCAGATTTCAGCCAGGAATGGTATCCCAAAGGAAACTGGTGGACAGAGGGGGCTGTACTGTCATTATGACTGGGACCTAGTGACAGGCAATTACTGAATATGCAACACAAATGTTTAAGAAATAGTCCTAGAGATTACACAAAGAAAAGTTAAAATACAAGTCCTCCATAAATCAAAACTCAAGAGAGGAATGAAACTGTTACTCTGTGGTCATATGTGCAGATATAACTTTGAAATTTTTCTAGAAAGAACAGAAACTGAAACAAGACCAGGACTTGCAGAGATGCTCTATCACTGACAGGGTAAGGAATGCCATTCCTCTTTCAACATGGTGATTTCTTCTGTGTCAATACAAACCTAATGGCAGATTTTCAAGTGGTATGCTTACCTATCTCAGTGCAAAACTTACGAGAAAAATGAAAAAAAAAAAACATAAAGAACATAAAGGGAAGAGACAAAAAGATTGGTGTAGCTTTTGAGGGAGGAGTGATGACTGGGGAGGATAACGTCTTATAGAGTCAAAACTGTCTAGGTATAAGTACATTTAAAGAATTAAGGATATTATCTCAGGAAAGCTAGGTAATTTCCAGAAAAGCAGTTACGTTTTAAGCAGTTATAATCTTGGGCCTGGCGAGGAAACAGTTATATATGAACTGCGTAGAAGAATTCAGAAAGAAATCAGATCTCTGGAAAAAGTGAACCCCCTTTTTTTGTTCATTGTAAAGGAACATAAATTAAGCTCTAGCCCACAATCTCCTCCTACCCCCAACTTCCCAGAGTCCTGCACAGCCCATAGAAAGTGAAAAGTGTGCCAAAACTAACAGTGTGGGCTGAAGCTCTGTGGATGAGGGAGGGATGAGGTTGGGTGGAACTGGCAGGCAAAGGAATGGAGCAGCTTTAAAGCAATGCCCCAAAATGGAGACGAATCACCACCATATTACTTGCAGAAGGCACAGAAAAATAGAATATGCTGAGCCAAATCATATAATAGATATCCCATAGTTCAACTCAATTACAAGGAAAAACAGAGCCAGAAAGGATAGTAGAAAATGAAACAAAGCAAAAACATACCTGTTCTCTTATCTGTCTTTAATTAAAGCATAAAACACCCTCCCTCTCTTCTTCTCCCAACTACCCTGGAACAGAATATGGAACTGGCAGCAGCTCAGGTGAAAGACTTCAGCCTTCCAGCTACAGAGAGGGGAGATAGCAGACAATGGAACCGGTGATTCATTACAAAAGAATACACTCCACTGCGGCCTGCTGCCACATGGGCTCTCTGCACTATTTAAAGGAACAGCAACCCCCTTTCCAAACTCCTTATTCTTAACACCTTCCCTCCTCTTGGTCCTGATGGAAAACAGATTTTGAAGAAAATGCCAGCAAAGCACTGAGCTGTCCAAGAAAGGGAGGGTTTTATGTTCCACAGAAACTGGCAACCTTACATTATAGTAGAGCACACATTTTCTTTCACATCCATACTATAAAATTGTTTCCTTTATGCCGAGAAGGTGTTTTCTAAAAATATTTCTACTAATTTGAGTTGAAATTGTTTATAATTTTCCAATTCACATAAATGATCAACATGATCTCTCTCATTTCCTTCTATTCCATATTATTTTCATAGATGTGAGGAGATGCAATGATTTTGCTTCCATGCAGAGAAGTAAGTGCCTCAGTGAAATACTACAACACACCCATGAACAACAAACTGAAGGTTACATAAAAGTAATGTAAATATTAGAATTTTGTGATTAAACTATTTATTTTTTTTTTTAGTCACCAAATATTGTTTTATTATTGACTAGGTACAGAGCATGGGGCCAGAAACTAGAGATGCAAATTCAAATAAATATATGAAGTTTGAGATAGATTTCTTTTTCAGAAGCAATTAAATTGGAGGTTGAACTCACCAGCAAAAAGTGGCTTAAGTGCTATTCACATTGCTTTCTTTAACCTGACATATTTTTCATAGCATTTATTTTTAAAAAGCAAATTACAGAAGCAAGACCTTCCATCTTCTGCACCCCATAATGGGTCCATACTCCCAGAGGGATAAAGAACAGGAAAGCTATCAGGGGAGGGGATGGGATATGAGTTCTGGTGGTGAGAATTGTGTGGAGTTGTACCCCTCTTACCTTATGGCTTTTGTCAGTGTTGCTTTTTTATAAACAAAATTTTTTTAAAAAAGCAAATTACTTGACTGCTTACTGAAAATTATAAAATAGTTTGCTAATTAAAACAAAAATATTTTATTAAACTAAAGCATGTGTAATAATAAAGTGAACACTAAGTACAATGACGGAGATCAAACACTGTATGATGAAAATGTCATCCACTGAAACCCTTCATCTTCTTTCTACTAGTCTGGTAGAAATGTACGGACATAGAAATGTTAAGATTCAAGGTGTAAAGAACGTAGGTGACAAAACGAAAACATATCTATATACCTTTCTTAACATGCTACTCAAAACACTAAGTAGAATAATAAACCATACAATCTTGATAAGCAAATCCTAAAAACTATAGATATTTTATATTCAGAAAGTTTATGTGAGAGATCATTATCAAATTGCATGTCACTGTCAAAAAAATCCAAATCAAGCAAAAGTAAATTAGAACCAATCCTAGGATGAATTAAAGATTTCTCTCATCTGGCTATTTCTTGGGTTTTTGGGGGGTACTAACAACTATCTATATTAAATTCATATGGCAATTTATGTACACCAGAACAAATATACTGGGACACTGAAAATTCACAAATGTGAAAATTTATATACTTTACAGCTGTATAAATTCAGGAAGGGCAAAAGCCCTTTCTTTCCTTCAGCACATCTTAAGACAGCCATAAATTAAAGTTATCTACTCAGATTTTTAATCACTATAATAAATAAAACGCTCTCTCCAATTTCTATTTAACTTTACAGATTCATTTATAATAATAGTAGGTTCCTTAACGGTCCATTATTAAGACTACAACATTAAGTGTGCATGTGCACACACATTCTAACTTGTCCTTATACATGCTTAGCCAGCTCCTTGAGAAACTGAGGACATGTTCCCAGAAGCAAAGGAAAGTCTCTGATTATGAATGACTCTAATTTACACAACCCACCCAGTGATATACATATATATATATACATTGAGTTGCTGAAAGCTTTCAGTAATAGCTGAGAAAGACAAGAGCTGCTACCCTCTTATATTGCCAGCTCATGAAAATTGAATGAGAGCTCCAAGGTTAAGAAGTATCATCTCCCAAGAAACAAAGAGACTCAGCAATGGGTTTTCCTCTTTTATGGAAATATTTTTAAAGTAATATAGCATTTCAAAGGAGTGCATTAGGCTGATGATAAGGGATCAAAAGTAGGGAAAAATAGATTTTGTGGGTGTCTCTCGATGTCAAGAAAAGGAGGGGTTTTTGATAATTGTCAAACTCAGAAAAATTACTTTGTAAAGATATAGTCCATAAAACTATCCCTTCTGCTAGGTCATCTTGGGAAAATCTCCCTAACATTTTCCTGAAACAGCACTATGGGCATTATATAACATTTAACGGAATAGGGTTTCAGCTTCTAAAATGATGCCTCCATCCAGAAGCTGGCTGCCTCTGCCTCTCTGGCCCTCCGGTGGTTATTTAGGGAGGGGTGGGGGAGGGAAAAGAGAGAATTAACCAAAAAAAAAAAAAAAAAAAAGACACCCCCTTAAAAGGAAAGCACTGTCTAGTGATGAAATTTCTCTATGGAGCATAAAAGACAAAAAGGCCATAGTAGTAGAACTGATCTTAAGTCTGAGACTAAAGGAGAGGAATGGTCCACAATGCAAATGACTTCTCATTAATAAATCACAGCCTCGTCATTCCCTTTCTACCTATATCTAAAGAAAAAGAAAAAAGGGGAGGGGAGGAGGAACATACAGAAGGGTGTTAAGAAGAAAAATAGCACTACCAGGGGAACCACAGAGGAGTATCCACCTTTCCATTTGTCAGGAATGACTTGCTAAAATGCAGATTAGATATTGCCTGGCAGAAGGAAAGATTGGGGGGGGGGGGGTTGGCGGGGGAGAGGAAGGGAGGGAGGGGAAGAGAGGAAGAGAGAGGACACATCTTCCATTTCCTAATCTCTCTCCTTTAAATGCCTTTTAGGCGGGTGTGACTGTCATTTCTGTATTCATTAGCATTCAGATTTCTTCTCTTGAAAGGAAGGGCTCTACCTGCTTCTGCTGCACCTGGATGCTCCCTACTATGGTTCCTGCCGACAACACTCGTTCCAACAACAAAGCCACGAAAATGAGATACCTTCCAAGCCTTTCTTTGAATCAGTTATTTAGACAGAGGGCAGCAAAACTGCAATTCCACGGCCAGTCCCAAGAAACCTAAGTGAATCAGGAATCAGATTTCCATATAGCACAAGATTTCCTTCAACTGCTAAAAGGAAGTCAGTCCTCTCTTCTCTTTTTGGCAGTCTTCAAGAATCTCTTCCTATCTCTGCAGTCTCTCTCTCTCAAGCTCTCTCACTCTCCCTCCCTCTTCTCAGAACCAAGACAAAGAGGTAGACAAATCCCCCACAGGGTCTTTCCTGAGCTACAGCTGCACAGTACAGGAAACAGGAATCTGCTATGGAGCTGGGGTGAGGGGGAGGGAGGAAAAAAAGGATACAGACACAGAACGCACACATTCAAACAGACTCATACCAGATACAGACTAACATTTCTCAGCTGATAACAATAAACTTGCCTTTTTCTAAAATGACAATAAAAACTCTGCTCACTGTATATCTCACTGGCACATCTTTATTTAGATCTTAGAAAATAAAACAAAGGGGAGGGAGCAAGAATCAATCTCCGAAGTAACACAAATCTTACCTGAGTTACCATTTTCTTTTTCTCCATAAACCAAAACGAAATAGCTGATAGAACCCTTCAATGCAGGCGTGCAGAGGCACACCTCCACCCCTCCCCCCCCCAATCCAGCTATTTAAGGGCCTGGTAATTGACCACCCTTTATCCTGTTTTCCTTCCCCTTTCTTTCTAGTGTTTCTTCCTTTCTTTTCTCTTCCTTTCTGGCAGTCTCTCCCCCTCCTTCTTTCTCCAGCTCCCTCCCATATCTCAGGCAGATGGCTGAAGGAAGCCCCACCCCTGAATGCCTAAGGTAATTAATCAGAGTAGAGCCCCACCTCTTCCTCCTCCCCTCACCCCCTCCCAACAGGCTGACATCTCCCAACTCCAGAAACAAGCCTGCTGGAGAACGGCAGTGTGGTGTGTGCTCTGCGCACGCGTGCGTGCATGCGTGTGCGTGTGTGTGTGTGTGTGAAGGAAGCAGAAGGGGTGGGAGGGAGGCGCCAGAGCCATGTGCAGGCATATTTTAAGCAGTGGTTATCTGCAATGTTGGCATTAGTTATACAGCACAGGAGGCTACCACAGTTAATACCAATTCAAAGTGGTCTACACCGGAGTGTCTAACAATGAAACAAAAATTATTACAAACGTTTCCACGAATGTACAGTTTACAGATGGAGTGGATTGAATAAGAGTTGTGAAAGCTGCAGAATGAGCAGTCACTGGAAGGTTTTCAAGGAATGGGACTACACACACACACACACACACACACACACACACACACACACGAAAGTCACAGATGTTTTGAGGACTATGTGTTACATTTGGAAAGACAGGTAACCTCCAAGAAGATCTCTCTCTTCCTCCCTCCTCCCTGTCTCTTTCTTTCTTTCCTTTCCTTTCCTTCCTTCCTTCCTTCCATCCTTCCTTCCTCTTTCTTTCTTTCTTTCTCTTCCTTTCTTCCTTCCTCTTTCTTTCTTTCTTTCTTTCTTTCTTTCTTTTTCTTTCTTTCTTTCTTTCTTTCTTATAAAAAGGCAAATGAAGGGTAGCCCTGTGCAGAAAGTCTAGGACTTACCTAGGTCTAGTATTTGTGCCTCATTCTACAATTAGGACCAATATTTTATTTTATTGCAAACAACAGACCCAGAAAAGCCATTACCCTAAAAGAAAAAAATCAAAATGCATTAAAAGTAAAAATACTTACATGTTTTTAATAAGTTCACTGAATAACAGGATCACAGTAAGCACTGAACAAAACAAGCATCTTTTGAAGTATGTCCCTCACTTTAATAGATGGCATTATAGCAGCCTGAGGGTGTAGCATACTGGGTAAGGTGTTGGACTCCTAAGCATGAAATCTCAAATTTGATCTCTGGTGTTGGATATGCTAATGATGCTCTGGCTCTCCCTCCCTCCCTTCCCCTCCACTCCTTTCATTAGGAAATAAAAGATTTTTTAAAGTTGGCATTATGGAGAACATTTATTTCCTTGGTGCTCAAGAGAAATGCCATGGAATAGCCTGATTCTAATACAGCAAAACAACTGCAGTTCTTTTGTGGTCCAAAAAGCTCAGTACTCTACCAAGGAAAGACTCATTTCCAGGCATGTTCAGGCAGGTGGGAAAGGTGAGGGGAACTAGAAGACAGATACACAATAAGGTCAGCAAGGAAGGAGTCCACGTCTACTTTCATTGTTCAATCAACATGTGCCTTCTAGCATGTGCCTGGTATATGGCAGGTACTTAAATCTTAACTAAACAAATGAAGGAATTTACAGTTATCATAAATTCTTCTTTGTTTCTCAATGTTTTAGGTAATCCCCAGAACTCCAATTTCCTTTCCCTTATACCATTCAGTTGAAATTTATCTTACTGAAATCACCAAAGACTTCCAGGTACCAGGTTCATAAGGACTTATTTTCTCATTCTTTTATAATTTTCTCTTTCTTCCCTCCCTTCCTTTGTTCCTCCTGTCTTTTCTCTCTCTCTCTCTTTTTTAAGAGACAGAGAGAAATGGAGGAGAGGCAGAGTGGGAGAGAGAAAGAAAGACATCTGCATCACTGTTCAATGCTTGTGAAGCTTCCCCTTATACAGGTGAGGACCACTGCCTAGTTCCTTCATATGGATATTTTATTTCTTCTTTGACACTCATGTTTTAGGAAACTCATTTTCAGCTTCAGAGGATAACAACAGTCTCTCTTGATTTTCTTCTTTCTCTGTTCACTCAATTTCCCATCTTACTCTTCCTTCTCCCTACCTTGAGATGCTGGTATTATTATCTGAAATGCCATCCTCAGACCTCTTAGATTTTTAGCCCTAGGTGTACAGTTCCTCAAACAGGCAATCCAATGGAAATTTATTTTCCTATGTGCGTTTCCATGCAGGAAGGATTCACAATATTCTCATTTTTAAAAGAGCTAACAAATAATACACTTGCACTAGATTGGTTCATCCCTTCAATTATCACTCACCTACTCTAGCAACCCACCACATTCCTATGTCTGGTCTAGTTCTTTCTCCTGAACTCCAGTTCCAAATATCCAACCTCCAAATAATGGTCAACTCTATTTAGATTTCTCTAAGTTAGAATTCCTAAGATAAATTAAATTATCAAAATCTTAAGGGTTCATTTAACAAAGTGTGAGTACCCACTATGTACTAGATGCTGTTCTAGGCATGGGGAGAGATGAAGGGGGGTTGAAACAGAACATAAAAATCTCTATGTCTGTGTAGCTTGGAAGCTAGTGTTCATTCTGCCATGTTTGTTCTTGATAAATGGTTAAATTTTATAACCATAAAAGTAACTATTATTTCTTGAGAACTCATCCTGTGATAGCTTCAGATCTGGCAACTACATATGCTGTCATATTATTAGCTCATCTAAAAAATTATTTAAAGTTATTAATTAAAAAATATTTAATTCCCTTTTGTTGCCCTCATTGTTTTATTGTTGTAGTTATTATTGATGTCATCATTGTTGGATAGGACAGAGAAATGGAGAGAGGAGGGGAAGACAGAGAAGGGGAGAAAAATATAGACAACTGCAGACCTGCTTCACCTCCTGTGAAGCGACTCTCCTGCAGGTGGGGAGCCAGTGGCTAGAAGTGCGATCCTTACACTGGTCATTGTGCTTTGTGCCACCTGCGCTAAACCCACTGCACTACTGCCAGACTCCATATTATCTCATTTTATCCTCACGACAACGAAATATTTTAACTTTTTAGAGTTGAGAGAACCAAGACTAGATGATGCTAAGTAATTTGCTCAAATTCACCCGATAGCAAGTTCAAGAATCCAGATTCAAATCCAAATCTGATGAAAAGTCTATGGGTGTGGTCTGGGAGGTAGCACAGTGGATAAAGCACTGGATTCTCAACCATAAGATCCTGAGTTCAATCCCTAGCAGCAAATGTACCAGAGTGATGTAAGGTTCTTTCTCTCTCTCCTCTTATCTTTCTCATGAATAAATAAATTTTTTTAAAGGAAAAGTCTAAGGGTTCTTCTAAATTCCTGCACACTTAACACTGCACCAGACCTTTTGATTTGTCTGAAATCTGTTCTTTTTCTCCATCTGTCACAAGTTCAGTACTACCATTATTATTTTGTATGTAGTTTCCTGCCTGTCCTGACACCAGTCCATCACTCCTCCCACCCAACTATCTCACTAGTGGCCACAGTGATTCTTCTAAATGCAAATCTCATCACACTACATCCCTAATGAAAAACCATCAGCTATTTCTCACAGTATTTTCTCACTTAATCTAACACAGAACCTTCCCAGAACCATAATGAGCCATTTGAATTGAGTTCCTCAATGTAACTTTGTCCCTACCCCCACCACCCCACCCATCTTATCTTCTTCTAGCTAATTCTACCTGGCTAATTCATCCTTCATACTGCACTTTGGAGAAAAATTGCTCCAGACAGTCTTTCTTAATCCCACTTGCTCCCATATCTGGGTTACGAATCCATCTCCCTGTGCCTAGCACTTCAAGCCATCATTCCTAATTGTTGGATTCATTATTTCTATATAACCATGACCAGATTGTGAACAATCTAAGAGAAGAAACTCTACTCTTTTTATCATATCCATAAAATTTTGAATGCATAGTAGATGAGTAAATGTGTGTAAAACAAACAGTAGTCACTAGAATTCTATCTCGAGTCATTTAGCTATATTTGGGTGGCCCATTAATGAAGAAAACCTACATGGTTTCCAAATTAATGTAATAGCATGTTCTTCCAAAAGAGTGGTAAAAAAATCTCTTTTAATTTATGCTCTGAGTTCACTACCTTGTGAGTTTGAAGCAATTATACAAAATTAGTGAGTTTTATTTTCAAGTTTATTATAATAGTTCAAATTCTAAACAAGTAATGCTGATTCAAAAAAAAAAAAAAAAGCAGTAACTTACAACTTGAGATGCTCTTGCTCTTTACAATTTTTTCACAGACGTGACTCAGTTTCCCTGCCTACCACCCACACATCAGTCATGCTGTAAAAGCAGACCTAGGAGTCCCTGGCTGGAGCAGGGTTGGAGCGTACTTTCCCAGACTGCCTGACACCTAAGTGAAGAGAAACATTAAAGGGGCAGCATTTCCTACAATAATAAAAACTTGTTAGTATAAAAGCTCTTTATAGCACGCCCCCACACAATAACTGTAAGTGCAAATAACAATTTACAACTTAGCAGATATTAAATACCTTCTCCGAATACAATACCACTTTAATATCCTTTGCCCCAACATTCTCTTAAATATAAATAAAGTCAAATTAGAGCTAATTCTTATTTCCTATCTTCTTTTTTCTTGGTAGGGTTCAGTTTGGGAGGGGCTAAAACAGAATTTAAGATAAACTGCTGTAAAATTTATAGACCAATAAAAACAAAGCTACACTTAACATTTATTTGCCCCCAAATCAAGCCTTTAGAGCAAGGTCACACATTATACTAAGATATAAGTGACGCCAAAAGGGGAAAAGAACACATTACTTCATCAATTAATATCTAGGTTCAGGTAACTTACTCCTCAATTTAAGGTATCCCAAACTTTAACAAGAATCTCTCTCTCTCTCTCCCTCTCTCTCTCTCTCACACACACACACACACACACACACATACACACACACCTACCTCTTTTTCTTTGTATTCTGTGAGAAATTAAGGGAAGAGTTCCCAAATATTAAAAGGAATGAAATATAAATAAATTTATCAATGACATTGATATTAAGAAAATAAGGGGTCGCTGAAGCTGGGCAGATATCACAATGGTACAGAGGTACCAGGTTTAATCACTAGCATCACCAAGAGCACTGGGGAAAAGGGGTGGGCATGGGGGTCTGGAGATAGTTCACCAGGCTGAATACATGCCTTGCTGTGTATGAGACTCTGAGTTCAAGGCCCAGCACCATGTGGAGCACCACCAACAGCACTAGAGTAACTGTAGATGGTGGCGTAATACTTTAGTGTCTTTCTCTTTGTGTTTTCCTGTCTTCTCACATATATCTATTACTGATCCATGGAAACAGAAGTGTGTTATTTCTCTAGTATCTAAAATCTGCTCTGCTTCTACTACTAATTACTAGATATTGTGCTATCTCCTTCACCACTGAATTAATTATTGTGACTGACATACTACCTGGCACAGAGTAGGTACTTAAAATTTTGTGAGCAGTAAACTAATTTATAATGAGAAATTAAAGAATACATCTATCCCTCTACATTGAGGTCATCTTTCAACAAAGCAGCAGAATCCCTGTGGGCTAATTCACAACTGCATTTTGCAAACCCCAGCACTTTGGGCAGACACCATCTTTTAGATAGCTGTCTTTCTCATCCAGACAGTATACTTGGCTGTCCTAGACATTCAAATCAGGACATTTAGCCACACCCCAAAAATGTAAAATCCTGTTCCCTTGGCCTCCAACTATCCTGTTGCCTCAAAATGACAATCAGTGCAAATGTGTCCAATAGGTGACAGGTTAAGTAAAATCATCTCAGGAAAAGTTGTATTAGGTAAACCCCTAACCTGTAACTCTAGTTACATTTTTCTTGCAACTATTTTTATTGTGTTAGAATACATATAACATTTACCATGGTAACCATTTTCAACTATGTCACAATTCAGTGGCAGTAAATACATTTATAGTGTGCTACCATCACCATCTCTCCCTAGAATTTTTTCATTTTTTTAAAACTAAAAGTCTATTACAATATAATAGTGTTCTTTGTCTCTAGAGTCCTTGGCAACAACATTCTACTTCCTATCTTGAGTTTTACTATCCTAGAAACATCATCTAAGTGGAATTACTGGATATTTTTGTATTTGTGACTAGATTATTTCACTAAGCACACTATCTTCAAGATTTACCCATTCTGGGCAGGGGTAGAGAGTATAATGGTGGGTCAAAAGAGACTCATGTCTGAAGTTTTGAAGTCCCAGGTTCAATCCCACATATCACAAAAAGCCAGAGCTGATCAGTTCTCTGCTTAAAAAAAAAAATGCAGCTTAAGTCAGCATGTCTTCCTTTTTTAAGGTTATATAATATTCCACTGTATGTATACGCACCATATTTTGCTTGTTCATTCATCTACTAATGGAAATTTGGGCTGCTGTTTTCACATTTTAGCTACTATAAATATGCTTCTTTGAACACATATATACAAATATTTCTGAGATTTGGCCATCATTTTTTTTTTTAACATCTAGAAGCAGAATTGCTGTGTATGGAATTCTATTTCTTTAAATAAGTTTTTAAAAATATTTATTTATTCTCTTTTGTTGTCTTGTTGTTTTATTGTTGTAGTTACTATTGTTGTGTTGTTGTTGGATAGGACAGAGAAAAATGGAGAGAGGAGGGGAAGACAGAGAGAGGGAGAGACAGACAGACACCTGCAGACCTGCTTCACCGACTGTGAAGTGACTCCCCTGCAGGTGGGGAGCTGGGGGCTCGAACTGGGATTCTTACACTGGTCCTTATGCTTTGTGCCACCTGCACTTAACCTGCTGTGCTACTGCCCGACTCCCTTTAATTATCTTTATTGGATAGAGACAGCCAGAAATTGAGAGGGTAGGGGAGATAGAGAAAGAGAGACACCTGCAGCACTGCTTCACCACTTGCAAAGCTTTCCCCTTTCAGGTGGGAACTGGGGACTCGATCCCGGGTCCTTGAGCACCGTAACATGTGTGCTCAACAAGGTGTGCCACCACACCATCCCTGACAATTCTATTTTTTAATATTTTGATGAAATATCATGCTATTTTCCTCAGTAGCTGTACCATTTTGTGCACAAGCGTTCCAATTTCTTTATATCCTTACCAATACTTGCTGTTTTCTGATTTTATTTTTTTACAGTAACTTTACCAGTAAGAGGCAGTAAATGTTGAATCCAGAATTATAAGTTTAGGGTGGTTTCTCAATCTATATTTATTCTGGCAGAGAAAGTAAACTTGTCTCCTTAAATCATACCGAGTAAGCCTCTCTCAGGTACTTACACTGCCTATATTTTAAACTGATTTAACCCAGATCTGGTTCTGAAAAATCATAGGAAATAGTCAATTTCAACTGCATACTCATAACACAGGCATGGTTTTATTAACAAAATGAGCAATGAAAGGTCAAATACTTAATATACTTTATTGCCGTACATTCAGAAGAACTCATTTCATTATCTCAACAATGGACATTCTGGAAAACTTATTTAGAAAATAGGTGTAGAGACTTTCATTTAAGAATACTACTCAATCATGTCCTCAACCATTTTCAACTAATACAATAGTACAGAACCATAAGTATTATGCAAGGAGGAGCTGAGATTTAATAGTATAAGAATGTAACAGGAACTAAAAAAGATAAAGCCACAGTTGAGGTTAGAATTTTGGTATCAAGTAACTATCTATTATTCATAGGTAAAGGTACTAAAAGAAAATTCTGTTACCTTAGTATAATTAATAAATAAGATTGTGAACATTATGGGCCTTTCAATTTAACACTGTTTCTTCATTTTCATTCATTTCCCTGATGCACTGGAAAGAGTATATTCTACATGTAAATATCATATTGCTTGCATTTGTAGGATATCTTAATTTATAGGTAGACAAGATGTACTAAATGGAGGAAAATCAGGGACATGCAGTTTCAGATAATGAGCACTACATTTATGAGTACTAAATCTTAATGACTGAAAGAATTGGAAGTGGCAAATTTCATTTTATCCTGGATTTCATTGTAAAATGCTTTATCAAACATGTCATAATTTTAAACAGGAATTCCTTAATCTTCCTCACAATTTTCACTGGGGAGAGGGTTTCTATCTCAAAGATTTATTTATATATTGTAATTATTTTTTCATGTATCTCCAGCATCAATCAATCTTTCTTGGAAATACTTTTTCCCTTCAGACAATTTTGCCTATTTACAGTTATAATAAGTCCTTTGTTTTGGGTTTCACAAATTTTCTGTTCACAGATGTTTCTCTTCAGAAGCATATCAATATTTACTTATAAAAAGCTTTGCTACTAATCTAGTCTCATGACATTTCCACTTAAACTGTTACACAGATCAATCTATTATTTCATGCCAATGGGAAAATAGTTCATAAATAAATAAACTCACACATATATCAAAACCTCATTCTGGTAAATATAATATATTAAGTGTGAATGGCTCAAAACAATGGAAAACAGTTATAAAGTCAATATAAAGCAGAGTATAGACCAATATGATAAACTATAGAGAAATATAGCCCTTCTGGAATGACTCTGACACTTTGTAGCTTAAACCTTAAGTGAGAGTTGCAGTTTACTCTCAAAAACTTACCCAACAGGCAACCTGACTAAAAATAGCTTGGTTTACCCTTTAGGTCCAAAATTTCTAATAAATTTACTGGTGAGCTCATGGCTTTCTTTAGTCCTATGAATTTCTGTCCAGCCTCTAACTTAGAAGTTAACTGTTAGGACCACTTAAGAAAGAATCAAGTGTCATAAACAAACAAACCTGAAACAGAGAGTAGTATGGAACAAACATTTTAATTAGCCTATCTAAAGTTTTCAGCACAATCAACCAGTATTTCAGAAAATCATGACCTATAAAAGATAATCTAGTGCAGCCCTTTTACTTTATCCACAAGGAAAGTGAAGTCTCCAGAAAATGAAGTTATCTAAGTATGAACATGGAGGCAGTTAACACTATAGCTTGAATCAGAATTCAGTATTCATAACTTCAACCTCATTCCCTAGTCTAAGTTAAAGCAAACAGAGACTCAGAGATGTACTTGTTAGTGGCCTGAAGGTTCTGATTTTACTGATACATGACAACAAGTGAGTAACTATGTGCCACTAATTCTATTACAAAAGGGTTAAAATGTTGTGTGAAGAGAGTGCCATCTACCTTTCTGAAAAGTACAGTAACATTTGCAAACTGTCACTCATGCTTCTCATCTACTTGAAATGAAGCCTAAAATTTATATAATATGGTGGCTTAGTTATGTTACATTTATAATGTCATGGCAATCCCACTGTTTAGAACACCCCCATTTGCTAATTGTCCCCACACCACCACCACACACACCCCAGGAACTTCTCTGAAATTTCAGAACTAGAGTTGGAAGCAACCACCCTTGTTCAGCCCTAAAAACAATTAATTAGTTAATTAATTAAAAAGAAATAAAGAAAATACCCTCAAATCTCGTTAGATCAAATTAGCAAACAAACAAACCGGCCTCCAGGAAATATAAGACTTGAGTAGGTTTTAAGTATTTTATCCCACCACAGAATCTTCACATCAGTTAAAATAGTATCTGGTTAAAATTATAACCCTTAGCTTACCTGGACAACAGGATATTGATAGTCCATACAGTATACACCATACATAGCAGAAGGGTGGGGAAGGAACTTCCAAATAAAATAGTACCCCTAAAAAGTGTCTAAGCAAGTCCCTTGTTTGATCTGGCTGTCCTAGCCAAAGGAACTCGGTAGTAAAAGAAAAAAAAAAAAATCCTTGGCTGACTTCCAATCTACCAAGTTAGGTATGCTGGCTCAGCTGATGAAGTCTTGGAGTTTGGTCCAGACGAGGTCTCTACCCCAGTAAGACTTGACCCAACACAAAAGAAGAGTGGTTCAGGGAGAAGCAAACACACCCGCTGAGTGACTAGTCATAGACTGAACTCTACACTAGGGCTTTGCTGTTACTGTTAGTTTTAAACAGACAACTCCACAGAAACTCAAGAAGCAGAGAAACGACAGCCGAGGAAAGGAGCAACGGCTCCTTAAAAGTGGCACACAAAAGCCAGAGGAAGCACAGGGGATCCTGGATCCAAAATCATACATATGTTGTAGGCTTTATGTGCATCAGAGGCAACACTCCCTATCCAGAACATGGGAAGGCAGATGGCACTGACACTATTTCTCTGTTCCTCCTTGGGCGGATGTTCTCTCTCCCCGCCCCCCTCACACACACACACACACACACACACACACACACACAGAGACACACACCCCACCCCCTTCTCCCTGTCTCCGGCAGAGACAGGTGTTAGGATTAGTAGTATAAAACCCTACTGCTATGGAAAGGAATGGGAGAAAGAAAGAGGTCACAGTGCTACATGCAGTAAAAGGGATCTCTTTCATGGCAATGTCTGTTTTTTTGTATCATTTAACACCTTCCTCAGTGGCCTTTAATAGAGGTTAGGACAGCTGGCAGGATCAGAACTAGAAGAGAGGACAGTGGACCCAAGTCTGAGGCAACACGAGTCCACTGGAGACCTTCAGATATGCGAGATACTCTCTCAGCTGTTCCAATCAAACATGGGTGGATTAGCTCCAGCTGCCTGCCAAGAGGTGGGGGTGGAAAGATCTTTTCAGAAGAGCCAGTTGCTTTTCCCCTTTTAGGAAGCTGGTAGGCCCACCCTATCATTATACACAAAACACACATGTGCACACATATTTCTACAACAGTTATTAAAAGCAGTAACAAACAGGAACAGGTGTGAAGTCAGTCTGACAAAGCTCTGCAGGTTACTGAGTTGGCTTGCAGACCCTAAGTGGCCCATCTAAAACCAGAGAACTGTTAAGTAATTCTTAGAAAATAGGACATAAAGTGAGCAGAAAGTGGAAAATAGTACTGAGCAAGAGATATGCCATTTGTAACTACTGCTCCTAAGAAATACTCTACTTGGGGCAAAGATTCAAAACTCCAAAACAATTAACTTTAAATCAGCTCTAGAGTCTTCCTAACCTCAGAGGGTTAGTAATGCTATTAATATGCTTTAGTAAGATTAAGCCATTAGTATTAAGTGCAACTCTAAGTTATTTGTTACAGTGTATATATTATCAGGCCCTGCCACCAGTGTAATTTGCCTTTTATAGTCATTGTAATTTATTATTTTAGGATTTTTCAAAAGAATTTGGCTTTTAAGAGTCAAATTGGCCTTAGCACATCTCCAGTAGTTCTCCTGACTAACCAGTGACCTCAAATCAGTCTAAGAGATTAGGAGGGTCACTATAGCATACTAGATTATCTTTATAGTTTACTGGTACAGAGTTTACATACACATGAGGAACATTGACAGATCAATTCATTGTAATTATAAAACATTACTGAAGGCTATAAATGAGGTATTGTTCTAAGTACTGGAGAAATTAGTACACACATCTCTATGGTGGCAGACTGTACAGTTTGTGAAAGTAGAAAGTAGTACAGCTTGTGAAATACATTGGTAAAACCAAAAATTAATACAATCCTACAACACAAACTGAAACAATGTTGTATATGAAGTACTATTTTTAAAAGGTGCTTTTAATGGACATTTCAATGTCATTAAGGCTATGAAGTCCTCCTTTGTTCACCTTTCACCTTAACAAACATTATCTGAACTTTACATATCGTCTTTCTGTAGGCTATTAATAGAATGGGAGTCTATGGATCAAAAGTCTAATACCACTGTTTCAACTTTATTTTTTCCTAGTTTTAGAGTGATTTAAAAACAGAAACCAAAAATGAAAATAATTTTGTCTCAGACATTACTGAGAATTTTCCTCCTTTAGGATGGACTGAGTGCTCCCTTTAAGTTTCACCTATTTTATCTGATCTCACAATCAAATAAAAATTCCAGATATAAAAAATGACCAATTCTCCAAGATAAGTTATTTGTTGACCAAGTTAAGTTATAATATTTGAAAAAAGTATCCATTATGCAGAGTTAACACTTTTATAGCATAAGTGTTAAAGTCTTGTACACTGGTCACCTAGAAATATGAAGATAAACTTTATTTTCATGAGAGAATCAAGCATTGTTTGACTTCCTTATATATATGGTGATGCTGGAGACTGAACCTGTGAAACTCTGAGGCTTCAGGCATATAAGTCTGTAATGTTACCATTGTGATATCGCTCCACCCCCACAAGTTTTCCCCACATACACATTTCTATATATCTTATTAGCAGAAACATGCAGACCATAATTTTAAACACTTGACCCACCTAGAACATATCAGTTAAATAGAATGCAATGATCAAGAAGAAATATAACAAATGGCATTTAAAAATATGGCATTTAGAAGTTATCTTGAAATTTATGACATCAGTGATTTGCTAAGGATTAAGTAGATAATTTACTATTCTCAGCTCCACGCCACATGCATGGTTGGCGGTAAGTAATGCCGTATAATCTGTACCATCTACTGCCTTAAGGATCTCAAGAATTATGTACTACATTATGTAGCCAGAAGATATGAAATTCTTTTCTTTGTTGGTCTCTCATTCTTGTTTTTCATTTCCTTTTGCCTGACATAATCCATCCAAGAGTGTTCAAGAGATTGTGTGTGTGTATGTGTGTGTGTGCAGACAAAATACATTTCTTAAAGTATGCAAGACTTAGGGATCAGTCAACTTAACTGTAGGTAAAAGTAACAAATCATAAGTTGTTTAGAATCATTATGGTGGGTCTAGGATTCTAAGATATAAATGTTTCAGACCTTTGATATTTTTTAAAAATTTATTTATTATTCATTTATTTATTCCCTTTTGTTGCCCTTGCTGTTTTATTGTTGTATTCATTATTGATGTCGTTGTTGTTGGATAGGACAGAGAGAAATGGAGACAGAGAGGGGGAGAGAAAGATAGACACCTGCATACCTGCTTCACTGCTTGTGAAGCGACTCTCTTGGGGGTTTGAACCGGGGTCCTTACGCCAGTCCTTGCGCTTTGCACCATCTGCGCTTAACCCGATTTTTTTTTTTTTTAAAGAGGGGAAGCGCGCCTC
Source organism: Erinaceus europaeus (assembly GCF_950295315.1). Taxonomy (NCBI): domain Eukaryota; kingdom Metazoa; phylum Chordata; class Mammalia; order Eulipotyphla; family Erinaceidae; genus Erinaceus; species Erinaceus europaeus. Next base: position 95,195,267 of record NC_080165.1, on the reverse strand, counting down.
TCCTTCTCAACTTCTCTCTGTCGAAAGAAAGGAAGGAAGGAAGGAAGGAAGGAAGGAAGGAAGGAAGGAAGGAAGGAAGGAAGGAAGGAAGGAAGGAAGGAAGGAAGGAAGTCTCTAGGCCCTAGCAACACACACACACATACACAGAATAGAACAATATTGGTAAAACAGAGATATCAGAAGCATGAACTGGTTTGAAGTTACGGCAAGACAATCAATAGAGTGTCTAACAAGCACTTAGGGATATACATTACATAGCAGCCTTTAAAGAGAGGAGAAGCAATTACAGAAGCCAGATCTCCCACCTTCTGCATCCCACAAAGATCTTTGGTCCATACTCACAGAGGGATAAAGAATAGGGAGGCTTCAAATAGAGGATGAGATGTGGATCTCTGGTGGTGGAAATTGTGTGGAATTATAACTCTCTTATCCCACAATCTTGTTGATCATTATTAAATCAACAACAACAACAACACTGGAAAAAAAGATGGCCAGAGTTAGAAATGAAAACCCAAGAGGAGAATAGGAGGAATGACCAAAGCTAAAATGTGGTTGAGAGTTCTCTGTCACATTGATTTAGTTCACAGAATTTATTAAACATTAGCCATGTACTTGAGTAAAAAGAAAAAGAGAGAGAGAAAGGAGCAAGTGGAAGAAAGCAGGTAGGGACAGAATGAAACAATTAGAAGGAGACAATTAGAAGGCAAAGAGCTGAAATTAGAACCTTAAGGAATACTCACTTCTAGAAGTCAGAAATAGCAACAAAGGATAAAAAGATTAACCAGGATCATGCACTGCTCATAAAAGTCAGGATACAGAGGTCATCAGTTACTTTTCTTACATCTTATGTCCGTTATACTAAGGGAACTATTTTATAAATTGATACCAGAGGTGAGTATAACACAAAGACAAGGAGGAATACAGGAAAGTTAAAGAAAATGAGAATTTAGAAAAGATGGCTGAATTTAGCAAGTATAGGATTAAGAGAGGTTTTGAGAGCTGTTTTCATAGTATCAGCAGGACAGCAGTAAAATTGTTAAATTCAGAAACAAATAGACACAGTGCCTTTACATAATTTTTAAACTAACTTTGACAGTAAGGTATTTTGGGATATTTTTGCTTTTTTTTAAAAAAGATTTTATTTATTTATTTATTTATGAGAAAGATAGGAAGAGAGAGATAGAACCAGCCATCACTCTGGTACATGTGCTACTGGGGACTGAACTCAGGACCTCATGCTTGAGAGTTGAACGCTTTATCCACTGTGCCACCTCCCGGACCACTATTTTTGCTTTTTTAAGTGCCAATAATTGTGCATTCATTCATTTACCCACTTTTGCCTCTAAGAAGCAGAATTATTTTATTTTATTTATAAAAAGAAAACAAAGACAAAACCATAGGATAAGAGGGGTACAACTCCACATAATTCCACCACCAGAACTCCGTATCCCATCCCCTCCCCTGATAGCTTTTCCTATTCTTTAACCCTCTGGGAGTATGGACCCAAGGTCATTGTGGGATGCAGAAGGTGGAAGGTCTGGCTTCTGTAATTGCTTCCCTGCTGAACATGGGCATTGACAGGTCGATCCATACTCCCAGCCAGAAGCAGAATTTTTGGTCTATAATTTGATCATACTGTTTTCTTACTCACTTCAAAAAATTCATATATTTAAACTTGGTCGCCTTCAAAAGACCCACCTTAACTGCCATCTGCTCTAGAAGACTCTTCCTGCTTACTTCCTGATAAAGTTGTTTCTATTCTTTCTAAACTTACATAGTAACTTATCTCTGGCTGACTTAAAGAACTTAGCATTTTTTATGCTTTCTGGCATGTTTATTTATTATATGATTTATTCAAGGGCAGGACCTGTGTGTTTATCTTTGTTTCCAGCAAAGAATTAAACCAACATATTTTACATAGTATATGGCCATCAGTATATGAAAAAGGAAGGTCTGAAACTATAAATCAGATAATACATGAAATAATCATCACACAGTAAAATAATCACCACACAGACCATCTTTAATTTACTCTTTCAGAGTGTATTAATTCATTCAACCAACCAGGATAGTCCCAACACTATATGAAGTAGCAGGAACAGAAAAGGCTCTTAAAGAACAAACCATCAGGCAAAGAAATTAGAAAAAAGTAAATAGCAAAATACTATACCATACCCAAAGTATAGCAAAATACTATACCTTACCCAAATGCTCCAAGTCTCTGATTGTCAGAGAAATGCAAATAAAGACAATAACGAGATACCACTTTACTCCTGTGAGAATGTCATACATCAGAAAAGGTAACAGCAGCAAATGCTGGAGAGCGTGTGGGGTCAAAGGAACCCTCCTACACTGCTGGTGGGAATGTAAATTGGTCCAACCTGTGGAGAACAGTCTGGAGAACTCTCAGAAGGCTAGAAATGGACCTACCCTGTGATCCTGCAATTCCTCTCCTGGGGATATATCCTAAGGAACCCAACACATCCATCCAAAAAGACCTGTGTACACATATGTTCTTGGCAGCACAATTTGTACTAGACAAAACCTGGAAGCAACCCAGGTGTCCAACAACAGATTAGTGGCTGAGCAAGTTGTGGTATATATACACAATGGAATACTACTCAGCTGTAAAAAATGGTGACTTCACCGTTTTCAGCCGATCTTGGATGGACCTTGAAAAAATCATGTTGAGTGAAATAAGTCGGAAACAGAAGGATGAATATGGGATGATCTCACTCTCAGGCAGAAGTTGAAAAACAAGATCAGAAAAGAAAACACAAGTAGAACCTGAAATGGAATTGGCATATCTCACCAAAGTAAGAGACTCTGGGGTGGGTGGGTGGGGAGAATACAGGTCCAAGATGGATTCAGAGGACCTAGTGGGGGTTGCATTGTTATATGGGAAACTGGGGAATGTTATGCATGTACAAACTATTTTACTTACTGTTGAATGTAAAACATTAATTCCCCAATAAAAATTTTTTAAAAAAAGAACAAATCATCAGGCAAAGAAATTAGAAAAAAGTAAATAGGAAAATACTATACCATACCCAAAGTAGCTTGGGAGAAAATTAAGGCAATTACTAATGCAGCCACCACCACTGCTACCTTAAATTTTTTTTTTTCCCCTCCAGGGCTATCATACAAATCCACTGTTCTTGGCAGTCATTTATTGTTTTTCTCTCCCTTCTCTGTTTCATTCCATAGAACAAAGAGAAATTGGAGGAGGGGGGAGATAGAGAAGGAGAGAGAACGATAAACACATGCAGACCTGCTTCATCACTCATGAATCGTCTCCGCTGCAAATGGGGAGTGGGAGACTGAACCTGGGTCCTTGAGCATAGTACTAAGTGTTTAACCAGATGTGCCACCACCTGGCCCCCACCACCTTAAAATTATTCAGAGTAAAGGGAACAAGGTGCAATTCAGAAGCAAACAGTGGTTGGAAAGGATTATGAAAAAAACGAGTAGTGTCCTGGATGGATTGGGGTGAGTGGTGGGATTTTTTAAAGTGGTGGAACAGCATTTCCAATGTATAACATAGCACAACATAAAGCCATACTTCAGGTGCTTACACCAAAGCAGACAGATAAGTAATATGCAAAAAAAAAAAAAATCCAAAATCCTTTTCAAATGTATTCAAATAAAAGTCATAAGGTCATAACATACTGTGAGGATTATTGAATTTTACCTATCAAAGTACAGCAAATACAGTTAAGTACAGATATATTTCTTTACATGACACAAAAGTGTACAGAGGGAAGTATGAAAAACAAACAGGAAAGTCATGGTGAGATTGAAATATGTACTTCTATTTGGATAGAGCATAGAACTCTGATAACAAGAATTAGTGTTTTTGTTATAAAAGGCTTTTACTTCTAAGTACAACTAAGAAGTAAAATGTGGTAAACATCTACTTTAAATTCAAAAAGATGGGAGTTGGGCGGTAGCACAGTGGGTTAAGTGCACATGGCTCAAAGCACAAGGACCAGCCTAAAGATCCTGGTTTGAGCTCCTGGCTCCCCACTTGCAGGGGAGTGACTTTACAGGAGATGAAGCAGGTCTGCAGGTGTCTATCTTTTTCTCCCACTCTGTCTTCCCCTCCTCTCTCCATTTCTCTCTATCCTATTCAGCAATGATGACAACAGTAATAACTACAAGAATAAAACAACAAGGGCAACAAAAGGTAATAAATAAATATTTTTAAAAATTCAGAAAGATATACACAAAGGGCAAGGGTAAAGACATAACTTTCACAGCAGAAAACCATTCTAAATATTCTAACATTGTTAGAAAACTATATTTACAATTGATTCCATGTGCAATATCTTACAAAACAGAATGCTTTTTATTCCACAAAAACTTTTAGCTCACCTAAATCATATCTTGGTAGGTTATATATATGGTCACAACATTTCACACCCCTCCATCAAGAGTGGAAGTTTCCTTCCACTCCTTGAATATGTTCCTGGCTCTATGACTTGCACTGGCTGCTAAAACATTTGTAAATGTGATGTTGACAGAGACTTGACAGCTACTTGTCCTCTTGCTACTAATGGAACCCTGAGACTGTAAAGAACTGGGAAGAAGTAAAGGAGAGATGAAAATCAAAGTAGAATAGAGATGAATTTCAGTTAAGTCTACTAGACCAGTAAGTTTGCCAACTGTCAGACAGGAAAATGGATCATCTGACCTGACCAACCCCAGACTAGAAAAATAGTACAACAAATTCCAGACCCACAGAACTGCAAGTGTATAAATGAACACTGATTTAAACCTCTACGTTTTAGGGAGGTTTGTTATTCAGCAAAAACTAATACATTTCATAGTATTAACATTAAGAGGTATAACTCAATATTGACACCAGTACTACTTTTTTTTTTTTTCAAATTGGGGGATTAATCATGTATAGTAAATACAACTACTGGTACACGTGGAGGATTTCTCAGTTTTCTGTAAAACACAATCACTGCCAGACCAGATCTTACTCTACCATCATATACCAGGACCTGAAAGCCTCACCATCCCCACCCTACAAGTCCTTTATTTTGGTGGACTACACCCAACCCAGTCCGAGTTCTGCTTTGTTTCCCCTTTCTGTTTTTATTTATCAACTTCTATCTATCATTACAGCCAACCCATATTCATCCTTCTCTGACTTATCTCACTTAACATGATTCTTTCAAGCTCCATCCAAGATGAGGTGAAGAAGGTGAATTCATCATTTTTAATAGCTGAGTAATATTCCATTGTGTATGTATACCACATACCACAACTTTCCCAGCCACTCTTCTGTTGCTGGACACCTGGGTTGCTTCCAGGTTTTGGCTATTACAAGTTATGCTGCTATGAACATAGGTATACATAAATCTTTTTGGATGGGTGTATTTGGTTCCTTAGGATATACCCCCAGGAGAGGATTGCAGAGTCTAGCCTTCTGAGAGTTTTCCAGACTGCTCTCTACAGGGGTTGGACCAATTTACATTCCCACCTGTAGTGCAGGAGGGTTCTGTTGTCCCCACAACCTCTCCAGCATTTGCTGCTGCTACTTTTTTTGATGTATGACATTCTCACAGGAGTGAAGTGGTATCTCATTGTTGTCTTTATTTGCATTTCTCTGACAATCAATGACTTACCACATTCTTAGTTTGAGTACTCTGAAATCAAGTGTGTTAACCCCTCATTTTGGCTTCCTCCCTTACCCCTTTCTTTCCTTTTTTTCAAACTTGTTTCAACTAGTGTAGATCTTGGGTATTTCTTTATGAATTTTAGAATTAGCATGTTGGAGCTGGGTGGTGGCATAACTGGTAAAGTGCACAGATTACAATATAGAAAGACCTGGATTCAATCTCCTGGTCCCCATTTGCAAGGGGGAAGCAACATGAACGGTGAAGCAGTGCTGCAGGTGTCTCTCTCTATCTCTTTCTCTATCTCCCCTTCCTTCTTAATTTCTCTGTCTCTATCCAAAATAATTAACACTAAAAATAAAATGGAAAATACTTTTTTTAAATTGGCTTGCTAATTCTCAATAAATCTTGCTTGGATTTTAGTTGTGATTACACTGGTTCTAGAGATAAGATTGAGAAGAATCAATACCCCTGATTATCAAGGCTTCTAGCCCCATGTATACATGGTGCACTTGTCCATCTTATTAATCTACTGTCCATCAACAGAAAACTGAACAAATGGTGACATATCCAGGGTTATGAGGTCGAGTGGTGGTGAACCTGGTTGAACACATATGTTACAAGGACTAGGGTTCAAGCCCCTGTCCCCACCTAAAGGGGGAAAGTTTTGCATGTAGTGAAGCAGTGCTATAGGTATCTCTTTGTCTCTCTCCCTTTTCCCTTTCAATTTCTGGCTGTCTCTATCTGGTAAATAAATAAAGATAAAAAAAAAAAAAAGAATCCCAGGGTTTTGAAGTCAAACTACTTGGAATCAAGTGTCCATCACTTCCTGGCTCTGTAACTGTGAAAATCACTATTTAACATCTGTCTGCTCTAATGTCTTTGATCTGAAAAAAAATTTTTTGAAAAAGGAATAATAATGCTACCCTGTAGGGTAGATATGTTGATTAAACCAGTCAACATATGAACAGGCATGACCTACTATAAACTATAGCTCCTATATTGTCACTGCCACTGTCACCATCATCTTCAATAAGGACATTGAGCAGAAATTCAGAACTGTTTTGATTCGTGAAGAAATATCTCTGCCTGAGGAGTACGGAGCCTCCAGAGGAAGCAGAAAGTAGACAAAGAGCTATGTATTTGTATTGGGAGGAAAAGGCAGAAAAGAAGATAGGAAACTCTTACACATACCCAGCATATGACAATACATTGAAGGAATTACTCAACCAAGTGAATAGACCATGCTTGACCAAGAAGATTCTAATTTGGATAGTAGTAGAGAACAGCAACTTTCTTCAACTGCAAAGCAAGTAACAGCAAATTCTTTCTTTCTAACTAATAGTACCAAAAAGAAGATGAAAACCTATCCTCTTCTGTTCAAAATAAAAACCCAACTAAAAGACTATGGGGTCTTGAATGTGTAACTGCCTTTCTCCTTGGCCTGTGCCCACCAGTTTGTACCTTACAGATGAACAGCAGGCATCGCATGACTCTCATCTCTGCTGGGGACAGGGTCAGGGCTCAGATAGCAGAAATGCAGCAGTGTGGGAATCCTAGAGTTGGCACCAGCCCCTTGCTCTATTCAGACCTATAATCTCTTCTGATTTTGATTTAATGCAGCAATTACCGGTAATGTGGTTAGAAGGAGATACTTGCCCAGTGTAGCTGGCTGTTGCTTACTCTGCTCACGATGCAAGAACATTTTTTAAATTAAAATTCTCTTTATGATAAAGGAGCTGTTTTACTCAATGTCTCTGTGCAGCCCTGATATGGAGCTTCCCCAAAAGTGGATTAGAAATCAAAGGTGGCCCTCCTTAACTTTTGACAAAGCATGCACATACACAATCACCCCATCACCAAAAGTGAGTTCTTAACCCTAAGAATTTTACACCTATATAATTTGATATTATTAAGAAACATAATAACATCCTTACAGTACTTCCAATAATGAAGGCTCATCTCTAGTTGAACAAAAGAATATCCCTTTTAGATAAATATGAAAGAAAACATTCATAAGCACACAGACATAAAGATATATACTCATTTCTTTTGGAAAGATTAAAGGGTAGCCAAATAAGGCCAGCTTTATTTTAATTCACAATGTAATGGTTAACTGTATCTTTTATATCTAGGAATCACTGTGTAATTGCCATAAGTGAAACCAACATAGGATTATTAGAGTCTAACAGGACTACCCTCTCACAACATAAAATCATTATATTTAAGCAGTTTAAGGTATCTACCAGGCACTCCAAGTCAAAACTGTGAAATATTACCAAGTTAATTAAAAACAACAAATGGGGGGGGGGGAGTTGGGCAGTGGTACAGTGGGTTAAGCACAAGACCAGCATAATGATCCCAGTTTGAGCCCCCGGTTCCCCATCTGCAGGGGGGTTACTTCACAAGTGGTGAAGCATGTCTGCAGGTGTCTATCTTTCTCTCCCTCTCACTGTCTTCCCCATCTCTCTCCATTTCTCTCTGTCCTATCCAACAGCAACATCGATAACAAAAATAATAATAACCACAACAATGATAAAACAACAAGGGCAACAAAAGGGAAAAAAAATAGCATCCAGGAGTAGTGGATTCATGGTGCAGACACTGAGCCCCAGCAATAACCCTGGAGGCAAAAACCCCGCAAACATCATACACACACACACACACACACACACACACACACACACACACACTAACAACCACATAGTAGCTAGAGAGAATTACAGGTGCCCTCAAGAGATATTTTGGCATAGATTTACTAGTTGCTGAATCAAGCAATAAATCATTTGATCTGATTACAAAAGTAGAAATAAGGGGGGAAAACCATGGCTAGTAAGGATCTATTATTTTGACTGTTTGGGGAATTACAGCCATTAGTAATAATCCTTAAAAAAGAAAGATGTTGAACAAAATATACAAATCTGTTATATTCTGCTAACTAAAATGTAAGCCACAAGAGAGTCAAGACCAAACATAGACCAATTTTTGCTAGGCACAAAATACATGTTAATATGAAGATCTGAACTGACCGCTCTAGTCAACTATCTTAAAGCAGTTTTCAATTACAATTAACTAGTCCAACTGACATTTTCATACAAAGAGTCTCTAAATTTAAATAACATCTTCTCTTCTAAAGAGTCCTATATGTCTTCTCAGGACATCAAGATCAAGACAAGATTCCCTCTAAAGAAAACCTTGCCAAGATTTACTTTAGTCTTACATGTAAAAATATACAGCTGATTTACTTTAGTCTTACATGTAAAAATATACAGCTGTAAAAATATACAGCTCTTGTATGTCACCCATACAAGAGCAAGGCGACTTGGGAGAAGTATGAATGACTCAATGATTCTTAAAAGAAAAACAAAAACAAAAAACCAACTATCTCCTTTTACAGACAGAAAAATAACTGTGGGACAACGGCTCTGACATATACTATATATATACTCTGGCCCTTAGAAAAATGGTCTGGCATAATTAACAAGATTAAAGAGGGATTTTTCGCTAAATAAGATGAAAGTAAATCTGATCCTTACAGGATTAAGCCTAAAACCCTAATATGAATCCTGCAATTTTTTAAAATCAGCACCATATAACAGGCCTAAACCAATAGCTGATTTTGTTTTCATACTGGAAACTGTCTCTGTTGGCAAATGGAGGTCTAGAGAACCACCTCAGCAGTTGAAGTGCTGTGAGGGAGTTCGTAATAGTAGTCTTAACTCCAATTCAACTTGGCCTATTGTTAGAAGTCCAAGATTCCTAATGAATAATTCTAAGTTCCAAAAATTTTGAAAATGGTATCTTCACTCCATCCCACCTCCCAACACTTTTCTTTGGGGTGGTGAAGGATTCATTTATTGATAAAATATAACCTAAAATACCACAATGTGGGTAAAGATTCAAAATTTGTATATTTAATTGCAAATATATAAATTAGTACAATTACATGGTGTTGTCCATAACTCAAATAGTGGTGCTACTCTAATAAAAAGTATTACATTTTTTTTCTAAAAATCCAAAATATTTCAAATTATGATAGGTCAGGCCACAGGGGTTTCAGATGAAGGACTGTGGACTGTATTAAATTTCCAAATGTGTTGATTTTTAACTTTAAAAAGGTAACTACAGTATGGATAATGACAAGGCATCTGTTCTGCCCGATAAGCTATATCCCAGGCTCTGAGAAGTTTATTTTTACAAAATAAGGGTAATACAGATATTAATGATATATAAAGACCAGAAATGGGTAAACCATTTGTCATCAATTTTCAAAGTTAAGCTTTTTTCAGTAGTCTACAGAGTAGGCTCTATTTCAATAATGAAATGCTTAGACTAATTAAATCTGTTAAATAATTAAACCAAAACAATTCAATTAATTATTATAAATATTTGCATTATTTTGAGGACATAGTTCATGTTTTCTTTAGATTTTCAATGAGGCTGAAGACCCAATGATAAAGATTAAGAAATGGCTGGTCCAAAAATTAACAGAGTTAACTAGACAATTAGATTATTCCTTCTTTAAGGTACTGTTATATTCAACATTCCTATTTTGCTTTGGCAAGTAACTCTAGCTTAAGTACTTCACTCAAGATCACTTCCTAACTTTATTCTTTTGAATATGTCTCTCTTTGATTAAAGGTCCTTTACTTCCATTTCTAGCCCTTACCTTACTCCATAAAAACTCTAATTCTCTTGTCTCCTAAGGGCTCAGACAAACAGAGATCCAAATTGTAGCCTCAATACAAACTTTGCAAATCAGGACCCTGCTGATAAGAACTAATACATCCCCAACATTCTAATAGTCTTACATTCTAATAGTCTTAGAGCTTAGTCCACTAAGAGAGAGAACTATGTATTATGTATATGTAATTTTTGTATTTTTTATTAAACAGGTGGTTAAACCAACCAGGCTTCAAATTCTCAAGGGAAAACCTGGGTCAAGAATATGTTGTCTCTTTTTGTTCATGCCTAAACTTCCTCCCAGTTCATCCTGTATGTTTTAGTAACAAATGGCAAACATGATCTCTGAAAGAACAGTCTTTATCTCATATATCTTAATATGAACAAGATCTAGTGACATACTTCGATTGCAGATTTAACAAGTCAGAAATGCTTTTAATCACAGAGCAAATTAGAGACTTTAAATTAGTGTTTCCCAATATTTATTTATTTATTTATTTATTTTACCAGAGCACTGCTCAGCTCTGACTTCAGGTGGTGTGGGGGACTGAACCTGGGACTTCAGAGCCTCAGGCTTAAGAGCCTCTTTGCATAACCATTATGCTATCAACCCCTGCCGCCCTAATCTTTTTTTTTTTTTTTTTTTTGCCTCCAGGGTTATTGCTGGGGCTCAGTGCCTGCACCATGAATCCACTGCTCCTGGAGGCCATTTTCCCCCCTTTTGTTGCCCTTGTTGTAGCCTTGTTGTGGTTATTATCGTTATTGTTGTCGTTCATTGTTAGATAGGACAGAGAGAAATGGAGAGAGGAGGGGAAGACAGAGAGTGGGAGAGAAAGATAGACACCTGCAGACCTGCTTCACCTCCTGTGAAGTGACTCCCCTGCAGGTGGGGAGACAGGAGCTCAAACCGGGATCCTTAGGTTGGTCCTTGTGCTTTGAGCCAAGTATGCTTAACCAGCTGTGCCACCGCCCAACCCCACCTCCAATCATTTAAAAAAACTTCTGCTCTACAATATTTACCTACTTTAATTTCTTGAAACTTTCACTAGCTCAAAAATAGCATACTTCCTAAAATGTTCTTTATGTCTCTAAAGATTTTTTTTCTTTCTTTCTTCTTTTTCTTTTTACCAGAGTATTGTTCAGCTCTGGCTTATGGTGCTTAGGGGTTTGAACCTGAGATAGACCTCAGAGCTGCAGGCATGACAGTCTGCTTGCATGACCATTATACATTCTCCCTGGCCCTTATTTTCAATTTTTTAATTATCTCTCATGCTCATGATGTATAACTCCTTATTTCTGATTAGTTACACAGCTCTAAACATACTCAAAAAAGTCAGAAGGATAAAAATAACAGAAAGGATATTTCAACAACCGCTGTGTTATAAGAGAAACAATGAAGCTTAATAATAATAAAAAAGCCATGCATATCTGCCTAGCTAAGAAATGTAATAGATAAGAATCAATAACATAATACAACACAATTGGACTAAAATATCTAGATCAATGTAAGAACATCAACTATATTGCAGAGCACATAAAGACAGTGTAGGAGACTTGGCTGCATTTATACATAACATATGCTTTTTTGGATAAATGCAGGTCTGATGAAAGTAGTCTCAATTTCTGCTCAAAATAGTGTATTTTATGTGTTTAGGCACTGACTTTTTTGTTAGGCAGTTATTTGAGCTTCCAGTATTTATTTGGAAGCAACAAGGAGTTTAATGAGAGATATTATTTAGACTTTTTATTCAGAAATGTGTAAAGATGACTTAATTCACTTACTAATGTAATAAAAGACATGGCTACAGAGAATATAAAATTTAAAGAAAACAACTAACTAGGACTCTCAGTGTATTCTGGACTTACCCCTCTCCTGTCTCCCAAATCTTCTTAGCAACAGTACTTTTTCCTCCCTTATTTGTTCTTCTTGCTTCCATTCAGCCCAGTTTTGAAACTGTTCATTTTAAAGCTTAATTCTTCTTGCTCTTACCACTGGTTTTCATTCAACTATCATACCGGAGGAGTAGGTATGTTGCTATTTTCCTTAAATGATATTCTAGGGGGCTGGGTGGTGGCACACTGGGTCAAGCGCACACAGTACAAAGTACAAGGACCCACTCAAGGATTCCCAGTTCGAGCCCCCAGCTCCCCACCTGCAGGAAGGTCACTTCACAAAGCAGTGAAGCAGATCTGCAAGTATCTATCTTTCTCCCTCTCTATCTTCCCCACTTCTCTCAATTTCTCTCTGTCCTATTCAAAAATAATAATAAAAAATGGCCATGAGAGCAGTGGATTCAAAGTGCAGGAACCGAGCCCCATCGATAACCCTTGAGGGGGAAAAAAAATCTTTAAAAAGAGAGAGATTCTAAAAGGTCATTATTTTCATTTGTGTTAACTACCTGGAGAAATATAGATAAAAGAATACTGAACTTTGAAATGAAGATAAATGCATTTCCAAGACCTGATATATAATAGAATGTTGGATGGTTGGAAGGGAGGGGAATAAAAGTAATGTAGAGGTTAAGAGAAGAGAATTAAAAGGAGAAGAGGATGAAAAAGGAGGAAGAGGAGGAGGAAGTAAAGTTTCAGGAGAAGGAAGAGGAGTGGGGTTTGGGGAGGAGGAGAATGGGGATATATAATGTAGAAGGAAAGGAATTCTTAACAGTAGTTCAGAGAAATTTCAAACTGAGTATGATACAATATGCAACAGTAGAAACACAGAGGAATGCCGGGCATTGGCGCACTTGGTTAAGGGCACACATTACCATGCATAAGGACCTAGGTTCGAGCCTTCACTACCTGTTTGCAGAAGGGACATTTCATGAGCAGTGAAGTGGGTCTGCAGGTCTCTCTTTCTCTCTTCCTCTCTATCTTTATCTGTCCCCCCACCCCCCAAAATAAAAATAAGAAGGAAAAAATGGCCACTGGGAGCTGTAGATTTGTAGTATTAGCAGAGAGCCCCAGAGACAGTCTGGGGCAGAAAAAACAAATATTATTCAAGGTAGAAACGGAGGGAAAAGAAAAACTATTGAAAGAAGCCAAGAACCAAACAACCGAGTCTTTTATTGTTATTATTTTTATTTTTTATTGCCACCTGGGTTATTATTGCTGCAGCTTGGTGTCAGCTCTATAAAACCACTGTTCCTGGCAGCCATTTTTTCCCCTCCTCCTCCCATTCTATTTTATTTGATAGGACAGAGAGAAATTAAGAGGGGAAGGAAAGAGTGGGGGGTGGAGAAAGGCAGATACCTGCAGACATGCTTCACTGCTCTTGAAAGGGGAGGTAGGGCGGGAGGAGGAAGATGGCGGACTGAGAAGCTGCTAACAGCGAGTACTCTGATCGCATTGTCAGCAACGGTAGGATTTTCTGCCTTTAGCAGGCCAGTCAATAAGGGGTGACACCAAAGAGGTGATTATAATTTAATTTGGGTTAAGAATTAGAGTAAAGGTGACATGGACTAGCGGGGCTCCAGACTTCCCAGGCGGCGCCGGGCAAGGCGAGTGCGCCGGGCATTGTCCTCCACCCGGGAAGGCAGCTCCTCCAACGGTTGCAGAGCGCGGCGGGCAGAGGACCCGGAGAGAGCACTTTAGCTCGGGGGCTTTCTCTTGGGAGTCTCCAGGGTCCACCGCAACCCTGAAGGCGGATCCAAAGACTTCTTGAGTATAGCTCTCATTGCATCAAAGGACTTGGAGCTAGTTTTCATTTTCGAGAAATCCTTTTAAAAAGTCTGGAGGGGGGGTTTCCCGGAAGATGGCGGACTGAGAAGCGGCTAGCCGTTGAGCTCAAGACACATCTTGTGTAAACAATAGGATTTTCTGCCTTTGGCAGGCCAGCCAATAAGGGTCCATAGCGGTGACACCAAGGAGGTGACTATAACTTAATTTGGTTTAAGAATTAGAGTAGGGGAAAAAAATTCTTTTTTCTTCCTTTTAATTTTCAAGCATACATCCTTCCCGCCGCCCCCCCCCCCCCATAAGCAGTCCCTGGGACCAGCTCCTAGCAGGATACCCCATACCACCAAACAGGGTGTTTTTTTTTTTTTTCTTCTTTGCATTCACTGATACACATTTGGGAAGTTCCTTGCACTGCTCTTTAATTACAACTCTTCTTCTTATCTTCTCCCTTTTCTCTCTCTTATCTCTCTCTCTCTCTCTCTTTTAAATCTTGTCATACACTTCTTTCTTCTTTGCCTTTCTAAATTTGTGAATTACTTTGGGGAAGAAATCTGACTCAGAGTGGACTCTCTATGTGTGTATCTCTGCTCTAGTTCCCTTTCCCCTCTTATTACCCCTAGAATATACACTGGATAGTAGATATGCATAACTGTCTATTTTTGCTATCCTCTCTTTCTTTTCTCTTTCTTCACTGGGATTTGGTTACTATTTTTTCACGGACTGGAGAAATTGTTTGGCTAACTGGTAACGATTAAACTACTTCAATACTTACTTCAGTTGCTACTGTAATTCCTGAGGTTGGTGAGTGCAATTGTCATAAAGGTATTTAGTACAGTGTTACTTGTACTCAAGACACAACAACTGAGGAACAACAGAGCATAAAAAAAAAAAGAGAGAAACACATAAATAAAAAAAATGGGTAGATTAAAAACAAATAAAACTGCTACCCCAATGAATGAAGACAAGAGCCCAGAAGAAACCACAAATCAGTCAGAAGTAACCATAGATAAGAAAAGTATGCAAGCAATAATAAACTTATTAATCACAGAAATGAAAACAACATTGGAGGAAAGGAATGGCAGTATTAGGGAAACAACAGTTGAGACCCCCAAGGAAAATACTGATTATCTTGAGGCAATTAGAGAATTGAAAGCTGAAATAGCTGTAATGAAGAAAGAAGCTGAGGCAAGGGAAAGCAGACTAACAGAAGCAGAAAACAGAATTAGTCAGACAGAGGATGAGTTAGAGAAAACTAAGAAAGAGGTGAAAGAGCTTAAAAAGAGACTGAGAGACACTGAAAACAACAACAGAGACATATGGGATGATATCAAAAGAAGTAACATTCGTATAATTGGCCTGCCAGAGGAAGAAAGAGAGGAAGGGGAAGCAAACATTCTAGAGGAAATAATACAAGAAAACTTCCCAGACCTGAATAACAGAAAGGATATCAAGGTTCAAGAGGCCCAGAGAGTACAAACAGAATCAACCCAGACCTGAAGACACCAAGACACATCATAGTCACAATGAGAAGAAGTAAGGATAAAGAAAGGATCCTAAAGGCTGCAAGAGAGAAACAAAAAGTCACATACAGGGGAAAACCCATAAGATTATCTGCAGATTTCTCCACTCAGACTCTAAAAGCCAGAAGGGAGTGGAAAGATATCTATCGAGCCCTGAATGAAAAAGGGTTTCAACCAAGGATAATATATCCTGCTAGACTTTCATTCAAGCTAGATGGAGGGATCAAAACCTTCTTAGACAAACAACAGTTAAAGGAGGCAACCATCACCAAGCCGGCCCTGAAAGAGGTACTAAAAGACCTCTTATAAACAAGAACATCACTATAATACTTGCAATATATCAGAGTAAACAAATTGTTTTTTAGAACAATGGCACTACAATACATTAAATCCATAATATCACTAAATGTCAATGGCTTAAACTCACCCATAAAAAGGCACAGGGTGGGGGGGATGGATCAGAAAACATAACCCAACCATATGCTGCTTGCAAGAATCCCATCTGTCACAACAAGATAAACACAGACTTAAAGTGAAAGGATGGAAAACTATCATACAGGCTAACGGTCCACAAAAAAGGGCAGGAACAGCCATTCTCATCTCAGACACGATAGATTTTAAATTAAATAAAGTAATAAAAGTTAGGCAAGGACATTACATAATGATTAGAGGATCAATCAGCCAAGAAGACTTATCAATTATTAACATCTATGCACCCAACGAGGGACCATCTAAATACATTAAGCATCTACTGAAAGAATTTCAAAAATACATCAATAGTAATACAATAATAGTGGGAGACTTCAATACCCTACTCTCACACTTAAGACAGATCAACAAAGCAGAGAACCAATAAAGATACAAGAGAATTGAATGAAGAGATTGACAGACTAGACCTCTTGGACATTTTCAGACTCCTCCACCCCAAAAAACTGGAATACACCTTCTTTTCAAATCCACATAACACATACTCAAGGATAGACCACATGTTAGGCCACAAAGACAGCATCAATAAATTCAAGAGCATTGAAATCATCCCAAGTATCTCCTCAGACCACAGTGGAGTAAAACTAACAACAAACAAACGGAAAATTATTAAAAGACATAGAATTTGGAAACTAAACAACATACTCCTTAAGAACCACTGGGTCAGAGACTCACTCAAACAGGAAATTCAAATGTTCCTGGAAACTAATGAAAATGAAGACACAACCTATCAAAATATTTGGGACACAACGAAAGCAGTACTGAGAGGGAAACTTATAGCCATACAATCACATATTAAACACCAAGAAGAAGCCCAAATGAACGACCTTACTACACACCTCAAGGACTTAGAGGAAGAGGAACAAAGGAACCCTAAAGCAACCAGAAGGACAGAAATCACTAAAGTTAGAGCAGAAATAAACAACATCGAAAATAAAAGAACCATACAAAAGATCAATGAAGCCAAATGTTGGTTCTTTGAAAGATTAAACAAAATTGACAAACCCCTAGCCAGACTCACCAAACAAAAAAGAGAGAAGACTAAAATTAATAGAATTGTAAACGATGCAGGAGATATCACAACTGACACCACAGAAATCCAGAGAATCCTGCGAAACTTCTATAAAAAACTATATGCCACCAAGCTAGAGAATCTGGAAGAAATGGAACAATTCCTAGAAACCCATGCACTTCCAAAACTGAACCAAGAAGAACTACAAAATCTAAATGCACCAATCACAGACAAAGAAATTGAAACCGTTATTAAGAATCTCCCCAACAACAAAAGTCCTGGACCAGATGGCTTCACAAACGTATTCTACAAAACTTTCAGGAAACAGTTAATACCCATACTTCTTAAGCTATTCCATAAGATTGAAGAAACAGGAATACTCCCTTCCACCTTTTATGAAGCCAACATCACCCTGATACCAAAAGCTGATAGGGACAGAACAAAAAAGGAAAACTACAGACCAATATCTCTGATGAACATAGATGCCAAAATATTAAACAAGATCTTGGCCAACCGGATACAGCAACACATCAAAAATATTGTTATCATGACCAAGTGGGATTCATCCCAGGAATGCAAGGCTGGTTCAACATCCGTAAGTCAATCAATGTCATTCACCACATCAATAAAAGCAAAGCCAAAAACCACATGATTATCTCAATAGATGCAGAGAAAGCATTTGACAAAATCCAACACCCATTCATGCTCAAAACTCTACAAAAAATGGGAATAGATGGGAAATTCCTCAAGATAGTGTAGTCTATATATAGCAAACCTACAACCAACATCATACTCAATGGACAGAAGCTGAAAGCATTCCCCCTCAGATCGGGGACTAGACAGGGCTGTCCACTGTCACCGTTACTCTTCAACATAGTATTGGAAGTTCTTGCCATAGCAATCAGGCAAGAGAAAGAAATCAAAGGGATACAGATTGGAAGGGAAGAAGTCAAGCTCTCACTATTTGCAGATGATATGATAGTATACATAGAAAGACCTAAAGAATCCAGTAGAAAATTACTGGAAGTTATTAGGCAATATAGCAAGGTATCAGACTACAAAATCAATGTACAAAAATTAGTGGCATTTCTTTATGCAAACATTAAATCTGAAGAAGACATCCAGAAATCACTCCCATTTACTGTTTCAGCAAAATCAATCAAATACATAGGAATAAAGTTGACCAAAGAAGTGAAAGACTTGTATACTGAAAACTATGAGTCGCTACTCAAGGAGATAGAAACTGATACCAAGAAATGGAAAGATATCCCATGCTCATGGATTGGAAGAAGAAATATCATCAAAATGAATATTCTCCCCAGAGCCATATACAAATTTAATGCAATACCCATCAAAGTTCCACCAAGCTTCTTTAAGAAAATAGAACAAACACTACAATCATTTATCTGGAACCTGAAAACACCTAGAATTGCCAAAACCATCTTAAGGAAAAGAAACAGAAATGGAGGCATCACACTCCCAGACCTTAAACTATATTATAAAGCCATCATCATCAAAACAGCATGATACTGGAACAAAAATAGGCACACAAACCAGTGGAACAGAATTGAAAGACCAGAAGTAAATCCCAACACCACTGGGCATCTAATCTTTGATAAGGGGGCCCAAAGGATTAAATGGAAAAAGGAGGCTGGGAAAACTGGGTGGAAACATGCAGAAGAATGAAATTGAACCACTTTGTCTCGCCAGAAACAAAAATCAACTCCAAATGGATCAAAGACCTAGATGTCAGACCAGAAACAATCAAATACTTAGAGGAAAACATTGGTAAAACACTTTCCCACATACACCTCAAGGACATCTTTGATGAATCAAACCCAATTGCAAGGAAGACTAAAGCAGAAACAAACCAATGGGACTACATCAAATTGAAAAGCTTCTGCACATCCAAAGAAACAATTAAACAAACAGAGAGACCCCTCACAGAATGGGAGAAGATCTTCACATGCCAGACATCAGACAAGAAACTAATCACCAAAATATATAAAGAGCTCAGCAAACTTAGCCGCAAAAAAGCAAATGACCCCATCCAAAAATGGGCAGAGGAAATGAACAAAACATTCACCACAGAGGAGATCCAAAAGGCTAACAAATATATGAAAAACTGCTCTAGGTCACTGATTGTCAGAGAAATGCAAATTAAGACAGCACTAAGATACCACCTCACTCCTGTAAGAATGGCATACATCAAAAAGGACAGCAGCAACAAATGCTGGAGAGGTTGTGGGGACAGTGGAACCCTTTTACATTGCTGGTGGGAATGTAAATTGGTACAGCCTCTGTGGAGAGCAGTCTGGAAAACTCTCAGAAGGCTAGACATGGACCTTCCATAGGACCCAGTAATTCCTCTCCTGGGGTTATACCCCAAGAACTCCATAACACCAAACAAAAAAGAGGTGTGTACTCCTATGTTCATAGCAGCACAATTCATAATAGCTAAAACCTGGAAGCAACCCAGGTGCCCAACAACAGATGAGTGGCTGAGAAAGCTGTGGTATATATACACAATGGAATACTATGCAGCTATCAAGAACAATGAACCCACCTTCTCTGACCCATCTTGGACAGAGCTAGAAGGAATTATGTTAAGTGAACTAAGTCAGAAAGATAAAGATGAGTATGGGATGATCCCACTCATCAACAGAAGTTGATAAAGAAGATCTGAAAGGGAAACTAAAAGCAGGACCTGATCAAATTGTAAGTAGGGTACCAAAGTAAAAACCCAGTGGTGAGGGATAGACAAGTAGCTTCCTGGGCCAGTGGGGGGTGGGAATGGGCGGGAGGGATGGGTCACAGTCCTTTGGTGGTGGGAATGGTGTTTATGTACACTCCTAGCAAAATGTAGACATATAAATCAGTAGTTAATTAATATGAGAGGGGGAAATCAATTGTATGTCTCAAAGTTTCTCAAAAGACAAACTGAATCTTTTTAATATATAGGCTATGTATTTGATATGCGGACTCTCTCAAAAGCCTAGACCAAGTAGATTAGAAGCATCCAATAGCACAGCTATATACAAGATACTGGGTACTGTACAGCAAACCATAACAAAGGGACTTTTCAAAGTTAACCCAATTAACAAATAATGTGATGATAATATTAACTATCGATTGTCTTTTTGAACCCTAAGACAGCAGGAACCTCACATCTTCACTATAGAGCCCCTACTTCCCCCAGTCCTGGAACCCTTGGATAGGGCCCACTTTCCCGTATGCATCCCCCAATCCAAACCAAATAATATTGCATCCGCCGATCACAACCTAACCAAAGCAACGATTGCCACCTCAACATGCTTCACCTCAGACTGTATCCAGAGACTTCACGTGTGGAATGACAACCCTTCAGCTTCATTACTCGGGTGAGACCTTTCCTTTTATAGTACACTCTAATTTCATCTCAGGTAGTTCACTTTCTAACAAAGTCCCATAACCTAGATATACACCAGTTTCTGTGAGAGAGAGCTTATGTGCACACGTATCCATAAACTACTGCAAAATATATACCTGAAAGCAGAAGTACACTAGAGTTTGCAGTGAGTACCTCCCTAACACTTCCTCTCCACTATTCCAAGCTTGGGATCCATGATTGCTCAACAAATTGTTTGGCTTCATATGTTAACTCTCTTTTCAATCACCAGGTTCCAGATGCCACCAGGATGCTGGCCAGGCTTCCCTGGATTGAAGACCCCACCAATGTGTCCTGGAGCTCAGCTTCCCCAGAGACATACGTTACTAGGGAAAGAGAGAGGCAGACTGGGGTTATGGACCGACCAGTCAACGCCCATGTTCAGCGGGGAAGCAATTACAGAAGCCAGACCTTCTACCTTCTGCAACCCTCAATGACCCTGGGTCCATGCTCCCAGAGGGCTAGAGAATGGGAAAGCTACCATGGGAGGGGGTGGGTTATGGGGATTGGGTGGTGGGAATTGTGTGGAGTTGTACCCCTCCTACCTTATGTTTTTGTTCACTAATCCTTTCTTAAATAAAAAATTAAAAAAAAAAAAGAAAGTGGAGGTAGAGTGGGGATAATGTGTGTGCTCAACTGGGTGAGCCACTGCCAAATGCCAAATCTTAAGGACATGTCAAACTAGACTAATTTGAGATATTATTATTCAAGGGATTCAGTGTGAGAAGACAAGACAAAGTCTCACTTTTCCTATTTACATGGGAAGAAATACAACCAAACTCAAAACAAGGAAAAAAATTAAGCAAATTTCTTTTCTTTTTTAATTATCTTTGTTGGATAAAGACAGCCAGAAATTGAGAGGAAAGGGGATGATAGAGAGGGAGAGAGATAGACACCTGCACTACTGCTTCACCACTTGTTGAAGTTTTCCCCTCGCAGGTGGGGACCAGAGGCTCGAACCTGGGTCCTTGCGCACTGTAACATGTGCGCTCAACCAGGCCCCAAGAAAAAAGAAAGTAAAGATCCAACAATTTAAAAGAAAAGTCATTCCAAGAAGTTGTTGAAGGTCACCTTTGTTAACTGAAAAGAAAAAAGAAAAAAATCTTGATATGAGTTAGGACACAAAGAACTCATTACTGCCTTAAAGAATTTACCTGATAAACCAGAGTCCTTTGTGTAGGACTACTTAACACAGTTATAATTAGGATTCAATGTGTTAATGGTCATAAAGCATGGTAAACAATAGGAATTCAAGAAACAGTTGCTGTTAATGAGAGGAATTGTGTAATTATTAACACAACATTTGTTATGGTTAATAGGGATAACATGTTAAATTTTGGAAGAAACAGCCTTAAAATATGCAAATTTATCCTTTCTCCTCCCTCCCTTCCTTCCTCCCTCCCTCCCTTCCTTCCTTCCTTCCTTCCTTCCTTCCTTCCTTTTCTTTCTCTCGTAGTTGAAGACTTGGGTATGTGTGGTTCTCACTGCTTCTGACCACTTGTTTCATTCAGAGAAAGTAAAACAGAGACAGGAAAGATATCACAGAACCAGTCTCCCCAGTGCCAGAGTATTTTTATCTGGTGCTGGGGCTCAAGCCTACATTACACATGCTAAGGTCTACATTCTATCCACTTGAGCTATGTGTCGTTGACTCCAAAGTATATTTCTAAATAATTGATTTTTTAAGACTTTCCATCAGACTAGGGGTCTATATTGAAACTAGGGCAAGACCTCTCCCCAGTCGTGATCTAGTTCCTAAATAGTTTTAGTGACAGCTTCTAGCAAACTTTTTCAATCAGCTGTGAAATGTTAGCACCAACACAGTCTCGCACTCATTTAACCAACTGTTTTTAACATCCTGTGAAGCTGACTTTAGTTTGTTGTTGATATTCACAAAAGATGAAAAGCCACTGAGACTGCAAAACAGCCACTTTCAAATCTCACAAGTTAGAAGGGAGAACTCAAAATCAAAAAGAATAGCACAAAGTCTTTGCTCAAGAGAGAAAAATAGACTAACCATCAACATGATCAAATTATACTTACTGATCTCCCATAATGAATTAGATGCTTTAGTAACAACACCCATAAAATGAACAAGTAAACAAACAATATCTCTATTTCCCTCATGCTGAATTCCAATAATCTGTGAGAAAATTTGCTTGGGAAGACCCAGTGGACTACAGAGAAACAAACCAAACAAAGGAAGAGAGGAAAATGAAAGCATAACTAATATTGACTGAGTTAGAATTACAGATATTAACCGGTTCAACATCTTCATTTTACTGATGAAGTTGGGTGATAGAGAACCTAACAAGATTGAATGATTTCTTTGTGTTTACATAGCTGGATAGTGGGTGGTTTATGTTTTGAAAGTTTGTTCACTGCCACCCTCTCTCCTTCATTCACATAGTGAAGTCTTAGTGTGGCTGTATGAGATACGTGTCTAAGGAAGTACTGGGTTACTGAAAAAGTGATGATGCATATTTGCATAGAAAAATACATCATGACACCCAACCAAAAAGAGGTGTGTACTCCTATGTTCATAGCAGCACAATTCATAATAGCTAAAACCTGGAAGCAACCCAGGTGCCCAACAACAGATGAGTGACTGAGAAAGCTGTGGTATATATACACAATGGAATACTATACAGCTATCAAGAACAATGAACCCACCTTCTCTGACCCATCTTGGACAGAGCTAGAAGGAATTATGTTAAGTGAGCTAAGTCAGAAAGATAAGATGAGTATGGAATGATCCCACTCATCAACAGAAGCTGATAAAGAAGATCTGAAAGGGAAACTAAAAGCAGGATCTGACTAAATTGAAAGTAGGGTACCAAAGTAAAAACCCTGTGGTGAGGGGTAGACATGCGGCTTCCTGGGTGGATCACTTTCTAACAAAGTCCCAAAACCTAGATATACACCAGGTTCTGTGAGAGAGAGCATATGTTCACACTTATCCATAAACTACTGCAAAATATATACCTGAAAGCAGAAGTACACTTGAGTTTGCAGTGAGTACCCCTTGCCAACACTTCCTCTCCACTATTCCAACCACTGGGTCCATGATTGCTCAACAATTTGTTTGGCTTTGTATGTTAACTCTCTTTTCAATCACCAGGTTCCAGATGCCACCAGGATGCTGGCCAGGCTTCCCTGGATTGAAGACCCCACCAATGTGTCCTGGAGCTCAGCTTCCCCAGAGACACATCTTACTAGGGAAAGAGAGAGGCAGACTGGGAGTATGGACTGACCAGTCAACGCCCATGTTCAGCGGGGAAGCAATTACAGAAGCCAGACCTTCTACCTTCTGCAACCCTCAACGACCCTGGGTCCATGCTCCCAGAGGGCTGGAGAATGGGAAAGCTATCATGGGAGGGGTGGGCTATGGAGATTGGATGGTGGGAATTGTGTGGAGTTGTACCCCTCCTACCTTATGTTTTTGTTCATTAATCCTTTCTTAAATAAAAAATTTTAAAAAATAACTTTACTGAGGGGTGGTTAATACTTATAGGACTGTTGTTGATGATGCATAGGCCTGAGACTCGTCTATAAATCTAAAGTACATGATAAGATATTAAGAATCCTATCTTTTAGAGAGTCAGGCTGGGAGTATGGATCGAGCAGTCAACACCCATGTCCAGCAGGGAAGAAATTACAGAAGCCAGACCTTCCACCTTCTGCACCCCACAATGACCTTGCGTCCATAATCCCAGAGGGTTAAAGAATAGGAAAGCTATCAGGGGAGGGGATAGGATACAGAGATCTGGTGGTGAGAACTGTGTGGAGTTGTACCCCTCTTATTGTATGGTTTTATTAACGTCTCCTTTTTTAAATAAATTAAAAAAAAAAGAATCTTATCTTTTATTTATTTAGCCTCCAGGGCTATTGCCTACACTATGAATCCACTGCTCCTGGAAGCCATTTTTTTCCCATTTTGTTGCCCTTGTTGTTAGTATTGTTGTTGCTGTCATTGCTGTTGTTGTTGTATAGATCAGAGAGAAATTGAGAGAGATGGGGAAGACAGAGAGGGGGAGAGAAAGACAAGGAAGATGGATCCTGATATTGGGGCAGCTTGGAATGTTCCTACTCATGACCACAGAACATGAGCTCAGATCTACAGGGATGCAGAGGTCACATAGGCTCCTAAGCTGAATATGGGCCCCAGATCAGATCAAATAGATGGGGTTTACAGACAACAATATTTATACACCTTTCCCATATTAGGGAGCTCCTCTCTTCCCTGATCCAGCTTTCTGTTCCTTTTCCAGCCATGACATCATCTCCCCAGACAATAACTTGGATCCACCTGTATATCAGATTTCAGGCTCAGGGGAAAAAAAACAAACTAGTAAAACCACAGGCCCTTTGGAATATAACTAAATATGCCTACTAGATATCTACAAAATGGAGTATCCCCCCCCAACTCTTCACCTGCACTATTCCAGCCTTTAAGTTCATAACTGATCAACAATTTGTTTGGCCTTGCATGTTAACTCTCTTTTCAGCCACCAGGTTCCAGATGCTAGCATGATGCCGACCAGACTATTCTGGACAGACAACCCCACCAATGTGTCCTGGGAGCTCTGATTCCCTAGAGCCCCACCCTACTAGGGAAAGAGAGAGGCAGGCTGGGAGTATGGCTCAACCTGTCAATGCCCATGTTCAGTGGGGAAGCAATTACAGAAGCCAGACCTTCCACCGTCTGCATCCCACAATGACATTGGGTCTATACTCCCAGAGGGTTAAAGAATAGGAGAGCAAGCTATCAGGGGAGGGGATGGGATACGGAGATCTGGTGGTGAGAATTGTATGGAGTTGTACCCCTCTTATCCTATGGTTTTGTCAATGCTTCCATTTTATTAAGAAAAAAAAAAAAAAGACAGACACCTGCAGACCTGCTTCACTACACGTGAAGTGATTCCCCTGCAGGTGGGGAGCCAAGGGCATGAACTGGGATGCTTACACGGTACTTGCACTTCATGCCATGTGTGTTTAACCTGCTGTGCTTCAGCCCACCCCGTCCCCCTTTTTCTTTTTAATGGGGATCCATGAAGGAGGGGAGGAAAGGAAGTGAGAGAGACCATAGTATTGCTTGACCACCTATAGCTTCCCACCTGTTTTGGTCCTTGATACTATCCACTGCTCCATGTGGTACAAACTCAGAACTTTACATGTGCTTGCTCTACCACTGAGCTACCTTCTGGACCCCACAGAAGTCTTACTTTTGCTATATACTGAAACATGATGATTTTTTAAAAAATAAACTTTTACTTATTAATTACTCCCAACCATGTAGACAAAAATGACAAAATTAATAAAACAGGCTAATGGCAGACTCACTTAAAGAATGCACTACCCCCCCACACACACACCTATGGGCATCTAATCTTTGACAAGGATGCCTAGAATAGTAAATGGGGAAAGAAGAATCTCTTCAAGAAATGATTCTGGAAAAATTGGGTTGAAACACGCAGAAGAACAAAACTGAACCATTATATTTTACCAAACACAAAAGTAAATTCCAAATGGATCACGGACTTGGTGTTAGACCAGAAACTATCAAATACTTAGAGGAAAATATTGGCAGACCTCTTTTCCATATAAGTTTTAAAGGCATCTTCATTGATATGAATCCAATTACAAAGAAGGTTAAATAAACCAATGGACTACACCAAATTAAAAAGCTTCTGCACAACAAAAGAAACTACCAACTTACAGAATGGGAGAAGATACCCCTTACAGAATGGAAGAACATCTTTACATGCTATACATCAGACAATAGGCTAATAACCACAATATACCAAACTCAGCAACAAGAAAACAAATAACCCATCCAAAAATGGGGACAGGATATAAACAGAATATTCATCACAGAAGAGATCCAGAAGACCAATAAACATTTGAGAAAATGTTCCAAGTCACTGATGGCCAGAGAAATGAAAATAAAGACAACAATGAGATACCACTTCACTCCTGTGAGAATGTCATACATTAAAAAAAAGGTAGCAGCAACAAATGCTGGAGAGGTTGTGGGGGTAAAGGAACCCTCCTGTACTGCTGGTGGGAATGTCAATTGGTCCCAGTCCCTGTGGAGAGGAGTCTGGAAAACTCTCTGAAGGTTAAAAGTGGACCTACCCTATGACTCTGCAACTCCTCTCCTGGGGATGTATCCTAAGGAACCAAACATACCCATCCAAAAAGATTTGTGTTTATCTATGTCCATAGCAGCACAATTTGTAATAGCCAAAACCTGGAAGCAACCTAGGTGTCCAACAACAGATGAGTGAATGGGAGAGTTGTGATGGCATACTACTCAGCTACTAAAAATGGTGAATTCCTATCTAACAACGATGACACCAGCAACAACAACAGTAATAACTACAACAACAATGAAAAACAACAAGGGCAACAAAAAGGGAAAATAAATAAAGATTAAAAAATGGTGAGTTCTCCTTTTCACCTCATCTTGGAATCATGTTAAGTGAGATATGTCAGGAAGAGAAGGATGAATATGGGATGATCTCACTCATAGACAGAAGTTGAAAATAAAAACAGAAGGGAAACATAAAGCAGAAAACTTGGGCTGGGTTTGGTGTATTGCACCAAAGTAAAGGTATGTTCAGGTCCTGGAACATGATGACAGAGGAGGATCTAGTCGGGGTTGAATTTTTATGTATAAAACTGAGAAACGTTATGCATGTATAAACTTTGTATTCCACTGTCGACTGTAAACCATTAATCCCGCCCCCCACCAAAAAAAGAATGGTGACTGGTGAGATAAATCATCACTAACTGACCATCCTTTAGCTTTACCCCTATATTTTAAATCATGTTGTGCAGTGTAGTATCATCTTTTAAGAAGGCATTAAAGAAGCACCATTTTTATTGTTTGCTTAGTTTTCACTGAATCAGTTAATAATTCAGTCTTGGGACTTCTGGGAGGCGTGTCCATGGAATAACTGCAGGGGAAGCTTCATAAGCAGTGAAGCAGGTATTGCAGGTATCTCTCTTCCTCTGTTTTTAATATTTTTAAACTGTATTTATTTAATTGATAGGACAAAAAGAAACTGAGATGGGAAAGGAGGATGGAGAAGGTCAGACAAGACACCTATAGAACTGCTTCTCCACTCATGAAGCTTTCCCCGTACACGTGGGGACCAATGGTTTGAGCTTGGGTCCTTGTGTAATACATACACTTCAGCAAGTGTGCCACTGCTTTCTCTCTGTTCTATCAAATAAAGAAAAAAAAAATCTAAAAAAATGCAAAGGTACTTAACAGCACTCTAAACTCAACAATGATGGTAAAATATGATATTTAAGTAAAATCTTAAGATTATGATTATTTAGATAATTATATCCTAACATCGATGAATTTTTTCCAAGTCAGGAATCAATAAAGTGGATGATACATTTCTAAGGACAATAGAAAATTGAATTCTCACTAAGTCCAAAAGTAAGAATTTCTTCATCCAGTATTTTGCAACAAAACTGGGATCACTCTGTTTCACTAAAAGGACACGTGGCAGTAGTCTTTCATTTCTTAGAATCTGAAAAAATGTGATATAGTTCATAAGTGGCTAAAAGTTGAAGATAGATACATATGGTACATGAGTCATTTGGGATTGTGACAAGACAGACATATAGACACATATATATGAAGGTAACTGAAACAAAAACAGGTAATATAGGTATAAAATATACTACAGATGATACATAAAAGAAAAAATTCTTTGGTGACTTTAAAAGTAATTTCTAATTATGGCACAAAGAAGATATCCATCCTTTTATTTAATTTCTATAATTTTTACAGGAAATCTTCAAATATTGCATTCATACTATGTAAGTGCAAAAGGAATCAGAACTATTAAAACTGAAGTCTATTAAAATGTCTTTGAATTTGGAAATTGAATTTATAAGAGAGATGTTTTCCAGGTTGTGCAGAAGCAATTAAATCACATTCAAAGACAGTTCCCTTTGAGATACAATACATAAAAATTATGTAATATATAAATTTTGTGCACTGTATGTATCAATGAGACATAGCACATTTGGAAGATTCAGACTCAAATAGGCAGAGATCTACAAGTAGACTAACAGCAGAATAAAACATGAAAAGTTGCACAAGAACTAACAGAAGAACTTTCTAAAAAGTTGGCATAAATATAATAAGGGTTTTAAAACTAGTTTAAGATAGGCTAGATTACTAGCCAGCTAAAAATTTGCTTCAGTTTGTGCTATCAGAAGAGTAGAGTTGAACTTTAATGGACTTTTTACAAGTGGAAAAAGAAGAGAAATAAAAGAATGCTATTAGGACTTCAAAGAAATTTAGTGGTCTGGGAGGTGGTGCAGTGGATAAAGCACTGGACTCTCAAGCATGCGGTCCGAGTTCAGTTCCCAGCAGCACATGTAACAGAGTGATGTCTGGTTCTTTCTCTCTCTCCTCCTATCTTTCTTATTAGTAAATATATAAAATCTTTAAGAAGAGAGATTCAAAGATTCTTTGTGTATAAAGAAAAGCTATTAATATTCTTTTCAGCTCAATATTCTTACCTATTAATAGATCTAAACACATCAAGACAAAATAAAGCCCTGAAATGATATAGCAATATTACCTCTGCTAGAAGAGATGTTAGATACATTGATAAATTATTAGAATTCATTCTTTGCAAAAGAATGACTGGAAGACAATTTCCTCAGTATGACTGATTTTCATACAGTGAGTGCTCTCAATTTATGGGGAAAGCTTCAATTACAAAATTGCAAATTAATAAGATAACTCTTCACAAAATTAGAAAATGAACTTGCAGGAATGCAGATACAGGAAGAGCAAATCTGCTTTCTTGATCATAAGTATGGGTTCTTGTGAACAGAAGTAAAAAGATATGGGGCCAAATCAGTGGCACACCTGGCTAAGTGCTCATATTACAGTGTGTAAGGACCCTAGTTCAAACCTCTGGTCCCCACTTGCAGGGAGAAAACTTCATGTGTGGTGAAGCAGGGCTGCAGGTGTCTCTCTGTCTCCCTTCCTCTTTATTATTGCCCTTTCCCCTCTCGATTTCTCTCTGCTTCGATCACATAATAAATAAGTTAATGTGTGTGTGTGTGTGTGTGTGTGTGTGTGTATAAAGAGAATCAGAGGTACACCCCTCTGGTAAAAAAAAAAAAAGAAGTAAAAAGATACAAAATGGATAAAAAATATGAACTACAGCAAAAAAGATTAAAAGAAATAAAAAGAATTCAAATGTGTTTTATAGTCATAATAAGGGTGGGCATATAACTGCATGAAAACATTTTTCTTATTACTAAAGCTACTTTTTACTATTACTTTTTATTTCTTAGTCAAAGAAGTTAAATGAAATATGAAATTTAAAGGATCCATTGAACCCAGATAATAAATGGTTCTGATTATGTTCCTTGGCTAATTGAGAAGTCATGAGATTCGATTCTATTACTAAATGAATGAGAGTCAAGACATCCAAGAAGTTGGATAAGAGTATTTCTTTCTTTCTTTACTTGGATCATTCATTCATTCATTCGTTCACTTGTTTAGTCATTAACTGCTACTGAGAACTTATACATGCATGACATGACCACTCAACAGATCATTCATTCATTCATTTGTTTAGTCATTAACTGCTACTGAGACCTCATACATGCATGACCACTCAACAGCCTTTCCTTGGCTAGAACCTAGGGCCTCCTATGTAGTAAGGCATGCACCTCACCAGATTCTTCCCATCCTAGAACATAATAATTTTTTAATTTTTATTTATTTATTCCCTTTTGTTGCCCTTGTTGTTTCAGTAGTTGTTGTAGTTATTACTGTTACTGATGCTGTTGTTGGATACAACAGAGAGAAATGGAGAGGATGGGAATACAGAGAGGGGGAGAGAAAGATAGACATCTGCAGACCTGCTTCACCGCCTGTGAAGTAACTCCCCTGCAGGTGGGGAGCTGGGGGCTCGAATTGGGGTCCTTACGCTTTGCGCTACATATGCTTAACCCACTGCACTACCACTCAACTCCCAGAATATAATAATTTTAAAACTAAGCAGTATCATAATGAGAAAGGAAAAAAAACAGAAGAGTGTAATATTCTGGAAGTCAGTACCCAAGAGAATATATGGTGAAGAAAGGAATTATCATCAAAGTTATATTTTTCTAACAGATCAAGTAAGATGAGGACTGATAGCACTGGACTGAGCAGTATGGGGGTTACTGGTAAAATTGAAAAGAGCCATTTCATTGGCATGGTGGCAATAAAAATGTGACTGAGTTGACTGAAGAGGAAATGAGTTAAGAACTGTTATGAACAGTGCAGGAAAAGAAAGTTAGCTGTAGTTAATGTTATCATCACATTATTTGGTAATTGGGTTAACTTTGAAAAGTCCTTTTGTTAGGGTTTGCTGTATAGTACCCAGTATCTTGTATATAGCTGTGCCATTAGTTGCTTCTGATCTACTTGGTCTAGGCTTTTGAGAGAATCCACATATCAAATACATAGCTTATATATTAAAAAGACTCAGTCTGTGTTTTAAAAACTTAAAGAGCTTATAGACCAGGTTCTGTGAGAGAGAGCATATGTTCACACTTATCCATAAACTACTGCAAAATATATACCTGAAAGCAGAAATACACTTGAGTTTGCAGTGAGTACCCCCCTAACACTTCCTCTCTACTATTCCAACCACTGGGTCCATGATTGCTCAACAATTTGTTTGGCTTTGTATGTTAACTCTCTTTTCAGCCACCAGGTTCCAGATGCCATCAGGATGCCGGCCAGGCTTCCCTGGACTGAAGACCCCACCAATGTGCCCTGGAGCTCCGCTTCCCCAGAGACCCACCCTACTAGGGAAAGAGAGAGGCAGACTGGGAGTATGGACAAACCAGTCAATGTCCATGTTCAGCGGGGAAGCAATTACAGAAGCCAGACCTTCCACCTTCTGCAACCCACAGCAACCCTGGGTCCATGCTCCCAGAGGGATAGAGAATGGGAAAGCTATCAGGGGAAGGGATGGTATATGGAGATTGGGTGGTGGGAACTGTGTGGAGTTGTACCCCTCCTACCCTATGGTTTTGTTAATTTATCCTTTCTTAAGTAAAAAATAAATTAAAAAAAAAAAAAGAAACAGGCTGGGAATATGGATCAACCTGTCAACACCCATGTCCAGTGGAGAAGCAATTACAGAAGCCAGACCTCTCACCTTCTATACCCCATAATGACCTTTGGTCCATATTCCCAGAAGGATGAAGAATAGGGAGGTTTCTAATGGAGGGGATGAGATGTGGAACTCTGGTGGTGGGAACTGTGTGGAACTGCACCCCCTCTTATCTCACAACATTGTCAATTATTATTAAATCACAAATTAATTTTTTTTTTAAAAAAAGAAAGTTAGCTGTAACTGGCAGAAGTGCATCAAAAATAGTCCCCCCACCCCTGTTTTTGATGCAGGACTAGAGAATGAACATAGGACTTCAATTATGTGCAATAGTGGGAAGTTGGCAATTTGTATTTTACTTTTTTTTTAAGAGACAGAAAAAAGAAGAGAGACCAAAGCTTCACTGCTCCATCATCCACAGAGTTCCCCTGGGGTGGTCCTTGGTGCTCCCATGTGGTGCCAGGGATTGAACCCAAGGTCTGGCACATAAGGCATGAGCTCTACCTGCTGAACTACTGCCTAGGCCCCATGATTTTTATTTTTTAAATGAGTGAAATGCTTAATTTTACATTAACATCACTGACTCAGTAAAGAGAGGGATGTGATGGTCTCAGAGAGGAAGTAGAACATTGCTGGGACCATGTTCTAAATACCCTAACAGAGATGGGACCTACTATACAACTGAGAGGTTGGCCTTCTACATGGAGATAATTGCCCCATTAGTGGTAATAGGACATAGAAAAAGTTTATTGGAACTGATGGTGAAGGTGGGTAAATGTAGTACTGAGAAGTTCCCCTTTTGATTTTATTATCCTTTGGGATGATGGAACTAGAGGTAATTCTGCTTAGTGAAGTAAGGAGGTAAAAAACAATAATGAAAGGTTTTGCTCACATGTGGAATACAGAGCACTGGAACACAGGAACTTGCAAAGAAAAAGGAAAAAAAGTTGCTAACCTGTCTCTATGGTTGAGAGGAAAACTATGGTGCTTATTGGGGGTGGGCGGTTGAGGGTACTGGGGCACAGAACTTTGAAAGTGAGTGTGGTATGGAACTATTTCCCTGTAATATTTATTTGTTTGTCATAACTGGGGCCTCATATCTCTAGATGGCTTTTTCAGATACAAAGAGGGAGAGGCACGGAGACCACACACTGAAGTTTCCTTCACTATGGTGAAGACCAGACTTGAACCTGGAATATGCACATAGCAAAGAAATACACTATCCGAATGAGCTATTCTGCCAGCCCTCCCTGTAATCTTAAGATCTTGTAAGTGAATAATGAGGAAGGCAGGCAGGCAGGCAGGGAAGAATTTCCATTTTACTTCAGTTTTCTCACATTATACCGTCATAACAATAAAACCTGTAAAAACGAAAGCCCAAAGGAGAGGATGATTTACCCACATAGGCCTAACGTTCTAGTAAGGCTGATGCAATCAACATGGTAACAGGGCACTTTCTTTTCACTTACCCTTCTCTGCCTTCTGCTACTCTGAATACTCTTATAGCCACCAAATGGTAGAATTAATTCTTCAAAGGATGAAGTGGAGACAGATGCAAAGGAATCACTGACCCAAAATGATTCTGAAACCTAACCTGAAAAACTTTGGGAGTTCCCTGAGTAAATTGAAGGGCTATGGTAATAATTCTCCATGGCTCCTGCCTGAGTCATTTTTCTTAAAAAAACAAAATAAAATAGTGGAAGGTAGCATGTGTTAGTACCTGAGTTGCTTTTTCAGCTAGCTTCCTACCACATGAATTTTGAAGATTCAGCAGTCTTCTCATTTTGAATTGCTTTATTTCCTTTTCAGATACAGCTGCAGTGGTTCTGGTCAATTAGTAAGATTCACATTAGACAAGAGATAGGCCTATAAAGATATCCTAGAGAAGCCTTTCTTTACCTGAGTTCCCAATAAAATATCAAGAAGACTCACTGTTTAATTGAGATAACTTTTGTGTAACTCATTTTATTTTGTTTTATCTTATTTCTTCTTGCTATCGGTGTTAGTACAGGGGCTTGGTCAAGCCTGCATGACAGGTCCATGGCTCCAAGTTGCCTTTTTTCCCCTCTCTCTTACCCTCCCCCTTCCTTTTTTTTTTTTTTTTTTTTTAATAGAGACAAATTTTAAGAGGAAAGGGGGAGATGGAGAGGGAAAGAGAAAGAGTGTAAGGATCACGTGGCTTGTTCTAATCAGACAGCAAGTTAATGACTGAGTCAGAAACAGAGCTTTAATAAGCACATGATGTAATATCCCATGAAGCTATAAGAAGTTGTTTCTGCTGTTCCTGGGTATGGCATCTGGCTAAAATTGCCAGTGATTAAAGACTTCATCTCACACTCAGGAAAAATAACCTGACAGTCATTTAAGGTACAAAAGTGTTTTTTTTTTCTGAATTAATAGTGTGGATTCAAATGAGCAAGTAAGACACCACATGAGTTAATACATAAATAAGATAGTACCGATCCTACAGATTTGAGCTAAGTGGAATCAAACCCAGTATTTTAGTTGGACACTTTGCTACACAGACAGTTCATTACACTAAGAATCTCTAATTAGCCTTCCAACCAATATTCATGGAGTGCTTATTCTATGCTGGCCTTCTATTACAAGTCATATACATTATCTCATTTAATAATAGTGAAAGGTGCTGACAAAGCATGTGTGAAGAGGAGCTGTAAGCTCACAATCAGCATTCATTAATTCTAAACAAGAACCCTGAGCTTGAAACCAGGTCACAAGTTTGAAAGCAGCACACATGTTCAAAAGCAACAGTCTTAAAGAAAGACTGACTTCTCAAATGTAACTTACTAATTGCAAAAAGAAACAAAAACACCTAAAAAAATGTCTGAGAAGTGACAGCACAATGTTCCTCACCAACAGGTGTGCTTTGATCATAATGATTCTCCACCCTTCCAAATGCACAACTTAAAACCTACAAAAGTTAAGTATCTGCTTAATTGGTCCCAAAGTTATTTACTGGTCTATCAATTTTACAATGGAATATAGCAGTGGGGACCACATACACCATAGCAATTATTCCCCCAAGCTTGTGCCCCCCCCCATCTTAACTATAATGCTTAGGGAGACTTCAATCTACAACAAACACTGTATTATGGTTTGAAACTTAACCATATATATATTTACTGTTAAACACCTTACAAGGAGTATTATAACAAGCAGTATTAAAATGAAGTTTTCTCATATTAGTGGAAGCTTATCATCTTTATTCAGTCATACATACAGTTATCATCTCTACTTAAAATTATAATACCTTCACCCCCACACCTATGGACATCTAATCTTTGATAAGGGGGCCCAAAGTATTAAATGGAAGAAGGAGGCTCTCTTCAATAAATGGTGCTGGGAAAACTGGGTTGTAACATGCAGAAGAATGAAACTGAACCACTTTATCTCACCAGAAACAAAAATCAACTCCAAATGGATCAAAGACCTGGATGTTAGAACAGAAACAATCAAATACTTAGAGGAAAACATTGGTAAAACACTTTCCCACCTACACCTCAAGGACATCTTTGATGAAATAAATCCAATTGCAAGAAAGACTAAAGCAGAAACAAACCAATGGGACTACATCAAATTGAAAAGCTTCTTCACATCCAAAGAAACTATTAAACAAAGAGACCCCTCACAGAATGGGAGAAGATCTTCACATGCCAGACATCAGACAAGAAACTAATCACCAAAATATATAAAGAGCTCAACAAACTTCGCACCAAAAAAGCAAATGACCCCATCCAAAAATGGGCAGAGGATATGAACAAAACACTCACCTCAGAGGAGATCCAAAAGGCTAACAAACATGAAAAACTGCTCTAGGTCACTGATTGTCAGAGAACTGCAAATTAAGACAACATTGAGATACCACCTCACTCCTGTAAGAATGGCATACATCAAAAAGGAAAGCAGCAACAAATGCTGGAGAGGATGTGGGGACAGAGGAATCCTTTTGCATTGTTGGTGGGAATGTAAATTGGTCCAGAATTTGTGGAGAGCAGTCTGGAAAACTCTCACAAGGCTAGACATGGACCTTCCATATGATCCAGTAATTCCTCTCCTAGGGTTATACCCCAAGGACTCCATAACACCCAACAAAAAAGAGGTGTGTACTCCTATGTTCATAACAGCACAATTCATAATAGCTAAAACCTGGAAGCAACCCAGGTGCCCAACAACAGATGAGTGGCTGAGAAAGCTGTGGTATATATACACAATGGAATACTATGCAGCTATCAGGAACAATGAACCCACCTTCTCTGACCCATCTTGGACAGAGCTAGAAGGAATTATGTTAAGTGAGCTAAGTCAGAAAGATAAACATGAGTATGGAATGATCCCACTCATCAACAGAAGTTGATAAAGAAGATCTGAAAGGGAAACTAAAAGCAGGATCTGACTAAATTGAAAGTAGGGTACCAAAGTAAAAACCCTGTGGTGAGGGGTAGACATGCGGCTTCCTGGGCTGGTGGGGGGTGGGAGTGGGTGGGTGGGATGGGACACAGTCTTTTGGTGGTGGGAATGGTGTTTATGTACACTCCTAGTAAAGCGTAGTCATATAAATCACTAGTTAATTAATATGAGAGGGGGGAAATTAATTGTATGTCTCAAAGTTTTTAAAACACAGACTGAGTCTTTTTAATATATAGGGTGTGTATTTGATATGCGGACTCTCTCAAAAGCCTAGACCAAGTAGATCAGAAGCAACCAGTGGCACAGCTATATACAAGATACTGGGTACTATACAGCAAACCCTAACAAAAGGACTTTTCAAAGTTAACCCAACTACCAAATAATGTGATGCTAACATTAACTATCCATTGTCTTTTTGAACCCTAAGACAGCAGGAACCTCACATCTCCATTACAGAGCCTATATTTCCCCCAGTCCTGGAACCTTAGGATAGGGCCCACTTTCCCGCATGCCTCTCCCAATCCATATCAAATAATATTGCATCAGCCGATCGCAACCTAATCAACGCAACGATTGCCACCTCAACATGCTTCAGTTCAGACTGTGTCCAGAGACTTCACGTGTGGAATGACTACCCTTCAGCTTCATTACTCAGGTGAGACCTTTCCTTTCATAGTATTCTCTAATTCCATCCCAGGTGTTTCACTTTCTAACAAAGTCCCAAAACCTAGATATACACCAGGTTCTGTGAGAGAGAGCATATGTTCACACTTTTCCATAAACTACTGCAAAATATATACCTGAAAGCAGAAGTACACTTGAGTTTGCAGTGAGTACCCCCCTAACATTTCCTCTCCACTATTCCAACCACTGGGTCCATGATTGCTCAACAATTTGTTTGGCTTTGTATATTAACTCTCTTTTCAGCCACCAGGTTCCAGATGCCATCAGGATGCCGGCCAGGCTTCCCTGGACTGAAGACCCCACCAATGTGCCCTGGAGCTCCGCTTCCCCAGAGACCCACCCTACTAGGGAAAGAGAGAAGCAGACTGGGAGTATGGACAAACCAGTCAATGTCCATGTTCAGCAGGGAAGCAATTACAGAAGCCAGACCTTCCACCTTCTGCAACCCACAGCAACCCTGGGTCCATGCTCCCAGAGGGATAGAGAATGGGAAAGCTATCAGGGGAGGGGATGGTATATGGAGATTGGGTGGTGGGAATTGTGTGGAGTTGTACCCCTCCTACCCTATGGTTTTGTTAATTTATCCTTTCTTAAATAAAAAATAAATTTAAAAAAATTATAATACCTTCAAACACTGAGGCTGCTTTTCCTCTTATCTAACAACTAACTAGTCAAAATTGACCTCCCTACTTTAAATCCTTCCCAAACAATTCTCTCCACAGGACACCATTAAAAAGTATTATTTCGGGGCTAAGTGGTGGCGCACCTGGTTAAGTGCACACATCACAGTTCACAAGGACCTGAGTTCAAGCCCTTGGTCCCCACCTGCAGGGGGGAAGCTTCACCAGTGGTGAAGTAGGGCTGCAGGTGTCTGTCTTTCTGCCTCTCTATCTCCCCCTCCTTCTCAATTTCCCTCTCTGTCTCTATCCAATAAATAAAAAAATTAAGTATTTTCTTTTTATGAAGTACTATTTATTTTTTAATATTTTACTTTGCTAGGCAGAGACAAAGAAATTGAGAGGGAAAGAGGAGATAGAAATGAAGATGAGAAAGAAACATCTGTAACATTGCTTCATTGCTCATGAAACTTTTCCCCTGCAGGTGGGGACTGAACCCAGGCTCTTGTGCATGGTAACATGTATGCTCAACCAGGTGAGCCACCATCTGGCCCCTAAAGCACTATTTCAGAAAGATAAAATATTTCTATATAAAAATTGTTTTTAAGACTACCTTATTTGGGGGCTGGGCGGTGGCTCAGTAGGTTAAGTGCACATGGCGCAAAGTGTAAGGACTGGAGCAAGGATCCGGTTCAAGCCCCTAGTTCCCCACCTACCGGGGGATCACTTCACAGGTGGTGAAGCAGGTCTGCAGGTGTCTCTCTTCCCCCTCCTCTCTCAATTTCTCTCTGTCCTATCTCATAACAACAAGGGCAACAAAGGAGAAAAAGTGTCCTCCAGGAACAGCGGATTCATAGTGCAGGCACAGAGTGCCAGTGATAAACCTGGAGACAAAAAAAAAAAAACCTTATTTTAAAAAGTGTGTGTGTGTGTGTGTGTGTGTGTGTGTGTGTGTGTGTGTGTATGTATGTATGTACAGAAGCATATATATGATAGGAGAGAGCCAGAGCATCACTATGGTATATGCATTTCCAGGGATCAAACTCAGGACATCATACTTTTAAGTCCAATGCTCTAGCCACTATGCCTATCCCTTAAGATGTGAATTCCTTATACTCTACATAATAGTGATTTAGTATTCATACCCAACCCCCAGTTTATCAACAAAACTATTCTATTGCTGTCTCCTCCGATAATACTGGTCTACTTCACTACTGCCCAAACTCTCGTTCTTTGCACTCTATAAATAGTATGTCAACAGGTAAATTTTCCAGGCAGAGTTTATATAGTGATTTCACTAAGCTTACATTCTAGTTAGAGGAGACATATAGCAAGTCAGATGGTAGTAGAGTCTATGGATAAAAATAATGATGGGAAATGTTGGACAAAGGGGTACAGAATTATCATTTACACAAGGGGTTTGTGGAATATAATACATATTTCACGTAAACAAGGGAGTCATGCTCTTACATCTGAACAAAGGGCAGGGGAGAAGGAAATGACTAAATTCTGAGGCATGGGTTTGTTTAATATGTGCAAAGAATGGCCCAGAATACATTAGAACTTTAAGTGAAAGGCTTAGCCAGGAAAGGAAATCACACAGGGACTTACAAGGCCATTTGTAGAGCATTTGACTTTCACACTGAGGATATAAATGACAGGTTTGGGCAGAGAAATAATATGTGACATTTATATATCTTCTTAAAAAAATGCTTTTACTTTAACAAGAGTACTGCTCAGCTCTCACATGACTGGGCTAGGGGTTGAACCTGGGGCTTCAGAACCTCAGGATGAAAGTCATTTACTTAACGGGGGCCAGGCAGTTGCACATGTGGTTAAGTGCACACAGTGTATAAGAACCCAGGTTCAAGCCCCTGCTCCCCACCAACAGGGAGAAAGCTTTGCAATTGGTGAAGCAGG
The DNA here is from genome assembly GCF_950295315.1 of Erinaceus europaeus. Classification (NCBI taxonomy): domain Eukaryota; kingdom Metazoa; phylum Chordata; class Mammalia; order Eulipotyphla; family Erinaceidae; genus Erinaceus; species Erinaceus europaeus. The sequence goes on along the minus strand of NC_080165.1, from coordinate 95,156,026 downwards.
TCTCCAGGTGTCTCTCTGTTGCCCTATCTCCCCTCCCCTCTCAATTCCTATCTCTATAAAATAATAAAGGTAATGAAAATTTTTGAAAAAATAAAGTCATTTACTTAACCACTATGCTATCTCTTGGGCCAATATGTGACCTTTAAAAGGATCACTCTGATGACTACGCTGTGGACAGGCTTCTAGACTTACAAGAAGATCTCTCTTAGGCAGAGAGGCATGTTAGAAAATTATTGTAATAGCATAGGCAAGTGAAAATGGTGGGCCAAGATGGAAACAATGGCACTTACTTGTAGTTGTCAATAATTTTTTTTTTTTAGTGATTAATATTAGTTTTCAAAATTACAATTCCATGCCATTTCCACCACCAGAGTTCTGTGTCCCAATTCCCTTCATTGGAAACTGCAGTGGTCCTGACAAGGGTTTACTATTATTTCTATAACTACTTATAATCAATCAATCTACCTACCTACCTACCTACTTACCTATCTATAGTTTTGCTCATTATTTTTTCCCCTATGGTACTGCCTTCTCTTCCTTTCCAAGTCATACCTACACCTATTACTACTTCTGAATGTCCTTTCTTTCCTCTCATCTTTCACTGGGTCCTGATGGAATTGGGATTCAGAGCCCTCTAGTCATTTTCCCCCTAACATTTCTCCCTCTCTGGGATTATGGGCCAAAATTCTTTTCTGTGGTGGGAGTTCTGGCTTCTGTAATTGCTTCTCCATCGGACATGGGCATTGGCAGGTCAATCCATACTTTCAGACTATTCTATCTTTCCCCTAGTGTACAGGTTCATTCTTGATACCATCCCTTTGCTTATACTTCTTGCTTCTCTATCTGGCTTAAATTATACCGCCTTCAAAAACCTCCCCCTGAACAATCCCTTCTTTACTGACTTATTTTTCTGAATTTCTGTTGACAGTTAACTATCCATGCTATTTATTAATGATTGTGTGTAGTCTTGGCTGTAATGTATAGTTATTTATCTACTTAACTTTTTTTTTTTTACTTAACGTTTGTGTCCTTTGACCCCATGATCTGTGAGAAAATAAATTGTTGGTATCCTCATTTACTATACAAAAGAAGTACTCAATAGATGTTTTCTGTTAACCAAGCTGACACACTTCAACATTATTCCTCAAGAGAACTTACTGCATATTCACTTTGCTCCTTAAACTGCCAGAGTCAAAGAACTGCCCAGCACAGCTGTCCCAAGGAAAGCTCTCCTACCCATCACCCAGGGCACACTTCATCTTGAGCTACAGTTTGTAACTGCTTCTTATCTAGCTAAAACTAGTTTCTCTGAACCAGTGATTTTCAAAATGTGTTTTCTGGACCAGTAGCATCAGTGTCACCTGGGAACTTAATAAAAATGTAAATTCGTACCCAGACCTAATGTATCTAAAACTCTGGAAGTGGAGACTCAGCAATCTGTATATTCCTTATTTTGACAAAACTGTGTTTCTTTTCTTTTAGCAGTATTAGATACATATATTCATACATATATCATTTCAGTATTCATACATATATCATTTCATTGTTCTTGGGCCAACTTTCTCACATCAGATGGAGAAACATGAGGGTCAGCACCAATCCACCATTCATGGAGCTTTTCCAGGTGCCTTTGTGCTCTCATGTGGTGCCAGGGTTTGAACCTGGGGCATAACCCAGAGAAAGGCACATAGTCTATCTAGGTGAGTTGCCTCCTGATTCCTAAGACTGTGTTTCTTATCATCCAGGCCTTTTCACTCTAGTTAAGACATGGCAGGGGGCAGTTATATTACCTTGTCCTATTTCAGTATTTATTAGTTCCTGAAATTATCTGATGTGCTTAAATGTTTACAGTTTTCTTTTCTCAGTTTTTTTTTTCAAGATTCTTTATAAAAAAAATAACTTTTGGGAGTTGGGTGGTAGCACAGCGGGTTAAGCGCACATGGGGCAAAGCACAAGGACCGGCATAAGGATCCCAGTTCTAGCTTTTGGCTCCCCACTTGCAGGGGAGTTACTTCACAGATGGTGAAGCAGGTCTGCAGGTATCTAGCTTGCTCTCCCTCTCTGTCTTCCCCTCCTCTCTCCATCTCTCTGTCCTATCTAACAATGACGACATCAATAACAACAACAATAACTACAACAACAATAAAAAGACAACAAGGGCAACAAAAGGGAAAATAAATAAAATTTAAAATAAATTTTAAAAAAACTTGTTTTTTTGCTTCTATTTTCCCACCCTTTTAGAAAGTGACTGGCACACAGTAATTATAAAGTATGTGTAAATTGCTTGAGTCTCATATTATTAACATAATTATATGCTTGGCTCCCTACAAGTTTTCTGAGATTTTAAAATATGCATTAAACAAGCTTAATCCACATAAATTCTGCCATAGTGATAGAAGTCTTTTGTTAAATCTGATTATGCATGGCTTTGCCTTGAATCCATCAGTAGGTCCTTGTTGGAATAAACTCTTTAGATAAGCTAGTCTAAGGAGTCGGGGTGGTAGTGTAGCAGGCTAAGCCCACATGGCGCAAAGCAGAAGGACTGACCTAAGGATCCCGGTTCGAGTCCCTAGCTCCCCACCTGCAGGGGAGTCGCTTCACAAGCGGTGAAGCAGGTCTGCAAGTGTCTCTCTTTCTCTCACCTCTCTGTCTTCCCCTCCTCTCTCCATTTCTCTCTGTCCTAACAATGACGACATCAATAACAATAATAATATCTACAACAACAATTAAAAAAACAAGGGCAACAAAAGGGAAAATAAGTAAATTAAGAAAAAAAAAAGGATAAGCTAGTCTAGCATTTAAATTTTCATCCATCACTACTCCATCATCTCAGGCAAGCCAGCCACATGGAATTATACATGGTTCCCTGTGCATGTGCACTGTTTTATACAAATTATTCATTTGTAAAAAAAAAAAATAGATAAATAAAAATCAGTGATCCTTTTTACTCTTCACACACTCAGTTTTATCTCCTCTGTAACAATTTTTTCTAAGGCCTAAAATGTTGCTGGCTCTTCTGTCTTCTACCTGCTTTCCATCCTGGCAAACAGTAGAGCTTTCCCTACCCCTATAATAAATTTCCAGTTCTCAAAACAGAAAAGTATATCTCCTGTTTCTTTCTTTCACATAATCTGCTTCTCTATTTCAGTTGGATTTATTTAACTGGCTTTTAAACATGAACAAGTTGTTTTTATTTAAATAAAAGTAACCTCAACACCACATACTCTTCTAGTTCTACATTCTACCCTCTACATCCTTTCACAACTTTTCCAACAACCATCTATACTCACTACTGCTATATCCTTGCCACCCCATGAACTCAACATTGACTAAATTTAGGTGCCTTTCCCATTAATCTTCTAAATGACTCCTTGTCAAGTTCATCAATGACCTCCATGCTGTTAAACCCACAAGCATCTTCTAATTATCTCTATGCTACTTCATTACCTTGACTTTCTAGTGCCTGGTTTCCCACATGAAGTTTTCCACAACCCTCTTAACTTTATAACTTTGAGGGTTCAACTCCTTTACCAAACATGAACTTCTCTTATTCTACATTTCTTCCTAAGGCATTCTCATCTTCAGCCATCATCATCCCTTCTGAGAGCATCAATTATTATTAGTATTTTTTTTAATTTATTTATTTTTACCACAGCACTGTTCAGCTCTGGCTTATGGTAGTTTTGGGAATTGAACCTGGGACCTGAGAGTCTCAGGCACTGAAAGTGTATTGGAGAACCATTTTGCTACCTTTCTGCCCATCTTTCCTTGTATTTCCAGTCTCAGGTAGACAACTATGTATTTCTCCCTCAAGAATATAAAAGTCACCCAAAAATAATGAATCCAAAAACCAAGCTCATGATTCCTTTCATCGTCCTTTCTATAAAAGTCTAGTCCTCTTGCTAACCACAGCAATGCCCTATCAGTGTTACCATTTCAGTATCTTTCATACAGTTGTACTTCTTATGAACACATGCTGTCATTACCATTCTCTGTCACTTAGACTATTACACAAGAATCACTAACTTCTCTTCACACTTACACCCTCTAATCTGTGTAGATATCTTTTTAAAAAACAGATCTAATTATAAACTCCACTTCAGCCTACTCTCAATCCTACTTAAAATTATTTAATGCCTTTTCAATGCCAAGTATTTATTCACAGTATCTGTGAACTGTTTCTATATTTTGTGATGATTTGACTTACCAGGAGATAGCTTACTAGATAGGGTGCCTCTTTTGCTTTGTGTGTGGCCAAGATTTAAGCCTGTCACCCTTTTTTCTCTCTTCAAACAAAACAATGGCTTAGGAGAGATGGAACTAAATAAGAGTGAGTCCCTGGATCCAGGAAAATAAAACAAAATGAAACAAAATAAACCTCATCCTGCCTGTAACCAAAGCAAGAAGCGGCTGCTGTTGTTATTACTGTTGCTGCTGCTGTTTTTGTTGTTTGTTACTATTATTAACTAATGTTTCCTTAGCACTAAGTAGCTTCCAAAATATTCACACTGATTATCCCAATAATCTGTGAGGTAATGGAAGCTTTGTTCTAAAGATGAAGGAGTTCTAGAAAGATAATAGCTGCAGAGGTCTCCTTGACAAATGGCACCACTATGACCAAAACCCACATCTTTTTTTACTCATATTCTACTACTGCCAAACATAGCTCCCACCCAGCTGCTAAAAATAAATAAATAAATGAAAAATAAAGCAAGAATAATGTAAAAAGAAAAGCCACAGAATTTTTTTGAAAGATGGGATTAGGTTTTTGCTTATTTGTTAATTGTCATATAGCTTTTTTTTTTTTTTTGGGGGGGGTCCATTTCCTCACTTGAACAATAAAGATAATGAAGTTTAATCCTTAGGACTGCTGTAAGAATGAAGTAAGAGAACACAGAACATCAATTTCTTAAATGAATAGTATCACACAAAAGTCACTATTATTTATGTACACATACTCTCTACTATTGTGTTATAAATTCTTTAAGGGCATGAGATGTTTTTAATCATCTGTTTTTCTAACAGCTGGTAGCAGAGTACTTTGCCTATTATAGACATTCATTAAACACTGGATGAACCTATTTCTGAAGACAGGATTAAACCGTGACAAAACAACAGCTCAAAATGAAATGCGTTTTGAATTCAGATATTAAGCCATATAGGATATGAGTAAGAGAGTGTCTAGTAGCAGTATAATCCAGTCAAGGAAAACACAATCTAACTTTGAAAATTTAAGTGATTAAAATTTTTTCTGGGGTTCCAGTGGTAGCACAGCGGGTTAAGCGCACATGGCGCAAAGCACAAAGACGGGAGTAAGAATCCCAGTTCGAGCCCCCGGTTCCCTACCTGCAGGCTGGTCGCTTCACGGGTGGTGAAGAAGGTCTGCAAGAGTTTATTTTTCTATCCCCTCTCTGTCCTATCCAACAACAATGACAGCAATAACAATAATAAAAAGAACCACAACAATAATAAAACAAAAGGGCAACCAAAAAAGAAGGGGGAATGCCTCCAGGAGCAGTGGATTCATAGTGCAGGCACCGAGCCCCAGCAATAACCCTAGAGGCAAAAAAAAAATGTTTACTGAATATAAGTAAACCGTACAGTCATCAAACAAGTAAACACGCTTGGTACAGGAATTGTGTATTTCGCCGTCCTCCCCTCCCTCTCTACTCTCTTCCTTTTTAGACAATGAAGAAGAGAAGAAAAATAAATGACACACTGAATGCTTAATCGTATTATGTCCATTTCAAAAGAAATTTACACAGAAGAAAAAAGTGGAAATGCACTCCAATAGGTGGCAACTTTAATGAAAGGTCTCTAGTTTTAAGGACTTAAGATATCATTATGGGGAGCTGCTTCATAGAAACCTAGCTTGAGTTTATCAAGGTTTTCCCTACATAAATTCAAAAACACCCTTAACAAGCTAGAAAAATTGCTTGAGTAGTTTGTCTATGCAGCTGTTCAAAGCAAAATGTTGGCTGGCATTAGTTATCTACTGGGCGCCTGCTATGTACCACACACTGCATTAAGAGTCATACACTGGGGCTGGGTGGTGGCACAACAGGTTACGTGCACGTGTTACAGTGTACAAGGACCAAAGTTTGAGCCCCCAATCCCCACCTGCAGAGGGAAAGCTTCATGAGTGGTGAAGCAGTGCTACAGGTGCCTCTGTCTTTCTCTCTCTGTCTCCCTCTTCTCCATTTCTGGCTGTCTATCCAATAAATAAATAAATATTTAAAAAAGAGAGTCATACACTATGCTTCATAGATTATCTCACATCATTACCGTAATCTCAGGTGATAAGCACTGTTTTCTCTATGTGGCAAAGAAATTACGATGGCAGGTAGAGTTTAAATCTAGTTAAATTTCTATAACTACACTCTGCACCATACCAAGATGTCCACTGATGCTATCAAATTCACCAGAATGGGGACGACTAAACAAGAAAGTGGGAAAGGAACACAAATAGAACACAAGGTGGAATTCACTCAAGGTGGAGATTCTAAACAAACAGGCACAAATTAATGAGCCATGTCTAACCATATGCTACGATATATTGTAACTTTTACTCTGTATCTTGTCGGTAACTCTGAATGTCCACTGTATGGACAAGCTGTCCATAACTTTAAATTTTTTTATTATCTTTATTTATTTATTAGATAGAGACAGCCAGAAATTGAGAGGGAAGGGTGATAGAGAGGGAGAGAGACAGAGACACCTGCAGCCTTGCTTCACCACCTGTGAAGCTTTCCCCCTGCAGGTGGGGACTGAAGTTCAAACCTGTGTCCTTGTGCACTGTAATGTGTGCATTTAACCAGGTGCACCACCACCCAGCTCCTATAATTGCTTTTGGAATACTCAAACAGTGCTTTTAACTCACTGTTGGTACAAAATAAAGCAGACAGTGAAGATGACATACAACTTGCTTATGTGTTCCAGGACCTAAATATTTTTGAATTGAGTGTCTCCCAGCTACACAAAATTCATTTCATAGACTCTGGGAGGGAGGAACTGGGAGGGTATGAAAAGGGACACAAGGTATTGGGGTACCCATATGTCAACAACCATACTAGAGGCCATTAATCCCCCACCCAAATTAAAAATAAAAAGGAGTATCTTATGGATATGGAAAGTGAGAGCAGAACATGTATAGTATGACCTGATAGTGCATGGCTGGATAGTAACTTAATCAAAGCTCTGATTTCTTATTCCTAGTACACTGAATTTTCTCCACAGCACCTCAGAGCTTCTCACATCATGCTTGTTCACTTAGAGTTCTTTTCCTATATCTGGGTGTCATGAAGCTGAGGCTCTTTGAAAGCACTTGCAATAAATACAACTGTGTGGGACACTGAGTTAGAGATGCAGATAATAAAGATAGAGCCAGTATACCTTTTGCGTCCTCTAGACAGTGTTACCAATATTGCAGGTGTCATGTATACACAGAAACTGGTAATGTTTTCCTGAGAATAAATGGAAAACTGGAGTGAACACTGTCTAAGTAACCAGGGAAATTATAGACTCTACCTAGCTGCTCCAAGGGTCAAAGGGAAATGCATCTTAATTCAATATCTGATACTTTGGGAAGTTCTGTGCTGGGGTGAATACATAAAGACAATGGAGAAAAATTTACAAATAATTAATGTAAGTATGAAGGCAGTGAGGGGCTCACCACACATAAGTGTGTGGAATAAGATTAATTCAATTTGCTTCCTTTCATAATACAACTCCCAAACAATTCAAAAGATAGCTTGTCAGTACCACCAGCAAAACTGTAAAAGTTGTAGACATAGAAGTTTTTAGCTCATAGGGAAATGAACATTGCTTTAAAGCACAGTTTTTTTTTTTAAGAAAGTACTTTGACATCTTACAAGTTCTACAAGAATAAATCACAGAAGGAAGAAATTGAATTTCAAGGTCATCTTCAAGTATAAAGAGAAGCAGAAGTCCCCCAAAACACATACACACACACAAACACTGACCAAGTTCCATCTACATAAACCTAGTAAAAATTCTGCCTTCTGATATTTTCTAAATTTAGTCTGTCGAACCAAGTAGGTTTCTGCAATTCCAGTCATCTAGGCTGAAGGGCAAAGGATATAGTAAAACTTTCAAAAAAAGCTGGCTCATAGCCAAGGGCATCATATCTAAGATCCTCCCTTAGCAACACACAACAGCTGCCTCCTCAGGAAAGGACGCCGCCATCTTTGCCTGGGACTATAGGTGTTCTTGTTTTTCATAAATGAAAGCAGTTTTGTATTGCTTTCACTGACATCTTCCCCGAAGCTATCATATTTCATAATTTAAAAATCTTTCCAGTCCCAGCATGTTCCCCTCCACCCCAAATTATAAAATGCCACAGTAACAATAAACCCAAAATAATGTAAGGTACTAAGTTCTTGGCAAACATAAAAGGTTTTATGTCTGGCTATTAATTATTATTCTAGGTGCTATAGACTTGGTTTCCAACAAGTTGCTCTTAGTGACTTAATTACTTCTCTCATAAAACTTTAATAACAACACTGACCTATTTCACAAAACCATTGTGAAAGACAATAAAAATGAGATAAGAACTGATAAAAACTGATTCCTAATTAAGAATCACACCACCTTTCGCTCCTAATAGCTGAATGGATCATTTCATTATCAAGGTCAGTGCTTCCCCCACCCTCACACTCCTTCAAATAAAGCACAGGTGGATCCTGACCCACCGGGAAGGCTGGAGCACCTGAAGCAGCCAGCTTCTTTCCCAGTTTGCCTCCTCTAGACCTGCCAAGCCCAGGGGATGGCGCTGCACTGGAAGCTCAGTCCTTGAGCCCAAGTCTAACAAGATAAACAACATTTTAAAAACATAAAAACACAACGGCACAATCACTGCTAAGTTTTCAAAGCTTAACACCTGTGAGTGCAAGGGGACATGGCTGCCTGTGCTCTGTGGGGAAGGCCATTTGTGCAAGAGCAGTCTCTCTCCGCTTTCCCTTCCTTATATGTGCAAGTGTGAGCCCTCACCCAGCGCTCTGTACTCACCCAGAGGTACATCATGTCAGACCGAGCTGCTCAAACTCAGCCGTCAGCTGATCCTGGACTGCAAAAAGGCACTTCAGTCAACTGTAGGAAAGGAGGTGCCAGAATAGGGGGCAAGGGTTCAGAGTGGGGAGGACCCCCCCACCCCCAAAATCACTTGAGTTTAAAAATATGACAAAAAAAACCCTGAAAAAACAAAAACCAACCACTCTCCTCCCCCCACTCCTCCCTTCTCTCCTGCTGACTGTTCTGTTGTTCTCTCTCCTCCCTCTCACCCTCCCTCTCTCCCTCTCTCTGGGAGTTCCCAGCCCTGTGTGTCTGAACTGGAGTGTAAAGCACACTCTCTGTATTTGCCTTTAGGGAATCTCTCTCTGTCATTCTACTTCTAGAAACACAATCATCACTCACAGAGATTATTGCAAAAGGGAGGAATGGGTGGGGCGAGTTATAAACTACCAGCACCAGTTTCTAGTGCTAGACATAAACTAGTCTTAGACGGATTCTTTAAACATGAATGAAGTAATCAAAAAGCTTCCCCTCTGCCCCAATTCTTCTGGAGCCCCTTGCAGAAGCCAAGCATGAACAGAGGACCTGCCCAGAGCCCACATTCCCTTTCTGCAGTGCCAGCCTAATGTCACTATTTATAAAAACATGTCACTAATGACTCTGAATCTTAGGGAAGACGTAAAACATGGGAAAATTACATATGCACTTAAATGGCTTTGTTCGTTTGTTTTCACTATTGCTCTGTGCCAGATTAGCATAGTCTCTTTCTGAAGAGAGGACATGAGTTTTAGAGCTAAGAAAATTTTGAGCCATACCAATTATGAGAGAAAAGTACTGGAGAAAAGTAATCCTTGTGTACTTATAATCAGATGGAATGGTAGACTAACTGCCATACTCCTGGGGATCACTTTTTCTCATTTGGTTCAGTTCAAGCACTTATTATGTGCCTTGTATATACCTGGCATAATTTTGCCTATTAAGTTTAATGGTGAATAACAGTCTGCCCTAGTGTTTTTTTTTAATTCAGACAGTAAAGGATTTCCACATATGTCAAGGCCATGACCTTTCCTCACCTTACTTACTAACCCATTTCTGCAGGTTCAAATAAAAATGTCACCCCAGTGGTAAGCAATGAGGCTACATCCTGGTGTCTGTGATAATGGCATGCACTGCTTCTGCCAGTTATTACCACAGGTATTCACAAATCTACCTGTCTTTTAGCTGCAAAGAGTTCATGTTTATTTTGGCCATTGGGGTTTCTTAGGTGCTAGCTAACACATACTTAGGTGCACAGTGCATTCTTAAAGGCTATGTGTTTTAGGGGTAGGGAAATATTTCACTGCTCTCACTTACCAGAGGGAAAAACAAAATAAAACAAAAGCAAGAGGCCTGTGCTCTTCCAGATACCTCAGGATTCGGGCTCTTCTCAGACATGTTGAAACAGCTCTCCCCTGCTTACAAAATCTCCAACTAAGGCCTGCAGGTCTCACTCTCAAGGCAGACCTGGTGCAGGTACAAGGCACCTTCACTTCCCCCTCCTCCTGTTGTGGTGCTGGGTCTGTCACCACTGTGAGGAAGCTATTCCTCTTATTCCTTTTCTTCATGCTAAATGCTTGCATTCAGTCAGCTACCATAAAGTACCATCTCTCTTCTCCCACCTTGACCTTCCAGCTCATTTAAACTCTTACCTAAACTTTTTCTTCTCATAGCACTTCTCTGCTTCCTCTGAAAGCAGAGTTGCCTCATTTCTACTACCAAAAAAAAAAAAAAAAAAAAAGAATTTCCCAGTTTATAAACAAGTCTCTCAGGACCAGGCGGTGGCACACCTGTTAATACACACACTACAGTGCACAAGGACCTGGGTTTGAGCATTTGGTCCCCACCTGCAGGGAGGAAACTTTGCAAGTGGTGAAACAGGGCTGCAGGTACCTCTGTCTATCCCCCCACCTTTTATTTTTTTTACCCCAATGGGAAAACAAATCTTGACTTGCTATAAAATGCTACTTAAGAGTTCATTATGGGGCTGGGTGGTGGTGCAACTGGTTGAGCGCACACGTTACAATGTGCAAGGACCTTGTTTCAAGCCCCTAGTCCCCACCTGCAGGGGAAGAAAAGCTCTGCAAGTGAAGCTGTGCTACATGTGTCTCTCTGTCTCCCTCTTGCTCTCTATCACCCCTTCCTCTCGATTTCTGGCTGTCTCTATCCAATAAATAAAGCTAATTAAAAAATTTAATAAAAGAGCTCATTATGTGTCCATTATCATTTTTACACGCAATGTCATCTCCAGTCTCATAGGTCTTTTCCTAAATCTTAAGTCACTAAAGATCACTATATGCCACTGTAAATAACTATATTAAAGTCACACTTAAGAAGAAGCTAAAGCCCTTCCAAGTTCTTTGAAGATATGTTAATACTCAATTTCTCAATCACATATGGAAAAAAATTACAATTTCATGTTCACAACCTTTTCCATGAGATTAGGATGCACAAAGCCCTCGTTTAATCAGAACACCTTATTTGACTGTGTGACTGTACCTTGATGCTTATCTGCTTTTGTAGTGTTAGTTCAGAGAGTGTGAGTGTGAGTATCAGAGAAGGAAATTTTCTAGGGGCATCCACAGGAGTCTGGCATGTTTATTTCTGAGGAAGAAAAATCAGATTTTCTGGGACAGCAATGTGGATGCTGGCAGTATTTCTAAGGATATAATACATCCTTAATTCCTATTTCTGGCAGAGCTGGACTTTGGAATGTGAAGAGTACAGTGGGCAAGTAGGGTCTGCAGTCATATTCCAGATTTTCTGTCTCCAAGTTTAGCAATTTGGGAGACTGCATGTTTTTCTGTGGGTATGAAAGGCTGATTGGGGGTGTGTACATATGTAGGGAACCAATACAATTTCTCAAATACATTTGATAGCAGGCACTGGTATTTCTTCAAAAGAAGTCTGAGACAAGCCTCAGTACACCACTTATACTCTCTGCACTTTCAAAACTGGTTAGAGAAAATACAGAAGCACTATAATACTAAGGTATGAAAATAGAGAATAGGAGGTCCAGTTGAATTTGACTTTTTTGAAAAAAGTTTTAAGGGTGAGGCTCTTTTATATATATATTTAAGAAAGGATTAATTAACAAAAACATAGGGTAGGAGGGGTACAACTCTACACAATTCCCACCACCCAATCTCCATATCCCATCCCCTCCCCTGATAGCTTTCCCATTCTCTATCCCTCTGGGAGCATGGACCCAGGGTCATTGTGGGCTGCAGAAGGTAAAAGGTCTGGCTTCTGTAATTGCTTCCCCGCTGAACATGGGTGTTGACTGGTCGGTCCATACTCCCAGTCTGAAGGGCGAGGCTCTTTTAATCTCACTTCCTCCTAGTTTAACATAGCAAGGATTCCTACTGGAAATCAAACAGAATTTTGCTACTCAGAATGTGGCCCAAGGACTACCATCTGCTACATTAGCATCAACCAGGAGCTTCTGAGATATGAAGAATCTCAGATTCCAGCTTAGTCAAAAACAAAATCAGCTTTATAATCCAAGCAGCAAATGATACACATATACATTGAAGTCTCAGAAACTAGTCTAAACATTGTCCTGTCCTTTCCCAGCACCAGAGACTTGTGGAAGAAAAGAGTAAAACACAGTTGCCACTTTCAGTGGAACAATCTAAACCAGTCTGGAGGACCAGCTAGTGAGAACACTACCCCTGCTTGCTGCTTTCAGACAACACCACCAGCTACTACTACTACAACTTTACAGCAGCTCTGTGAGGTAGGCCCTACCTTGCTGTTTTCATACATAAAAGGAAAGTTGGTGGCTGAAAGTATTTGCCCATATAAGTTGGTGAGTAAACGGAGCCAAAAACTGAATACAGTTTATAAGACTCCAAGACTGCTTCAAGTAGAATAAAGTTAGGTCAAAACTGCTAGAATAATGTGAAATTTTACCCTGACTCTTCACCTCAGATAGGGATGAGGTTTGGAACTCAATGTACACACACTATAAAAACTGTATTTCCAAAGGTTATAGATCTGGTCAAGAAGAACCTCTGTTGCTGACTGAAACCACAAAGGAAATGGGTGTGGAAACTTCTTATGAATGAAGATTTCTTTTTATGATGTCAAAACTGAGGCCTAGATACATACACGGAGAAAAGTGTGCGTCTTACAATTAACCCTTTGAAAAGCATTAAGCATACTCTAGTTTGCTGTTTTTTGTTTGTTTGTTTGTTGGCACTTTGTTTTGTTTGTTTGTTTTCACCCGGGTTTAATCACTGAGTTGACTTTGCAGTAAAAGAGCCAGAGGGGGAAGAGGGGAAAATACCATACCACCCAGTGCAGTGGGTCTTGTATAAGACATAGCACATGCACTATCCAGGTGAGCTATCTTGCTGGTCCCTTAACCCCAGATTTCAAGGAACCCAGGGCAATCGTCCCGAAAGGAGAAGAATACATTTACTTAAGAGCTCTGCTTTTCCCTACTATATTTCAGTCTAATTTCAAAAAAACTTCCCACCTTCCTAAGGAACCTTTGCAGGTATCCTCTCCACTAGCCTCATCATCTACCCACTCCAGTCCTGCCTTCTGCTCCCTTCTATATCCAACTTTGATTCCATGGACCGTAATTACAATCTCTCCCTTGAAAAATACCTTCAGTCCTTTGTTCTTTCCTATCAGTGGTAAAACTAAATTCTGGCTGACTTAACTACCTACCCTTTCAGAGTTTGTGCCCAATAAGTTGAAGGCTGCTGTTGGAGAAAAACCACGAAACCAAGCTAAGTGACTGCACTATATGCTCATGATTACAGACCTCATGTGGCCCCTCAGTGATGCCAAGCAATGCTACCAAAGTACCCTTGTAAGTATTCCTACTCTCCAAAATGACTATTTATTTTATCAAACCCAATTCATTCTCTCTTCACTGCCCATTTTCAGCCATTTCTCTAAATGAGTATTTCACTTTATTTTTTTAACTTGTTTAAAAAATATTTATTTATGTATTTTCCTTTTGGCTGCCTTTGTTATTTTACTGTTGTAGTTATTACTGTTGTTGTCATTGTTGGATAGGACAGAGAGAAATGGAGAGAGGAGGGGAAGACAGAGAGGGGGAGAGGAAGATAGACACCTGCAGGCCTGTTTCACTGCCTCTCCTGCAGTGAAACAGTGAAGTGACTCTCCTGCAGGTGAGGAGCTGGAGGCTCAAACCGGGATCCTTACTCCAGCCCTTGCGCTTTGTACCACGTGTGCTTAACCTGCTGCGCTACCGCCCGACTCCCACGAGTATTTCATTTTAAAAGAGAAGCACTCGGACAGTCTTCTCTGACCACCAAGTGTACCTTCCTAATTAGATATGCATGCCCCTCCTCTTCTGCCTCCTCCTCACACCTGCTGCAATGAAGAAAGCAGCCCTCCCATCAAAGGCCTGTCCTACTACTTGTGCTGGTTTCACACTCCTCAGACCCTGGGAAGGGGCATTGCTGCTCTATATATCATGACCACTAGACCACCTGGAAGCACTTGCTGCTCTATAAATCATCCATTCTCTCCTACAGCATCCATTTCTCCCCTTTCTGTGTAGTGTCGTTATATCAGCAAACATGACCTTTTTCAGAAACCACTGGCCCTCTGCTCATATCCACTGAGAGGGGAAGTGTTCATTGATACTAATATTGGAAGTCAGTCTGGCAGTCTCTAGTAAACTTAGAACATCTATGTCCTCTATTAGTCAGCAGTCCTGCTTCCATATACCATATGTTAGAAAGGTCCCACGAATTTGGGAAGAATCAATACTACATTGATTACTATATTACTACAATCAATAATAGCAAAAAACAATAAAATAAATGTCCAATAATAAGTGACCAAATAATGGTGTATTGCACCAAAGTAAAGGACTCTGAGGTGGGCAGTGGAGGTGGGGGTAGTGTGAAGATTCAGGTCCTAATGGCAGAGGAGGACCTAGGAGGGGGGGTTAGAGAGTTACGTAGAAAACTAGGAATATTACACGTCTTAATTACTGTATTTTAATGTAGACTGTAAAGTATTAATCCACCCAATAAAGAAAAAAAGTGACTAAATTAATTGTGGCTTAATTTTTTTCCCTTAAACCCTTCACTTCTCTCCAGCTACCTATCATTTTTCCTGAACACCAATTCCCCATAAAACTTCTCAAAAGAGTCATCTATAACTGTCTCATTTCTTTTCAGTTTATTCAAATTAAAGCTGGGAGTCAGGCGACAGCACAGCGGGTTAAGTGCAGGTGGCACAAAGCACAAGGACCAGCATAAGGATCCCGGTTCGAGCCTCCAACTCCCTACCTGCAGGGGAGTCGCTTCACAAGCGGTGAAGCAGGTCTGTCTTTCCCTCTCTCATTTCTCTCTGTCCTATCCAACAACAACAACATCAATAATAACTACAACAATAAAACAACAAAGACAACAAAAGGGAATAAATAAATATTAAAAAATTAAAGCTGACAGGTTCTCTGCTTCATTAAATAGACCACAGTCAATTACTTCCACATTACATCACCTGGGAGACATTTTGCTGCCTTCAAGTTATCTGGCCTCTGAGCAGGATTCCACAACTTTACAACCATCTTAAAATATTCTCTTCGATTGGCGGGGTTTACAGTTAATGGTATTTATATACTTTTCCCATATTTGGAAGCTACTCTCTACCTTTATCCAGCTTTCTAGTTCTATTCCCAACTCTGACACCATCTTCCCAGACAATACTTTTAGCCTCTCTGCATGTTAGCTGTTGGGCCCAGGCAAAAATTAGTAAAGTCATGGGCTCCATGGAGTATACCTAAAACAGACTTCCTAGATTCTTCCAACACAAAGACCCCAAATCTCATCTGTTATATTCTTACCTTTAGGTTCCTGATTATTAAACAATTTGTTCTGCTTTAGATCTTAATGCTTTTCAACCACAAAGTTCCAGATGCTACTATGACGCCATCCTGGCTTCCCTGGGCAGATGACCTCACCAATGTGTCCTGGAACTCCACCTCCCCAAAGCCCTACCCCACTACTGAAAGCCAGAATCAGGCTGGGGAGATACTGACTTGCCAATGTCCATGCTCAGTGGAGAAGCAATTACAGAAGCCAGACCTTCCAGCTTCTGCACCTCATAAAGAATTTTGGTCCATATTGGCATAGGGATAAAGAATAGGGAACCTTCTAATGTAGGGAATGGGATGTGGAAATTTGGTAGTGGGAACTACATCTTTTAACCCACAATCTTGTCAGTAATTATTAAATCATTAATATAAATAAATAAATATAGAAAAATACATTCTCTTCTTTAAGTTTTTGTGATATGTTAACACTGGTCTTTTCTTCCTGGACCACTGATTAATTCTTCTCAGTATTCTCTGCTTTCTTTCTCAACAGACCTCAGAAAAGGAAGGGTATCAGTACTGGGTCATTCTCATCTCTTTAAATTGAATTGTCCATTTCTACTTTTTCACAGTGTAATTAATTTGCTTTCTCACAAGCATCCAAATATAACATATCTCGACCAGGGTTCTTAATTCTCCACCACTAACTACCCTTAATGCCTGGTATTCCCTTGGGGTTCTCAATGTGAGTATGTGGTACTAGCTGGCAACTATGAAAGACAGGACTTTCTTATACCCCTCATCTCTCAAACCAAACCCTCCAGCAAGTTCTATGTGGCTGACCTGTCCTGATACACTGATAAAATCTCAACCTAAACCACTTCCATCTCTTTCATGGACAAGGAAAAAGTTCTTAACAGAATCCATCACATAACAGCCACAGGTCCTTTGCAAAAACAAGTATTAGACCATATCATTTGGCTAATTCTATAGCTTCACATTACATGGGGAAGTTTCTCTCTCTCCCTCCCCCTCTCTCTGAAATCTGTATAATGGCCTTCAAAGTCCTATACAGATCTAAGGACTCACCTGTCCATCCTCACACTTCATATCATTATCTCCCATTCAATCGCTGTGCTCCAAATATACTGATCTTGTATCACTTCCTGATTGAGAGCAAGTCTGTCCCATTCCCAGATACTTCTTTGGCTTCTTTGTTTTTTCTTTTTGAAATTCTTCCTTGTCCTGTCTTTTTTAAAAAAAAATATTTATTTATTTATTTCCTTTTGTTGCCCTTGTTGTTCTATTGTTGTAGTTATTGTTGTTAGTTATTGATGTTGTTGTTGTTGGATAGGACAGAGAGAAATGGAGAGAGGAGGGGAAGACAGAGAGGGGGAGAGAAAGATAGACACCTGCAAACCTGCTTCACCACTTGTGAAGCGACTCCCCTGCAGGTGAGGAGCCGGGGGCTCAAACTGGGATCCTTATGCTGGTCCTTACACTTTGTGCCACATGCGCTTAACCCGTTGAACTACTGCCCGACTCATCTTGTCCTGTCTTAATCACCCCACCACTCCACCCCCAAGACTGCCTCCTAACTCCTTTAGATCTCAGCTTAAAATAACACCTCCTCCACCCCATTAGCTGGGGCCCTAGTCGGCGAGTCCTGAGATTCCCAAACAGACATAATGGGCCTAGACCTTGAATAAATCCCTTTCTCCATTGTGACTGGTCATCTCTATCAGGAACAATACAATAGACCCCTTTATGAGCCCCCATAGGACTTTACCCTCAACTTGGATCAACAATAGTAGAGAATGTCCCATCCTCCGAAGGGAGGCTGGACAACATAATCTATGCTACACCTGAGGAAGATGGGTCCTGAAATTGGGGCAGCTTGGAACGTTCCTACTCATGACTACAGAATGTGAGCTTAGATCTACAAGGATGCAGAGGTCACATAGGTTCCTAAGCTGAATATGGGCCCAAGATCAGATCAAATTGATGGGGTTTACAGTCAACAATATTTATACACCTTTCCCATATTTGGGAGCTACTCTCTTCCCTGGTCCAGCTTTCTGGTCCTTTTTCCAGCCATGACATCATCTCCCCAGACAGTAACTTGGATCCACCTGCATATCAAATTTCATTCAGGCTCAAGGGGAAAAAAGAAAAAAGAAAAAAAAAAAAAAAAAAAACCTAGTATAGTCACAGGCCTTTTGGAATATAACTAAGATATGCCTACTAGCTATCTACAAAATGGAGGACCCCCACCCAACTCTTCATCTGCACTATTCCAGCCTTTAGGTTCATGATTAGTCAACAATTTGTTTGGCTTTATATGTTAACTCTCTTTTCAGCCACCAGGTTCCTGATGCTAGCAGGATGCCAACCAGACTATTCTGGACAGACAACCCCACCAATGATGTGTCCTAGGGCTCTGCTTCCCCAGAGCCCCACCCAACTAGGGAAAGAGAGAGGTAGGCTGAGAGTATGAATTGACCTGTCAAAATGCCCATGTCCAACGGAAAAGCAATTATAGAAGCCAGACCTTCCACCTTCTGCATCCCACAATGACTTTGAGTCCGTATTTCCAGAGGGTTAAAGAATAGGAAAGCAGGGAGTCAGGCGGTAGTACAGCAGGTTAAGCGCATGTAGTACAAAGTGCAAGGACCAGCATAAGGATCTGGGTTCGAGCCCCTGGCTCCCCACCTGCAGGGGAGTCACTTCACAGGCGGTAAAGCAGGTCTGCAGGTGTCTATCTTTCTCTCCCCATCTGTGTCTTCCCCATCTCTCTCCATTTCTCTCTGTCCTATCCAGCAACTACGACATCAACAACAATAATAACTTTAACAATAAAACAACAAGGGCAACAAAAGGGAATAAATAAATAAAATAAAATTAAAAAACAATAGGAAATCTATCAAGGGAGGGGATAGGATATGAAGTTCTGGTGGTGGGAACTGTGTGGAGTTGTACCCCTCCTATCCTGTGGTTCTCTCAGTGTTTCCATTTTATAAATAAAAAATTTTAAAAAAACAACAAAAAACTCCTCAGGCTGGGGTGAAAGCACATTGGTTTAAGCAATAGACTTTCATGCCTGAAGCTTAATCGTGGTACTACCATAAGCTAGAGGTGAGCAGTGTTCTGGTCAAAAGATTTAAAAAAAAAAAACTCTTCAAATAAAACTCATCATACTATCAGTTGGAGACTCTTCCCCACATGTCCATATTTTCTATCAGTGCATTTATTTCTGGTAGTTATCAAAACCTGTACTTAACTTATTTAATCATTTTTGTGTTACAGGTTCCTCCATTAGGAAATATTTTATGTAGATTATATAAAACTGATCCTCTACTGTGTAAATTTTATCCCCTGACTTCTTATTAGGGAAGGTCAAAGTTATTTGTATTAGTTTCTGGCACTCAGGAAACTATCTGACTCCTATAAATAAAATTGCAGTGCTATTAATTCCTTCCTCCTTAAAAAAATATTCAAAGTTTTATATTGCTACAAACCATTTGCAGATGTCTGCACCAATGGCTTTAGGATGTTCCTTTGAAGCAACCATAATAGTAATATAGAAAACAGTTGCAATCTAATAATTTACCTAAGAGTCAATTTGCTCCAATTTGCTTCTCACCACATGTTGTAAATGTATTCTGTTCAACACAACTAAATAATAACATCCCAATGTAAATTCCACTATAATCAAACCTGATACATAAAAGCTAACTAATTATCTTTTCAGTTCCTCAATCAATCCAGTCATACTTCAAGAGTTCAAGAGTCACATGAAGTGAATGACCATTATAATGGACAAGACAGATATAAAATATTTCATCATCACAGAAAGTTCTATTGGTCAGAGCTATCCTAGAACATGGTAATAATTAGCAATCTGAAGGCCCTCAATGAGCCCAGAATATCAACATAGTCTTATACTGCTATCAATAGAATAGCTACACCCGTAGTTCTTTCTACTTACTTTTATTTTAGAATCATAGCAGCCCTAATTAGTTGGCTAGCTGCCTGTCAGCAACTTAAAAGGAAATGTTTAAAAAGGGAGTTAGGAAGTACTATGGAACTATGGAACAAGTGTCAGAATAAAGAGAGAGATTATGTTAGAGGCAGTCACATCAGGAACAAGGAGACCAAGGGTTAAGAAAACAAACAAACAAAAAAATCTAAAAAGCAGAGAAATGACAAATTATAGGCAGATCACAAAACCATTAGAGAAAGTATCTACTATATAGTATGCAGTTAAGAAGAAATAGATGCATAGGTTTAACATTTTGTGTATATTACATGTAACATTTTAGAGAAATTTATTTCCAAAAGAATGAAGACTTAAAATATGTTGGTATTTAGAAAAGGAAAAAATCTTCTCAGCTAGCTGAACTATTCAAGTATCAAAAATAACTCATTGCCACAATATGCTAAGTTATCTAATTCAATTCAGAAGGTTAGATTAATCAACACAAACAAAAGATGCTTACAATATAAGAATAAGATAGGTTTCTTCTATTTAATGGATCAGAATTCATCCACATAATATACACTAAAATGCTTTGTTGAGTGAGAAAGCTCATTTTTTTAAATGAGAATTTATAAACAAAAAAAATAAAGACACCCATTACCTTTAGAAGACAGGGAAGTTAGGAATGAGAGAACAACTTTTCACTATATAATCACTTTTGTGTGCTTTTTGAAGTCATTAATGTACTTTTTATTCAAAATAAATTTTTTCCCCCTCCAGGGTTGTTGCTGGGGCTTCATGCCTGAACTATATCAATCCACTGTTCTTGAAGACTATTTTTTTCCCTTTTTGTTGCCCTTGTTGTTTATCATTGTTGTTGTTATTGGATAGGACAGAGAGAAATGGAGAGAGGAGGGGAAGACAGAGAGGGAGAGAGAAAGACACTTGTAGACCTGCTTCACTGCTTATGAAGTGACCCCCCTGCAGGTGGGGAGCTGGGAGCTTGAACTGGGATCCTTATGCCGGTTTTTGAGCTTTGCACCATGTGCACTTAACCCACTGTGTTACTGCCCAGGTCTCCAAAACAACTTGGTTTTTAAACAAAGAAGCAAGTTTTTAACTGGAAGAAACATATAACAATTTAACTGTATTTCAAAATACTGAAGGAAAAAAATTACTTTTCTTTACCAATGACTAGATATCTAAATATTTAACATTTATACATGTCTTACTTAAGAAAAAGAAGCTTACTCTGTGCTATTCAAAATCTCAACAAATTGATTTCATGGAAAAAATTACCTTATAGGATAATACAGGTGGGATGAGTTGAAAATCTCCAAGGAAAGCTATAGAACAGTTTCTATACTGTTGCAAAAGCAGGTCACAATGACAATCCCTAGTGTTGAGAATGCTAGTGGATTCCCAATATCCTTTCCTCCTCGAAAACAGTCACCCAAATTTTCATTCTAAGACATTACCATACCCACCCTCCAAGAAAGGACGGTATTTCCCAATGTCTACTGCAGTGTGGTATGGCAAGAGCACTGACACCTGACCTGGCCAATGAGATTTAGTGGAAATAGGTGGGACAACTCTTTGGAAGTCTTCTTGAAAGGGCTTCTCCTCTAGACAGCTTTGTGGAATGATGGCTAAAGCTCAAAAAAATTACTTGGCCCCTATCTTATAGACAGTAAAGCAGGGTAGCAAGGATTCTGGATCCCTAATAATCAAAACACATCACATCAGTCCTGTTCTACCTACCTTCACACTTTTTTTTGTGAAAGACAAAACAAACAAAAACCAAACAAATGAAAAAAATAACTCGTATGTTCAAGTTACTTCTGGGAAAATTTCTACACTTAATCTTAAGTGATGTTTTCAACAGTAAATTAATTACAACATCAAATAAAACTTCAATTTCATCTGAAACATCAGAAAGCTTTAAAACATCAATAATGTACAGGTCTGATGGGTAAAACAGAAAATTTCAAAGAAGCCTGAAAAATACAGGTGAAAAATCAACTAGAGTATCTCCCAGATGTATTGCCTTTAACGGCTGCACGGCAAAAGGATAGACTTTAATTTCATTCTGAATTCTAGCAAAGAGAAAATTTAAACATTTCTCAGTATGCCTAATTGAATATATATGTATGTATACATACACACACATATACACACATTACTCTCATTTTTATCATCTGTAAAATGGGGGTAAAAATGCCTACACTAAATGGATTTCATCAAACCCATACAAAACAGATAACATCACATATTATCATTACAGCCAACTCATAATAGCTGATTGGTAAATGTGAATCATAAAAATTAGATTAAAGACAATTAAATAAAACCTTGGGTTGCGGACCTAAGCAATCCCATGAATTTGTCAAACCTCTTTCACCAACTATCTTATCCCTTCATCTTTTAGAAACCACCACACCAAGAATTTCTGTTTCCTTCTCTACAGCAGGAGGGAAGAAAGGGGGGGAGGGGTTGATTGGTTAGAAAAAAAAAAAAAAGAACAGAACAGAAATTTTATAGTGATTAGGGAGCACAGTACATTTGAAATCTACAACCATATGCTAGTATTTCACAAGTTGTTAGTAGGTATTACAACAAACTTTAAGTTCCTGACAGCTGCATTTTTCTATGATTTATTAATTCAAAAGAAAAAACTAAATACACACACACACACACACACACACACCTTTGAAAAATAAAGAATGGTGTCCTCTGATACAGGAAGATGGTTTTTAGTCTCTGCACTGTGGCACAGTCAGTATATTTAAGATAAACATGGTTTAATCACTTTAATTTTTGAGCTTAAAAAAGGATCTAACTTCTCCAAAAATGTATTTTAAATATGAAATTAAAAAAAAAGCAAATTCATTTCTTGAAGACATTAAGTTATCTCTGAGCCCATTGCTAGTTCATATACACATCATGCCTCAGTCACAATGTATATACTAGTCATTATATTCTGAAAAGTTAACTTTGAGAAACATGCTTTAAGAATTATTGTTTCAACTTTTCATAGCCTTCTAATAGAAACTATTCTTTAGCCTTAGATAATAAAAGTAACAGATTTTTCTACTAATTTCAAATACATTAATAGGAAGAAAACAAGCTATCCAGGGGTGTTTAGCTGACAGCAGATAAATGTCAAGAATTTGTTGCACAATTTAAAGAGCTACAGTCAGAATAATGGGTGTAAAAATAAAAATAAATAAAAATAAAAAGAATAATGGGTGGGTGGGGCAGCAACTCAGATAGCTTGACAGTTTTGTTTCCCAGAATGTACATCAAAAGCATTAACAATATATATATACCCTTCTACTCTCAGTGGTTTTATTAAAGTAGCTTTTATTTAACCAGTAAGACTTCTAGAAAATTAGAACTTTTCTGCCTTTCCTAGATGATACATTTATAAGGTAAATCTGAGTCTGAATGTATGGTTGGGGGGGGGGGTGAACACTCTTCAGAACAAGCAGAAATAACATTAACTTTCGAGAAGACAATCTATGGAATCCACACTAGACTGAATCAGATCCAATCCATGATTTCAATATCCAAGTTCTCCCAAAAGGTAGTATATACCAAACTCTGTAAACTTATTTTTCAGGTTATGACTACATTTCTAATAGCATAAATGAGTCCGGTGGGACTTACTTTAAGTGTCTTTGAAACATAGTTTATTTTTAGTAAATACAATAGTCCCCCACATGGGAAGCTACAACCATGCCAAACATTTTCTATGAGGAGATAAAATCCTATTTATAGACCTATCAGTTGCTCCTTGCTGAGGCTGAAGCATAGTTTCCACTTTAAGCCTGAGATGACCTCCCCTGACTCCTCTGGACTCTAACCCTCTTTTCATCCTGAAGTCTCTCATATTTATCTTTATCTCCATAGGGTACTTAAGTTAAGCGACTATGAAATGGGGAGATGGGAGAGGAATCTCCTTTCTCTAAGCTTTCTCACCAAGAAGTTAAATAAAGTAAGTTTTAGAAACCTAGGAAAAGGGAAGAAAAATTTTCATTTGTTCTATTTTGGGAGGAGGAAACCTCATAAATATTCAGTACTCATCAAATTCCTGCTACCCAAGTGAGTCATGAACATGGTAGTGGGTCTATTAGCCTTAAAACTAAGCATTGGGCCGTCCATCTTTTTTTTTTTCATATTTATTTATCACTTATTCCCTTTGGTTGCCCTTGTTGTAGTTATTATTGTTGTCATTGTTCTTGGATAGGACAGAGAGAAATGGAGAGAAGACAGAGAGGAGAAGAGAAAGACAGACACCTGTATACCTGCATCACCGCTTGTGAAGTGACTCCCCTGCAGGTGAGGAGCCAAGGGCTCGAACTGGGATCTTACGCTGGTCTTTGCACTTTGCACCACATGCGCTTAACCTGCTGTGTTACTACTGCCCGTCTCCCTGGGCCTTCCATCTTTTAAACATCCCAGAAGAGTAAGTGTCAAGGGTACCAGGAAAATAGTTCAGCAGTAGAGCGTAGGACTTGCATACGTGAGACCCTGGGTTTGATAACAAGCATCACATATGCCACAGCTGAATATTGTACTGACATGTCTCTCTCTCCAAAGTAAAAGTAAAGATATCATTAAAAATAAAGGTTAATGTCAAGGAGATTCCAACAGAGAACACTACACTCAAAAGCTAACCAGGGAACTGAAAGATAAATATGAGATTTAATTCTTCTTCTTCTAGCGTTTGCCATGAGATTTAATACTATTTTCTGAAAGGAGATCATCTGGGACCACAACAAGAAAGGACTAGAATCACTTCAGGAATGCATCAAATCACCGGTGAGTGCAAATACATGTGACAGAGAGGAGCCTAGGGAGAGATTAAGTGGCTGGTAACAGTCCAGCAGTTTACCAGTTGAGACACCACCTCCAGTCTGTAAGACAGGACTCCCCTAAGACACACCAAATACAACAGTGAGTCTCCATTGCTACTGCCCTCAGAAGCTGCAGCAGCAGGGGGGAGGCCTTGTGCTGACACCAGGAAACAGGGAACTAACCAGGAAACTCAGGAGAAGATTTATACCTCCCTAGCCTAGTGGTGGGGCTGTGAGAGTCTCTTTGCATAACCACTGGATTACCTCTGTCACCCTGCTTTATCTCTTGGTCAGGAGTGAGGGATTAAGCTAAGAAGCCTACTTATAGTTTAAAAGTCCTCAGGCTCCCATAGCCTATAGGGAAGAAAAAGAACAAAAGAGGTTTTTAAACCATTGTGCTCCAACTCAGGGATTAAAATAATATTGAAACAACTGTCAATTTCCATAACTGTGAACCCTTTATTTACCATACTTAGATACAGGTCAATCCAGGCAAGAGTGATCAGTAATTTGAAAAATACTGAGAGAGGGACCTCATAACATACTATATAAAATGGTTAAACCAACAAGAAGAAATATTGGAGAAATGAACCAGGACAAGAGTCCAGCTAAAAGTCCCCCAAAGGTTGAAGCACAAAATAATGACGTCAACATCCAAATACTAGTTAAGGAAATAATCACAGAAGTGAGTAAAGAGTTTGAAAGAATTGTCATCAGAAATGCAGAAACAACAAATGCGACTCTGGAAGAAAACACTAATTTTCTCAAGGTTATTAGAGAGCTGAAAGCTGAAATAGCTGAGCTAAGAACACAACTAGCTGAACAAGCTAAAACAGTATCAAAACAGGGTAACAGAACAGCTGAACTCCAGAAAACAGTAAGAGGGGAGAGAACAAAATAAATGAGGCTGAAGACAGATTTAGCAAAGTCGAGGACAAAGAGACAACTAAAAAAAAAGAGATCTCAAAAAGAGATTAAGAGATACTGAAAACAACAACAGAGACCTATGGGATGACTTCAAAAGAAATAATATATACATTATTGGCTTACCAGAGGAAGAAAGAGAGGGAGGGGAAGAAAGCATTCTTCAGGACATAATTGATGAGAACTTTCCTAGTCTAGACAACATAAAAGACATAAAGGTTCAAGAAGCTCAGGGGGTCCCAAACAGAATTAACCCAGACTTAAGGACACTTGCTGGTATGCTTCTAATTCTGCTTCTAAAACCCCTTCTATTTCATTGGTTTAATCCCCCCTGCTTAACACTGTATTCTATTTACATAACCACTGTTAACTAAGCACCGCCCTGCCTGCAGGGCATTGGTTTAATCCCCACTGGTTCACGATGTCTTTTTGCTCCACCCCCTCTCCCTCTCCTACTACACCCTGATTCCCACCAGTCTTTTTTCGCTCCACCCTCTCTACGTCACATCCTGTTTCCACCCTACTTGGCGAGTATATATGAGGACAGGATTGTGATTAGAGATAGTTTAGATTGTGCTGCGTTCCACATGAATAGAGATACTGCTTCCCAGTTCAGCCATGAGTCCCTGTTCGGGCACCATTATGCCACGCTAGCTTCGCAGGCGGGAGACAGATGGACATTACTTGATAGTCAGAGGATCAGTCAATCAAGAGGACTTAACAATTATTAACATCTATGCACCCAACGAGAAGCCCTCTAAATACCAAAAAAAAAATCTACTGAAAGAGCTACAAAAATATATTAACAGCAACACAGTCATAGTAGGTGACTTCAACACCCCACTGTCTTAACTTGATACATCATCTAGGCAGAAAATCAATAAAGACATAAGGGAGCTAAATGAGGAGATGGCTAAACTAGAACTTTTGGACATTTTCAGAGTCATTCACCCCAAGAAACTGGAATAAACATTTTACTCAAGTCCACATGGGTCATTCTCAATGACAGACCATATGTTAGGCCACAAAGACAGCATCAGAAAATTCAAGAGCATTGAAATCATCCCAAGCATCTTCTCAGACCACAGTGGAATTAAACTAACAATCAAGAAAAGATCGGTAATAGTCCCATAATGTGGAAGCTCAACAGTACAGTACTTAACAACTATTAGGTCCAAGAGGAAATAAAGGAAGAAATCAAGAAGAAGAACAACAAAGGAAACCTAGGGCAACCAGAAGGACAGAAATAACTAAAGTTAGGACAGAAATAAATAACATTGAAAATAAGAAAACCATACAAAAGATCAACCAAAGTAAATGGTGGTTCCTTGAAAGAGTGAACAAAATGGACAAACCTTTAGACAGACTCACAAAACAAAAAAGAGAGAACACCCAAATAAATTAGATCATAAATGAAAGGGGAGCTATCACAACAGACACCTCAGAAATTCAACATATCATGTAAGATTTCTATGAACAACTATATGCCACCAAGCTAAAGAACCTGGAAGAACTGGATGAGTTACTAGATACCTACGAACTTCCAAAATTAAATAAAGAGGAACTAAATAATATGAGCAGGCCCATCACAGCTAATAAAATTTAAACAGTTGTAAAAAACCTTCCCAAGAATAAAAGTCCTGGACCAGATGGTTTTACAAATGAATCCTACAAAACCTTCAAAGAAGAACTAATACCTTTACTTTTAAAAATCTTCCAGAAGAGTGAAGACACTGGAATACTCCCTGCCAGCTTCTATGAAGCCAACATCACTTTGATACCAAAATCATACAGGGACACAACCAAAAAAGAAAACTACAGACCAATATCTCTGACGAACATATTGCTAAAATACTGAACAAAATTCTAGCCAACTGGATACAGCAGTGTATTAAAAAGATTGTTCATCATGACCAAGTGGGGTTTATCCCAGGGATGCAAAGTTTAATATACGTAAATTAATCAACGTGATCCACCACATCAATAAAAAAGCAAGACCAAAAACCACATGGTCATATCACTAGATGCAGAGAAAGCCTCTGGCCAAATACAACATCCCTTCACTTTGTGATCAAAACACTACAGAAAATGGGAATAGATGGAAAATTCCTGAAGATAGTGGAGTCTATATATAGCAAACCTACAGCCAACATCATACTCAATGGTGAAAAACTGGAAGCATTTTCCCTCAGATCAGGTACTAGACAGGGCTGCCCACTATCACCATTATTATTCAACATAGTGTTGGAAGTTCTTGCCATAGCAGTCAGGCAGGAGCAAGGAATTAAAGGGATACAGATTGGAAGAGAAGAAGTCAAACTCTCCCTATTTGCAGATGACATGATAGTATACATAGAAAAATCTAAGGAATCCAGCAAGAAGCTTTTGGAAATCATCAGGCAATACAGTAAGGTGTCAGGCTAAATTAACATTCAAAAGTCAGTGGCATTCCTCTATGCAAACACTAGGTTAGAAGAACATGACCTTCTCTGGCTCATCTTGGATTAGCTAAAAAAAAAGAACATGAAATCCAGAAATCAATTCCTTTTACAATAGCAACAAAAACAGTAAAATATCTAGGAATAAACCTAACCAAAGAAGTGAAAAACTTGTATACTGAAAATTATGAGTCACTACTCAAGGAAACTGAAAAAGACACAAAGAAGTGGAAAGATATTCCATGTTCATGGGTTGGAAGAATTCACATCATCAAAATGAATATACTACCCAAAGCCACATACAAATTTAATGCTATATCCACATCAGGATCCCAACCACATTTTTTAGGAGAATAGAATAAATGCCACAAATGCTTATCTGGAACCTGAAAAGACCTAGAATTGCCAAAACAATCTTGAGAAGAAAGACGATAACTGGAGGCATCATCATACTCCCAGATCTCAAATTGTACTATAGGACCATTGTCAACAAAACTGCTTGATATTGGAACAAGAATATTCTGACCAGTGGAATAGAACTGAGAGCCTGGAAGTAAGCCCCACACCTATGGACATCTAATCTTTGACAAAGGTGCCCAGAATATTAAATGGGGAAAGCAGAGTCTCTTCAACAAATGGTTTGGGAAAAAATGTGTTGAAACATGCAGAAGAATGAAACTGAACCACTATATTTCACCAAATACAAAAGTAAATTCCAGGTGGATCAGGGACTTTGGTGTTAGACCAGAAACTATCAGATACGTAGAGGAAAATATTGGCAGAACTCTTTTTCTGCATAAATTTTAAGACATCGTCAATGAAATGAATCCAATTACAAAAAAGACTAAGACAAGTATAAACCTATGGGACTACATCAAATTAAAAAGCTTCTAATTAAAAAGCACAGCAAAAGAAACCACTACTCAATCCAAGAGACCCCTCACAGAATGAGAGAAGGTCTTTACATGCCAGTCATCAGACAAGAAGCTCATACCCAAAGTATATAAAGAGCTTGCCAAACTCAACCACAAGGAAACAAATAACCCCATCCAAAAATGGGGAGAAGCCATGGACAAAATATTCACCACAGAAGATATCCAAAGGGCCAAGAAACACATGAAAAAATGCTCCAAGACTTTTGATTGTCAGAGAAATGCAAATAAAGACAACAATGAGATACCACTTCACTCCTGTGAGAATGTCATACATCAGAAAAGGTAGCAGCAGCAAATGCTGGAGAAGTTGTGTGGTCAAAGGAACCCTCCTGCACTGCTGGTGGGAATGCCAATTGGTTCAACCTCTGTGAGCAAGTTGTGGTATATATACACACTGGAATACTACTCAGCTATTAAAAATGGTGACTTCACTGTTTTCAGCCGATCTTGGATGGACCTTGAAAAATTCATGTTAAGTCAAATAAGTCAGAAATAGAAGGATGAATATGGGATGAACTCACTTTCGGGCAGAAGTTGAAAAAGAAGATCAGAAGAGAAGACACAAGTAGAGCCTGAACTGGAATTGGCGTATTGCACCAAAGTAAAAGACTCTGGGGTGGGTGGGAGGGAGAAAATAGGTCCAAAAAGGAAGACAGAGGACCTAATGGGGGTGTACTGTTATATAGAAAACTGGGAGATGTTATGCATGTAGAAGCTATTGTATTTACTGTTGAATGTAAAACATTAATTCCCCAATAAGTAAGTAAATAAATAAATAAATAGAGATAGGGGTAGATAGCATCATAGTTCTGCAAAGAAAGTCTCCTGCCTGAGGCTCCCAAGTCCCAGGTTCAAGCTCCCACACCATCATCAGCCAGAGCTGAGCAGGGCTCTGGTAAAAAAAAAGTAAAAATAATAATAATAATAATAATGTTTTCCAAAAAAATATGCTTGTTTCAGTGATCAAGTTGCTGTTATTGCACATTAACTCACACCTTTACATTCTCCACTTAAAATGCTAATTAATAGAATCTACCTCCACAAGTATGACTGTGATGTCAAGAATTCTAAAAGATGTAACCAGTTTACCCTAATCCAAGTGACAGAATCATTGTCATTACATTCATTGTCTCTGATTTCACTGCATTGGCAAACCTTACCAGCTTTCATCCCAGCTGTCCTCTATTCAATTAATTCTTTCTCGTTCTTTCTTCCTTTCCTTTCCTTTTCTTTTTAGCTTACACTTTTACTATTAATGCTGCATTTGTAGGTCTTGTATCCTAAGTGGGACTACAGATTCCACTCACTTATGAGCTCCTGAAGTTCCATGGCTTTTCCATCTCAGTATTAACACTGTCATCCCAAGTGGATTGCATATAACAGCCACACAAAGCATCTATGACATATTTGTTAAGCTGGTTTGGATGGCAGAGCACTATAGTTAAGTATACTTCTCTTATATGAATCTTTCTATACATATAACATAACTACCAGAACCGAATCTCAAGCAATTCTTGAAAAGAGAAGAAATGGTCATTAAGTAATACTAACCCACCTTTCATTATAATATTACTATCACTCTTAGATGTTCAAAGAGATAGTGAGTACTAGATGTACCAAGTGCATTTTCTCACCCCAAGAAAATTCTACCTGCTTTTCTCCGTCTACCTGTATGTTACTTATATTCTAAGGTTTTCCCCTTGCTGTCCACCCCAATTCAGTGAACTATCTAACTTTCCAGTATCTGCAGGTAAATAGTTATTCAGCACGCTGAACAAGAATAAACTTAAGTTTTCGGTGTGATAACTCAAACTAAACACCAGTAAAAGTTATTGTAAAAGTTGGCAAAGATTATAAAATACTTTTCTTAGTTTCTTTTTTCTAACTGTAAAGTTTATCATATGAAACATACCCCTTTAAAAAAAAAGATGAATTTTTCTGAGGCGGTGATCCAATTTTAGGTATGGATATGGGTGATTAAACACATCCTTAGACTATTTTCCAAAGGCAGCATGAATTTAGGTTTAGAAGTGAAGCATACCTGGATTCAAAATGTCCAAATGCAACCCACTAACTGTGACCCTTGATCTAGCTCTTTTACTTCGTTTAATCTCTGCTTTATTATTATTATTATTGCCTCCATGGTTTTCGCTGGGACTCAGTGCTAGCACTATGAATCCACTGCTCCTGGAAACCATTTATTTTTTTTTCCCCATTATTACTGGTTAGGACAAAGAGAAACTGAGATGAGAGGAGGAGGTACAGATAGAGAGAGGCAAAAATACCTGCATACCTGCTTCACCACTTGTGAAGCATCACCCCTCCACCCCGCATGAAGGTTGGGAGCCAGGGTCTCAAACCATGATCCTTGCACAAGTCCTTGCAATTAGTACTATGTGCACTTAACCTGGTGAGCCACCGCCCAGCCACCTTAATTTCTGCTTCTTCATCAATTCATGAAGCCTTACTATGAAAACTAGAAATTTATTATTTATTTTTTACCAGAGCACTGCTTAGTTCTGGCTTATGGTAGTGGTGCTAGGGACTGAACCTGGAACTTTGGAGCCTCAGGCATGACAATCTTTTTGTATATCCATTATGCTATTTTCCCAGACCTAAAACTAGAAATGATGTACATACAACACTTATTTGAGTGCCTGGTTTAATAAATTATTTATTAAATAATCAAATAAATCGTGTTTATAGATTTGTTATTTGTCATTTTTCTTATCCTACAACAAAAGACAGAAAGTGGTTCCTTGGTGAATTTGACATTTTGGGGCTATTACTCTAATTTATTTTAAATTGATAACAATAGAGTATCAATAAGAATTCACCTAAGAAAGCTATTCTCTCTGTGGATGGAAAAGTAAAATCTGCAGGAAGATAAGCACTAAGTGCTCCATTAGGCAGGATGCTCTTTCTATTAAACCAGATGGCTGAGATAATTTATAAGAGACTGTGGTGAAAAACAAGGCTCTTAGAGAGGGGGAGAGCTTCTAGATATGTGGGAGAGGGTAAACATCACAGGGATACCTGGGTAGTGGTAAAACCAACATTGCAAAATCCATGTCATTAAAATAAGTTATGAGTAATGGGGTACTTTTTTTACTCTCCTCAAAAACCCACCCCCATTCTTAAACCAGAGATACTCATCTGACAGCCACAAACACAAGGCAAAGAGAAAAGACCTTCACCTGCATAAAGAAAGGGACATGCTGAGGAGATAGGAGGGACTGGTTAAACAAAGGATGAGAAAATTAACTGTGGCTGCTACTTCTGTTGGTGCCTGTTCCATCTATAGGGCAAGATAAAGGGTTTAAAGAGTTAAAGCTCTCAGAGTATCACAATGAAAATACAGAAAGGACTGTAGGGCTTTTTGAGCCAGCCCAGTGGAATGGAATAAAGTCTAGGCATTGAAGCCAGATGGGTCTTCCTAGTTATGTGACCTTGAGCAAGTTGGACTGCCTTTTAATCTTCACTCTTCTTATCTATTAAACTGAGTGAGCATAATGTGCCCTGCAGGGGGCAAACTGTAAAAAGT
Source organism: Erinaceus europaeus (assembly GCF_950295315.1). Classification (NCBI taxonomy): domain Eukaryota; kingdom Metazoa; phylum Chordata; class Mammalia; order Eulipotyphla; family Erinaceidae; genus Erinaceus; species Erinaceus europaeus. Next base: position 95,123,470 of record NC_080165.1, on the reverse strand, counting down.
AAGATGCTTCAGAATAGGCACTCAGTACAGGTCAAAAGCTACTCTTTATAAATGTTTACTCAGGCTAGGACAAATGAATACAAAAAGATAGTTTAGTATTTCTCTAGCACAAATTTAGTACCAGTAGCTCCTGCTCTGAGTACCTGAAATCAATACCACCAACACCACCCTTCCTCCCCTTGCTTTTCAGGGGAACCTGCCTGATGGCTTTACTTTACCATTAAGATGCCAGTGGTTGGCATATATAGCTATATCATAAATGTTTGCTCCCTCCCTTTCCTTTCCCTCTAACGTAGCAGAAAGGGAATCAAGTCCAAATAGGAAAAAGTAACTCCCAAGGTTGTCCTGCTGTTAACTAGCAGAATGAGGGTTTAAAATCAGCTTCTTCAAGTCCAATGCACTGCACCTTGCCTCATCAGGAACACTCCCTTGGGGATCACTGCAAAGCTTAGCTCAACTGTATACAGGCTCAAGAGAAGGAGCTAACTGCAATGTCAGCAGCTCTCAGTGTGTGACTCAGACATCCAAGAGTTAAACAGTCAGCCTCAGCTAAGGTTCCAGAGAACAGTGGTTGGGCAGCTCTTTCCTCAAGAAAGCCAGGGAGGCACTGAAATCCATTCCTTGGTGTGACTGGTTGGCTCCCAAAGGGGTGGAGAAGAAGAAAAAAGAAGAGAAGAATGTCACCTCATCCCCATGGGTAAATAACAGCAAGAACATCTGCTCAGGTTTTCAACTAAATCTGTAAAATATTTCTGAACATTTGACAAACAAAATCAAGACTATAACTCTCAAGATTCATGCAAATGAGAGTTCTTTAATAGCCAGATTCATTGTAATACAATTTGGACAAATGAATACAAAAAGATAGTTTAGTATTTCTCTAGCACAAATTTAGTACCAGTAGCTCCTGCTCTGAGTACCTGAAATCAATACCACCAACACCACCCTTCCTCCCCTTGCTTTTCAGGGGAACCTGCCTGATGGCTTTACTTTACCATTCCCCTAAACTGCCACTTCAAAAACAAGAGAAGACTCCGTAACCACATGCCTTTCTTTAGGAAGAGTCCCCTTCTTCAAAAAGAAATAAAAGATGCAAAAGATTCCTGCAAGATGCAACCTCTCTTATAATTATGTTAGCATACATGCACAGAGCACTGACAAGAGAGGGTTTAAGGAGAGAGAAACTCAATACCTTGCTAAGTCCAGTGGGAAGTCTGCCCAAATTATTAACTCAGGACCACTTAACTGAATTGATTGAGGCAATGCCCTTCAATCCTGGCTACATTCTTTCTCCCAGGTGAGAATGCAGGAAGAGGAAGGGTTTGTCTCCTCAAAAATCTCATTATTCCTTTTTTTTTTCCTCAGAAATTGCTCTCTTCCATTTCACATTTCAAGGATATATGAAAATATTTCACTGCAGAGGAGAATTAAGAGAATAGCCCTTCATCCCCAGGCTTACAGGACTGATCACTGAGGAATCACTGAACATTGCACTCATTCCCTTTGTTCTTAAGAGGACCACAACTCAATTCTAAAGTCCAGTAACTGAAATCTTAGAGGGAAGAACTCAAGTAAAACTGAGGAAAATGTCTCCTTCATAATGACTAAAACCTGAGGAACTTTAGAAACCTACCCAGTCCAGAGCCAGTGTGGGTTTTAGAAACCTAGCCAACGTTAGCCTAGCCCAACAGAACCTGGGGGACCAGAGTTTAAAGCCCAGCTTAAACAATACTAACTGCTGGGAAGGCGCAAGCCTCAGGAATTGTGGAGATCAAGAAGGAACTAAAACCACTGTGGATACACAGAGCAAAGGGGCTTCCACAATGGGTCAAGTTGATCAATTTCAGCATGTGATACCTTATGTTCCCTTGTGTTTCTGCTCTATAGTCCCAGCACCAATCTGATCTAAATTATACTACCAATGCCTTTTGCTAACACAGATGCCTCATTTATAAATCTCAGGGAACACAGGTGACTCAGTGACTCAGCAAATTAACTACTCAAGGATGTTCCGCACAGTTATTAAGAAAAGGCTTCAGTGTCAGGCAGGTCTAGGTTTAAATATCTGTTCCACTGCTTTCTAGCTTTGTGACCTAAATCTCTGCAAAGCTGTTTCTTCATACTTAGACATGGCTTCTAACACCCACCTTACGGGGAGAGTTGTTAAGGATAATGAAGATGTGTGTGTGTGTTTGTGTACTTAGTATACTATTTGATGATGCACAGCAAGCACTCAGTAAACAGTAATTGTCATTATAAATTATGACCGACAAGGACTCTTAAAACAACTTCTATAAAGAAATAACACTGCCAGCTAACAGCTGTATTAGCATTCCTGAGTCTAATCCATGCCATCAGTGTGTGTATAAATAAACAGCATGAAGGAATGCAGAAGATTCATGGGTGACTAGTGTGTTCTGTGCTAGGTGGGGAGGAGACACAGTGAAGGACACTCTCTCTCCTTGTAAAGAGGGAAGAAGGAATGGTACTGAAAGTGTCAGCATGGAAGCATGGCCCAGCATGTCTTTCACTGTGAAGGAATCTGCTGTTGAGTCTAGTCCCAGCAGTTAGAGTCATGCTGGATAAAGCTATTGGGGTCATGGGGCAGGGATGTGGTGAAAGTAAGGTCCACGTTAGAGTGCTAAGAATAAAGAAAGAACAGAGTAGGAATACATATTCTGTGGGAAAATTTTGGGCCGTTTCTCTTCATTTTGAACCAGGTAAAAATTACAGCAAGTATGGAGTCAGCAACCGTGACCATACATTTTCAGGAAGGCACAGCAAGGTAACTGCTTGCAGGGTTAGTGCAGCAGCACATGTATTTTTTCAGCAAACCAATATGGTGCTCAAGGAACTACATTCATGTCATCCAAAGCACATACTCCCTGAAAAACCACACTGGGGAACTGGGTTCTCTTAGTCAGTGGCTCCCAACCTCACAAACCTATGCTTCAGTTTTCTTTCTCTTTTACAAATATCCATCACTACACTCCTAGGCTGGCAAGCACTCACACTATCTTCAAGTCTACACTGCCTGTGAAGGGCTAGGCTACTCCTGGACATAGAAGCACACACCCATCATGAATGAGACTGCCCAGGGGATAGCAGTGAACAGAGAACAAAGGAGCTATACATGCACCCACTCTGACACCAGCAACAACTTGAAAAATGCATAGCTGAGAACACTTTGTTTGGCTTGGGTCTTAAAGATGAGAAGGTCATCTAGCCTCTCTGGGATTCCACTACTCCACATGTAGAACAACTGTTGGGGATGAAATGGCACTGGAACAGACAGTGTGAGAAGTGATTAGAGTTCATCCTCTAAACTTAGCTAAAAGTCCAGATATAGTAAAAGCCTGCCACTACATCTCAGAATAAATTACAGAGCTTCAGTTATTTGAAGGTCAGGGTTCTCTGTTCCTTGGATATTAAACCAGGAAGGAAAGCAACTGGAAGGAATGGAAACTTAAGACACAAAATTTGCTTGCTAAACGAGACCTTCTAACACCATGCTGAGATGCTCATACGGAAACCTCAGAGTAAGCATTCGTTCCAAAATATAGGAATGGCAATCCCTGTATTGGCGAGGGGTCAGGAAGGGTCTGAAAGATGGGTATAATCTCCACTGAACAAACTGGATAGTCAGAAATAATCTTGTAGCTGCCAGCACTCAACAAACTGGCAGCTCTTCAGAGAGGGCTCTCTGGGGACCCAGAACTGCAGTAACCAAGGGAAATGTATCCAGATTAGATCAGCAAAGGCCTCTCTATTTCCACAGGAGGCACTGTAGAGGGCAATGGCGATGGCCGGCATACAAGTCCTACACAATGAGCTCCCTGAAGGCTGCACGTGTGCAGGTCAGAGGAACTGCCTCCCCATTACAAACAACTCATGATATGGCAGATGCCAAGTGTCCTGGTGGCCAGTTATAATTCCTCAAGAGAGCCTTATAGGTTTGCTTTTCACAGTAATCACTATTTTCCCACTTTAAATTAAGAAAAAGGAATTCTTGTCTATTGTTTTAATCCTTTTAGCAAGATAAAAACAAAAAGGATGTGGTGTATCCAATGATGAAATATAATTTAGCAACAACAAAAGAAATGAAGTACTGAACATGCCACAACACAGAGCCTTGTAATGCAAAGTGAAAAAGTGCCAGGGTCAGAAAAACAGCTCACCAGGGGGCTGCCTTGCCATATGCATGGCCTAGGTGCAAGCCCCAGCACCAAATGGAAAGTGTTATAGGGACTGGGCAGTAGCGCACTGGGTTAAGTATATAAAGTATATAAAGTGTAGTATATAAAGCACAAGGACCCTGGTTCAAGCCCCCGGCTCCCTAGGTGCAGGGGGGTTGCTTCACAAGCACTATCTTTCTCTCCCCCTATCTTCCTCTTCTCTCTCAATTTCTATCTGTCCTATCCAATAAAATGGGGATGGGGGAGAGAAGAAAGAAAAAAGAAAGTGTTATAGTATCACAGGAAGCTCCGATGTAAAGTTTCTCCCTCTCTCCATCTCTTTCTTTCTATTTATTTATTTATTTATTATTTTTTAAAATTTATTTTATTTATTTATTCCCTTTTGTTGCCCTTGTTGTTTTATTGTTATAGTTATTATTGTTGTTGGATAGGACAGAGAGAAATGGAGAGAGGAGGGGAAGACAGAGAGGAGGAGAGAAAGATAGACACCTGCAGACCTGCTTCACCGCCTGTGAAGCGAGTCCCCTGCAGGTGGGGAGCCGGGGTTCGAACCGGGATCCTTATGCCGGTCCTTGTGCTTTGCGCCACCTGCGCTTAACCCGCTGCACTACAGCCCGACTCCCCATCTCTTTCTTTCTATCTGAATAATAATAATAATAATAAAGTATGCTGTCAAATGTAAAAACATTAATTCCCCAATAAAGATACTCTAAAAAAGTAGCCCATCAGCAAAGAAATCATGTATATAAGGCTCCAGATTTAAAATAAATAAATACAGTGAAATGGTCAGACACCATAGAGTCTTGAGGACCACATAGAGTATTGAGTCCACTAATATGAAGTATTCAGAGCAAGCAAGTCTATATGGACAAAAAAAAAAAGGGGGGGGTCATTGCTTGCTTAGGGCTTTGGGGACAGGAGAGATTAGAAAAACTGGTAGATAATGATTAAGAGATAAGTGGTTTCTTTTTAGAGTGAGAAATTTTTCTAAAATCCACTGTGCCAATGAGTGAACAGTTCTGTGGACATACAAATAGCCAACTGGACTGTATAGTTTAAAGGGGGAAATTGCACCACCAAATTATATCTTGATAACAGTCTTTTTATAACTCCTCAGAGGAGTGCTTTTAGGAAGGGAAATTTAACTCTGGCCTCCCCTTGTTGCCAAGTGCCTGTTAGCCCATCCTGCCTACCTGCCTAGGATCCTTCCTGTCAAATAAGTCTTCACTCTACTGTCTCTGGCTCCATGAAGTATCCAGCTCAGACTTACACTGAACCAAGACAACTGGGCTGGGTGGTAGCTTTGCTTTGCTTGGGTCTTAGTCATACCCCTACTCTATCTTAACTTTCCTGTTATCCCCTATCTGCTTTTACTCTCTCCCTGAAGAGATAGGGAAACCATTCACCACCCCAGCAGTGCCTAATGACCTGACACACCATGAAGAAAGAAATGAGTACAACAAATAAATAAATGTCAGTGATAGGCAGGCTGGCAGAAAAGTGGCTGACACCAAAAAAGGAAAGAAGACAAAAGCGCAGGCTTGGGAGTTTCAACAAATCTGAGTTCTAATTAAAGCGCTTGGCCAAGTTATCTTAAATCTCAGTTTACACTCTGTAAAATGGAGGAAAGACCAGCATCTAGTGCCCAAGGTTATTATGAAAATGAATCAAGAAAAGTCTGTGCAAGTGACTAATATAGTGACTGCACACAGAAATAGTGATCATTATTAATAGATAATTTATGCCCAGCTCTTTTTAATGCTTTTTTTTATTTCAGGCAGGTCAGTCTCTATGTCAAAAAGGCAGTAACAAAAGCAAGCTGTTGGTACTTCAAATTGTTTATCACCATTTATCTAGTTGTTCTAACCCATTCCACTCACAGATTCCTAGTCAATTCCTAGTACATCTCAGTTTTTATTTCCATTTTGTTTTCCTGTTCTTATGACTTTAACCTCAAACATCAGGCTTAATATTTCCTTTCCAGCTACATGTTCTCTCCTCAGCCATAATCTGTATTCACCACCTTAATGATAATACTTAAAATCACTCAGGGTAAATCGTTTACCCAAAGTAGCACAGCACTCAGTATTCTATTCCTCCGAAGAGCACATCATGCAATCAAAACAACTTAGGGAGAATTTTAGAAAGGATTATGATGGAGCCTTAGAATAGAATTCTAGACAGTCAATATAAAAAGATGCTGTAGAAACAGTTCATGGCATGAACTATTAGAACTTTCTAAAAGCATGTTTCTACTAGAGTAAGAAGGCACTGGGAGCATTTAACAGAAGTTTATATAATATGAGGATATTTTATAAGAAACTTTAAAATATGTGTGTATATGCAAACACAGATACAGAGAAACAAGGTTAGAAAAACAAAATAAAAAGATAAGTATTTTCTAGTCTTCTCTGATGGAAATATGTAACTTTTTAAGAACTAAAAAAAAAAAAATGAATTTAGGTAATATCCAGACATTGAATTCTGGCTCTGCAATAAGAAGAACCAGGAGTCAAATTCCTACCTCACAACCTATTAGATGTATGACTCTGGCAGTCGCTAAAAGACATTTTAGGTTTGGCACTGTCATTTGGAAAATCATGATGATGAAAGTCAGCGCACAGTGGCTGCTACATGGTCTTCTGGAAGTCTCAGTGTCCTTACTCTCAATTTGGGTATGCATCAGAACCATGTGGAGTGCATGCTGAAAAGATGGCTCAATACTTCTCAGGAGTTTCTGAATGAGTAGCTCTCAAGGGACTAGGAGATCATGAATTCACATATGATTTCAGGTGACCCTGATGCTATTTGTCTAGAAGCCACACTTTGAGGACCACTGTCTAGGGTAATTAAGTTTTTTTTTTTTTAGTCTTCGTATAGTATGTTACACAGTCATTCAGTGACCAGGAAGTACAGTAGTTATGAATATGCTCTTTAGTACTAAATTCAGTCAGAGCACACACCACACACACCACACATTCACCCCAAAGTTCCCATTTACAAGATGGGATAATTCACTCTGAGTTGTAAAGGGTATTTCTGGTTTTCTAATTAAATCTGAAAGCAAACTAATAACTATTAGGGCTGCATTTGGATCATCTGAATTCAGTATGGGAGAAAACATCTGAGAATGTGGGCATAAATCACATAGAAGACAAGACAGGGTACTGGGCAATAGCACAGCGGGTTAAGCGTAGATGATGCAAAGTGCAAGGACTGGCTCAAGGATCCCAGTTCAAGCCCCTGGCTCCCCACCTGCAGAGGGGTCACTTCAATAGCAGTGAAGCAGGTCTGCAAGTATCTATCTTTCTCTCCCCCTCCTCTCTCGATTTTTCTCTCTGTCCTATCCAACAATGATGACAACAACAACAATAAACAACAAGGGCAACAAAAGGGAGAGGAAGAAAGAGAGGGAGAGGGAGAGGGAGAGGGAGAGGGAGAGGGAGAGGGAGAGGGAGAGGGAGAGGGAGAGGGAGAGGGAGAGGGAGAGGGAGAGGGAGAGGGAGAGGGAGAGGGAGAGTCTCCAGGAGCAGTGGATTCACCCCAGAATTCACCATGGAGGCAAAAAAAAAAAAAAAGACAAGAGGAGACAAAGACACTAGGAACCCACTGAGCTGAGCATTGCCCTGTAGCTGTCTGGGGAAAAGAGCAAAGGGTGCCCTCTGTTGACAAAAGACTGACATAGCCACTGGCTCCACTGCTCCCTCCCTTTTACTCCTCCCTCCCCAGAAGAGTCCAGCAAGTATGACTCATGCTTGATGAAAGGTTTCCAGTTACGAAATTTTCCTAAGCCCACATTTACAGGCTAAGCCTTTTCTTATTTTAGTGTTCCTAGCCTCTTTCCCTTTGTACCTGTAGCTTATATTCAAACATAACTGTTTCAGGATAGCAGAAGATGTGAAAACAATGCATTCCTTCTAATGGTATGTGGACAGTAGAGCATAATTACATTTCACATCAAAAATGGCTAGCACCAGAATAACTAGAGACGGCTTTTTTTATTATTATGAACAATCTCCAGTACAGTGAAAAACCAGTTGGTATTTAAAAGAAGAATTATTGGCAAGGTGCTCAGAGTACCTATATATATATATATATATATGAAAAACTGTCTATCAGCATCCTTCCCAATAACTAAGAGTAAAACGAGACAATTGTAAAGCTGGTTAAGATTTCTAGTATTATCTCCAATTTCCTCATTTTTATAAGGAAACTGAAGGGCTTTATGGGATGAAGTGGCATACCAAGTTACAAAATTAGTGACTAAGCCAAGTTTCCTGACTCTCTTCTGACTCATGGTCTTTCCACTATGCTACAGTTTATTTAGAAACATTTTATAGCTGGTGAAGAAAATAATGAATTGTAACAATCCTTCAGAGAAGGGGAAAAAACAATACCTTTTTTAGTTGTGCAAAATCAAAACCTTTCCTAATATCAATACTTCCTAAATAGAAGTCATTTTATATTTTAATTACTCTGTATAGCTTTCAGAAACATTGTCTAAGTCAGGAGTTGGCAAATGATATTTCAGGGACCAAATACAGACTAGCTTATTTGTGTAAAACCATGAGACAATCTGTAAGATGCTTCTGACATTTTTAACAGTTGGACAAATTCAAATTTCTTTCTTTCTTTTTTTTTTTTTTTTTTACCAGAGCACTGTTCAGCTCTGGCTTATGGTGGTGTGGGGGACTGAACCTGGGACTTTGGAGCCCTGGGGCATGAGAGTCTGTTTGCATAACCATTATGCTATCTACCCTCCGCCCCAAATTCAAATTTCATAGCCAGCCCTCAAGTCAAGTATTACTAGAACAGAGCCAAGCTCATTCATTTACATACTGTCTGTGCCTCTTTCCACACTACAGTGGCTAAGCTGAGCAACAGCAACAGCCTGCATGCACAAAAAGTCTAATAGTGACACTCATCTTTTTCTGAGAATATTTGCTCATTCATGTTCTACTGATAAATGTGACATGTGAGTCTTCAGTTAAGTATCTAGGGCTATGCTATAAGTTCTCTGGAGGGCCAGGCCACAGGAGAGAGTTCTCCATGACATCTAGCTAGGGTCCTGCACTGAATGGCTGAAAAGTCTCTGCTGTCTGGTGAACTGCTGTCTCCCCCAGAGAAGCCCCAGTGTTAGGCTTTGTCATGCTATCTTAATTAAAATTCATTAGCAGTCCTCCAAAAGCACACTCATTCTATGAGTGAGAAAATGAGCCTGAAGAGGTCAAACACCCAAAACAGGCAAGAATTTGAATCCAGTTCTGGCGGCAAAGTTCTCTGATCATTGCACAAAAGTTTTCAAGATGGTCCCATCAGCTGAGGGTGCAAAGGACACAAGAAGTCCTGTAAGGTGTCTTCTAGGCTCTCGTGTCTTTTCTATCAGGGACATCTACTTACAGTTCTGATATACTGTATCCATGTGTGAATTTGAAAAAGAGAACTAGACTCCTAAAAATTTAGCCTGAAATTCAGTGTTCTTAACACGAAGTTCGGTTCTATGCCACTTATACCACCTTTAGAAAATCTCTCACAATAGCAGGTATCTTCATTTTCCTCATCTGCCAATAAAGATTAAAACTGTCCTCTGCATACAGACCTCACAGGGCTTACACCTAGATATAGAGATATATGAAAGTGATACGTAATCTGTATAGACAGGATTATCATCCCTTCAGAAAAGGGTGAGGAGGAGTGTTAACAACTAATGTTTGCTGGAAGAAAAAAATCAAACATGCCAGTAAAATGGGGGGAGGGAGTCTTGTAAAGGTAAGTAAGTAAAAACACATGGGCAGTAGAAATATTATTGACTTTAAAATCTCACTTTTTAGATTTAAAACCCAGCTTCACTAATTAACAGCTGCACAACCTTGTGCAATACTGATGAGACCTTTTTGTGCTTCTTGAATTCTTCACTTGCAAATGAGAAGAAAGCCCAGTTAGACTTGCTAAATGTTCAACAGGGCTGGCACATAACAGTGTTTTAATACATGTTAGCTCTCTTTTCATGGAGACCCCTCACTTGTTTTTCTGAAATTAAAATGCACCTGCTAGAATTAACACATGAGTTTCCTGAACTAATATGATGTCACAGAATTAAAGTTCCAGAAGCTTCTTTAGCTCTGGTAACCTGTATGATCTGTGAGATCAAAAAGCTTGTGACAGGAGAGGCTGGAGGGGCTTGAAAGAAGGATGAATGATCCTAATAACAGGAGACACACAGGCATCCTCCTGTCTATGAAATGTCCTGATAATTCAATTAGGACATTCATTGAATGTTTTAAGAGTCTTCTGTGGCTCCATAAAATGTCAGACTTACATTTAATATCCACTTGACCAAACCCATTAAGCTTGTAAGAGGCACTCTCTTGTTGAAGATCAGATATCTTGCTTTTTAAGAATTAATTTTTCTCGAGCCCCCGGCTCCCCACCTGCAGGGGAGTCGCTTCACAGACGGTGAAGCAGGTCTGCAGGTGTCTATCTTTCTCTCCTCCTGTCTTCCCCTCCTCTCTCCATTTCTCTCTGTCCTATACAACAATAACATCAATAATAACTACAACAATAAAACCACAAGAGCAATAAAAGGGAATAAATAAATTTTTAAAAAAGAATTAATTTTTCATATCATTCTGATACGGCAAAAACAATAAAAACCCAGTGAAAATCCAACATTTTTCTCTTCTTTGTCCATTAGGAAACAATCCCAACAAAATCATCTGTGTTCAAAGATGGCTGAAGATGCATTTACTTTTTATTTTATCCCTTTGTCAAAGTTTTACTAGGCCTGTTGTGCAAAATATTTAAGAACACCTAGAATAGCTGTTTTTCACAGGATGGTATTGGGTCATCAAGGCTGTTCACAGTAATATCACAGTACAGTGTCACTACAAAGTGAAAAGAATGTACTTTGACCATTTAATGAACATTTTTTTAAATTTTTAATTGATTTTTTTATGTTGGTGTGCAATGAGATTCAGTACCTTTAAATTTCTTTATTGGGGAATTAATGTTTTTCATTCAACAGTAAATACAATAGCTTCTACATGCATAACATTTCCCAGTTTTCCACAGAACAATACAACCCCTATTAGGTCCTCTGTCATCCTTTTTGGACCTGTATTCTCCCCCTCACCCACCCCAGAGTCTTTTACTTTGGTGCAATATGCCAATTCCAATTCAGGTTCTACTTGTGTTTTCTCTTCTGATCTTGTTTTTCAACTTCTACCTGAGAGTGAGATCACCCCATATTCATCCTTCTGTTTCTGACTTGTTTCACTTAACATGAATTTTTCAAGGTCCATCCAAGATGGGCTGAAAATGGTGAAGTCACCATTTTTTACAGCTGAGTAGTATTCCATTGTGTATATATACCACAACTTACTCAGCCACTCATCTGTTGTTGGACACCTGGGTTGCTTCCAGGTTTTGGCTATTACAAATTGTGCTGCTAAGAACATATGTGTACACAGATCTTTTTGGATGGGTGTGTTGGGTTCCTTAGCATATATCCCCAGGAGAGGAATTGCAGGATCATAGGGTAGGTCCATTTCTAGCCTTCTGAGAATTCTCCAGACTGTTCTCCAGAGAGGTTGGACCAATTGACATTCCCACCAGCAGTGCAGGAGGGTTCCTTTGACCCCACAACCTCTCCAGCATTTGGTGCTGCTACCTTTTCTGATGTTTGACATTCTCACAGGAGTGAAGTGGTATGGTATCTCATTGTTGTCTTTATTTGCATTTCACTGACAATCAAAGACTTGGAGCAATTTTTCATGTGTTTCTCGGCCTTTTGGATATCTTCTGTGGTAAATATTCTGTCCATGACCTCTCCCCATTTTTGAAGGGGGTCATTTGTTTTCTTGTGGTTGAATTTGGAAAGCTCTTTATGTATTTTGGTTACTAGCCTCTTGTCTGATGTATGGCATGTGAAAATCTTCTCCCATTCTGTGAGGGGTCTCTTGGTTTGGGTAGTGGTTTCTTTTGCTGTGCAGAAGCTTTTTAATTTGATGTAGTCCCATAGGTTTGTACTTGTCTTAGTCTTCTTTGTAATTGGATTCATTTCATTTGACGATGTCTTAAAATTTATGCAGAAAAAGAGTTCTGCCAATATTTCCTCCACATATCTGATAGTTTCTGGTCTAACATCCAAGTCCTTGATCCACTTGGAATTTACTTTTGTATTTGATGAAATATAGTGGTTCAGTTTCATTCTTCTGCATGTTTCAACACATTTTTTCCAACACCATTTGTTGAGGAGACTCTGCTTTCCCCATTTAATATTCTGGGCACCTTTGTCAAAGATTAGATGTCCATAGGTGTGGGGCTTACTTCCAGGCTCTCAGTTCTATTCCACTGGTCAGTGTGACTATTCTTGTTCCAGTATCAAGCAGTTTTGATGACAATGGCCCTATAATACAATTTGAGAACTGGGATGCCTCCAGTTCTGTTCTTTCTTCTCAAGATTTTTTTTTGGCAATTCTACGTCTTTTCTGGTTCCAGATAAACATTTGTAGTATTTGTTCTATTCTCCTAAAAAATGTGGTTGGGATCCTGATGTGGATATAGCATTATATTTGTATATGGCTTTGGGTAGTATATTCATTCTGATGATGTGAATTCTTCCAACCCATGAACATGGAATATCTTTCCACTGCTTTGTGTCTCTTTCAATTTCCTTGAGTAGTGACTCATAATTTTCAGTATACAAGTTTTTCACTTCTTTGGTTAGGTTTATTCCTAGATATTTTATTGTTTTTGCTGCTATAGTAAAAAGGAACTGATTTCTGGATTTCAATTTCTTCTAACTTAGTGTTTGCATAGAGGAATTAGTGAACATTTTAAGAGGCTGTTCCCAAATAAATACTTTAAGCAAGACTTCAAGGGAATAGCATCTGAAGTGCTATTAACAGATGGACTATCTTTTTTTTTAAATTTCTTTATTGGGGAATTAATGGTATACAGTTGACAGTGAAATATAATAATCTGTACATGCATAACATTTCTCAGTTTTCTACATAACAATTCAACCCCCACTAGGTCCTCCTCTGAAATGGACAATCTTTAAACACTGAAAATACCACAAAAAATTTGAACTGAAACCCATATACACATGATTTCTAAGCTATACACCTCACTCCATACTGGGAGTAGAATACAGTACTTTACATGAAACAGAAGAGAATGAAACTCAGGCCAAATTATTGAAGGTCTACAATAGCAACTAAAACGTATTCAGCAGTTGAAAGGCTAAGTAGAGTAGTAAGCTCAGAGATGTGCCCTTCTTTAAATGCATCATTACACAGAACTTGCTGGATTCTGTTCAAAGTAGCACCACATTTTCTAACACAAGATTTTAAATCACCTGTGGTATTCCTGCCTCTAAATTAATCCTAAATCAACTCACTATAACGGTATACAGTAATGCTAATATATATAATCTAAGAGGGCTTTACCATGTTTTCTACTAAATTAGTTGGTTTTGTTCTAAATCATCTGCCCTTTGTTGAAGAACAAAAGCCATAAGAGCTGGGTCAACTTTCTTAAATGCAGCCCACAAAATGGTAGCCAGATGGGTTTTAGAAGACCATCTGCTTCTTGGTGGCACCCACTACAGTAAGAACATGACCATTACCTACCTGGCTGTCCTAAGAAATTCTAGGCAGATGAATTTTCTAATTTTTAAAAATGAAAATAAAGGAAATACTAGAATCTTCATTTGTAAACAGGCCAGCAATTAACAACCTTTAATCAGATAATTTATCCTGATGGCTATATTAGATACCCCATTACAATAGAAATTGAGTCCCTATATACAAGCATTAAGTCAACCCCTGGGAAGCCAACTAGTGGAATTATGATCCATCCAACTACAAAATATTTAATTAGCAGCAGGCCAATAGGTCATTTGGGGTCACTGGGTTAGGAGTCAAATATAAACTACTGTGACAGCCTAAAATCAACCCCTAACTGAGAAAAAGGAGGTAAACTAGGGAAAAGAAATAAAATTGTGGCATGAAAATCATTATGTGGGGAAATGAGACCAGAAGGAAAGCCAGCCATTTTATACTGCTGATTTAAATCACTCATTCATCTTCAGATCCCTAGCAGCTCTGCTACTTCAGAGACAAGCAGTGATAAAAGCTCCCATTGTTTCCATGAGAAGGTGAGATAAATTTAAAAAAAAAAATGAGGAAGATCTACAAATCCAACTCACTAGGAACAAAGGAACCTGAAGGAAAAAGTAAAGAAATTTGGGTCCAGAGAAGAAACTTTCTAGACTAATTTGGAAAACTAAAGACAGAGTTTAGTGCAGAATCACAACATCAATGTAAGTAACTGACAAAACTAAAAACCAACCAACCAACAAACAAAAAACCTAAGCCTTACAATCACCTTAGAGAAGTTGGTAATATCCTCCTTCGTTTTCACAGATGAGAAAACTGAGCCTTACAGAAATTAAATAATAAGTCTTCATAATTTAAGTGTCCCAAACTCAACTCAAATTGAATCAAAATGCTCACACAGACAATATGCTAAAAAAAAAATTCAAATTATTTTCAGCAATTAGGAAAGATTTCCAAATGGAGGTTAAATTGTTAATTGTGACCAGAGATCTTGAAGGACACATAAGAGTTCTGGTAGGGAAATAATTCAAGCAAAAGATACCAAGAAGCAATAAATTTTCAATATAGATATCTGAACTATGAGGAGACTCGCAGAGCATAAAAAAATTTGTGGCTAGGATAACAAGTACTTAGAAGGTTGTAGAAGATCAAATGCAATGAGTACCACTTCAGCATGCTTCACTTCAGACTGTGTCCAGAGACATCAGGCATGGAATGTCGACCCTTCAGCCTTATTACCTTATTACCAAGTAAGACCTTTCCTTTCATAGGATTCTCTAATTCCATTTCAGGTTGTTCACTTCCTAACAAAGTCCCAAAACCTAGATAAAGACCAGGTCCCATAAAGTAGAGCATACATTCACATGTATCCATAAATCAGGGCAAAATATATACCTGAAAGCAAAAGTACACAATAGTCTGCAGTGAGTCAGTATGAAGTTCCTAATGAAATAGTGTCTACTAAGAATTAGATACCCTCCTCACCTACTTCCTATTACAGTTCTCTCACTCATTCCAAAGCTGACCTTATCAAAGCAAGGACTGCAAAAGCTGAATAAGGGCAAGAGACTGCATATTTTAACAATGACTCTTTAGTCATTATCAGGCCACCCCATCAGCTGGGGCCCTAGGAGGGGAGTCCAAGATTCCCAAACAGATATGATGGGCCTAGACCTTGAATAGATCCTTCTCTCTATTGTTACCAGTCATCTCTATCAGGAACAACAAAACAGACCCCTTTGTGGGTCCCCATAGGACCTTGCCATCAACTTAGATCAACAACAATAGAGAATGTCTCATCCTCTGAAGGGAAGCTGGACAACACACTCTATCTACCACATGAGGAAGATGGGTCCTGAAATTGGGGCAGCTTGGAATGTTCCTACTCATGACCACAGAATGTGAGCTCAGATCTACAGGGATGCAGAGGTCACATAGGCTCCTAAGCTGAATATGGGCCCCAGATCAGATTGAATTGATGGGGTTTACAGTCAACAGTATTTATACACCTTTCCCATATTTGTGAGCTACTCTCTTCCCTGATCCAGCTTTCTGGTCCTTTTCCAGCCATGAAATCATCTCCCCAGACAATAACTTGGATCCACCTGCATATCAGATTTCAGGCTCTGGGGGGAAAAAGAAAAAGAAAAAAAGAAAAAAATAACTAGTATAGCCACAGGCCCTTTGGAATATAACTAAATATGCCTACCTACTAGCAATCTATAAAATGGAGGAAACCCCCCCCCAACTCTTCATCTGCACTATTCCAGCCTTTAGGTTCATGATTAGTCAACAATTTGTTTGGCTTTATATGTTAACTCTCTTTATAGCCACCAGGTTCCAGATGCTAGCAGGATGCTACCAGACTTCCCTGGACAGACAACCCCACCAATGTGTCCTGGAGCTCCGCTTTCCCAGAGCCCCACCCCACTAGGGAAAGAGAGAGGCAGGCTAGGAGTATGGATTGACCTGTCAATGGCCATGTTCAGCAGGGAAGCAATTACAGAAGCCAGACCTTCTACCTTCTGTATCCCAGAGTTTGAAAGAACAGGAAAGCTATCGGGGGGGGGATGGGATACAGAGTTCTGGTGGTGGGAATTGTGTGAAGTTGTACCCCTCTTATCCTATGGTTTAGTTAATGTTTCCTTTTTATAAATAAATTAAAAAATATATTTGTAAAGAAAATGATAATGAAATGCAGAGTCTTTAAAAAGGTGGTGGGAATTGTGTGGAGTTGTACCCCTCTTATCCTATGGTTTTGTCAATGTTTCCTTTTTATAAATAAAAAAAATGACAATTTAAAAAGCAAAAGGTTGTAGAGGGCTTGAATGTCTGACTTTTTTCTAGAGTAGATGCTACTCAAGTCTTAAAAATCTCAAAATAAAACAAAACAAAACAAACAAGCAAACAACACTCCTTCCTACTGATTTTGCCAAGAGCAGTTAGTAATGAATTGGTAAATGAACACTGATTCATTTCCCTCAAAAAGACATTTTCCTGGAAACATGGAAAAATTTGTTCCTGAGTTAGACATTTCAAATAATTCATCTTACATAGTGAATAACTAAGAATCAAAAAGAAAATAAGGAAAAATGATTTTTATCAGGGACTGTAAGAACTAGTAATTTCCCTATGAAGACTCCTAAATCCTATTGCAAAGCAGGAAATCTATCTACATTACCTCTAAGCCTGCAACCTTTCAAAATAGATGCCACTTTTATTTCACAAAGAAACTGAGACTCAAGGAAGAAGAAACTTGTCCAGTGTAATAAAACCGACAATGGCAGGACTGGTCTTTATATGTAAAGTCAGGGTGAAGGTGGGAGGAGAGGAGGGTTCTACTAAGGTGTTTCCATGCTTACAGTCTTGATCAAAGCCAATGAACTTGACTGCTTCTCTAGCAACCACATCCCTTAGAACATACACAAGTTGCAGAATTTTTCTTCACTAGATGAAGAGCTTTCTTATCCAAATATGCCTGCCATGAAGGATATGGAGAAAGCAATGTTAATATAGCACAAAGATACTATAAACCTGCAATCTTCTTGGAACAATCCCCAGGCTAGAACAGAGAGAGTCAAATACCTGTTTTACTAAGGTACTTGTATCAAGTTTATTCAAACTTACTAAATAAAGATGAAAGCACAGTTTTGTTTCATAGGAGGATAGGGGAAGATTTTGCCTTGTAAAATCTCATAACTATGGGAAAATATTTGTAAATTGTAAATATGATGAAGAATTCATATCCAGACTAAAGAACTTTTACAATTCAATTACACAAAGTCCTAAAGCACTATAAAAAGGAGGCAAAAAGCTTGAACAGACATCTCAACAAAGAAGACAAGTGCATAGCTAGCCAGTAAATGAAAATGGTCCTTCTTCATATCATTAATCATTAGGAAAATGAAAATTAAAAGCACAACAGGGTTTTCCCCTGCATTGTACTTACTATAATAATTAAAAAAAAAAAGTGGGTAAAACCAAGCCACTTTGGAAAACAGTTTCGCAGTCTCTTGAAAAGTTAAGTGTGAGTGGTCCACTCCTAGAAATATGTCTATGAGAAATTTTAAAAATGTCAAAGGCATATATGGATATTTGTCACTGTAATATAATAAACTGGAAACAATCCAAATTATCTATCAATTGACAGATTAGCAAAATGTGGTACATCACCAATGGGAAATTATTTAGCAATAAAGAGTAATAAAATAATGATACATGGATGAAACCTCAAAAAGATTGTGCTAGATGAAAGTCACACACAAGGGAGTTAGGCTGTAGTGCAGCGGGTTAAGTGCAGGTGGCGCAAAGCACAAGGACCGGTGTAAGGATCCTGGTTCAAGCTCCCAGCTCCCCACCTGCAGGGGAGTCGTTTCCCAAGCTGTGAAGCAGGTCTGCAGGTGTCTTTCTCTCCCCCTCTCTGTCTTCCCCTTCTCTCTCCATTTCTCTCTGTCCTATCCAACAACAATAACATCAATGATGACTACAACAGTAAAACAGCAAGGGCAACTAAAGGGAATAAATAATTAAAAATATTTTTAAAAAAAGAAGAAAGTCACACACAAAATCCAACATGCATACTGCATGATTCCACTTATATGAAATGTCCACAAAAGATGATTATATAGATTCAGAAAGGAGATGAATGCCTGTTAGAAGCTGCGTTGGGTAAGAGGATTGAGAATAAATAAATAAATAAATAAATAAAGGAACTGAGGATAATAATGGAAATGCCCTAAAATTGGTCTGTAGTGATGATGACATAATGCTATAAATTTAATAAAATTACTCAGTACATTTATATTGGTTTTATTAATTTTATGTTAGTGAAAATTATACCCAACATAGCTTTTTAGAAAAGAGTTACATATATACATATACATATTCCTATTGTTATGTATATATTTAATGACTCCAGATATAATTAATAGCTTATATAAAATGAACTAGTGAGATAGTACAGTAATTACGTAAAACATTTTCTTCTTTTCTTTTCTTCTCTTCTTTTTCAAGTGCCACCAAAGTTTTCACTGGGGCTTGGTGCCAGCACCACCACTCAGCACCGTAAAATATTTTCATACCTGAAGTCCCAAGGCCCCAGGTTCAATTCCTGACACCACAATAAGTCAGATCTGGCTAGTGCTCTAGTAAAATTTAAATTAAATAAGAAAGAAAAAACAGGGCCAGATAGTTCACTGGGTAGATCATACACACTGTTATGTGCAAAGGTCCAGGTTCGAGTCCCTGCATCATGTGGAAAGTGGTATGCCACAAGGGGAAGCTCCAGTGTTGTGGTGTTCCTCCCTGTCTACCTGAATGGAAAAGCAGTCTGAGAACAGTGAAATTGTACATGTATGAGGTCCCAGCTCCAAAACAATGTTAGAAAATATCATACTATTTTATGGCTTAGTAATATAGTCATGATAAGCTACATAAATAAAAATCAATAATGAATTAACCAAAAAATGACTTCATTAGAAGAGTGTGTCCATAAAACTATTAAATTTGTCATCTCCAAAGTAAAAAAGTCAAAAGTAGAGTCTAAGATTGACAAACTGGGGCTTGGGTGGTAGCGCAGCAGGTTAAGCACACATGGCACAAAGTGCAAGGACAGGAGTAAGGATTCTGGTTCGAGCCCCCAGCTCCCCACCTGCTGGGGGGGGTTCACTTCACAGGTGGTGAAGCAGGTCTGCAGGTGCATATTTTTCTCTCTCCCTCTCGGTCTTCCCCTCTTAGTTTCTCTATGTACTATCCAATAACAACAACAGCAATGGCAACAATGACAACAACAACAACAGCAACAAGGGCAACAAAATGGGAAAAATGGCCTCCAGGAGCACTGGATTTGTAGTGCAGGCACCAAGCCCCAGTGATAACCCTGGAGGCAAAAAAAGTAAAATAAAAATAAAATTGACAAACCAATAAGTAGCAGAGGAACTGGGAGATACATCAGCTGGTAGAATGCATGCTTTACCAAGCAAAAGGATCAGGACTCAAGTCCAAGGCAGGAGTATCTACACGGGGACTTCATGAGAGATGGAGCAGTGCTATGGTGTCTCCTTTCTCTTCTCTCTTTGTCTCTCTTTTTCTGTCTCTCATTCTCTTTTTAAAAATGTCTGCTGGGAGGGAGGAATCATGCAGGTACAGAATCCCAGCAATAACCCTGGTGACCACAAAATAATAATGATAATAATGGTAAAAGAGTAATAATAAAATGGCAACATAGGGTGTTAATTATAAACATGACAATAAGAAGATATAGGATGGGAGTCCGGCTGTAGCACAGCGCGTTAAGCGCACGTGGCACAAAGCACAAGGACCGGCATAAGGATCCCAGTTCGAACCCCGGCTCCCCACCTGCAGGGGAGTTGCTTCACAGGCGGTGAAGCAGGTCTGCAGGTGTCTATCTTTCTCTCCTCTCTCTGTCTTCCCCTCCTCTCTCCATTTCTCTGTCCTATCCAACAACGACAACAATAATAACTATAACAATAAAACAACAAGGGCAACAAAAGGGAATAAATAAATAAAATTTAAAAAAAGAGAAGATATAGGATAACTTTTTTTTTCAAGAGGAAAAGGTTATACTTTATTGCAGAATGAAATGATATAAAATGCAATAGTCAAATCTGAAGCAGATGGAGTGCTTGAACACCAGATGCTCAGCAGTAAGCAGCCCTTTCTCCACTAGAGGGCGCAAAACATCACTACAGAAGGATCTAAACCACTGGTGGTTAGATCACTGGTGGTGACCTGATGTTGGGTGTCTGGAAAAGTAACCATTTGATAACTAACACCTTGCAGGAAGGCTCTAACATGAAGTTCCATCAGTAGAAAAAAATAGCAAGAAGAAAACATTTAATGACTTTTAACAGAATTTTAGAAAAATCGAAGGGCAAATCTTTTAAGTTGTCACAGACTGGCCTTTAAAAGATCAGATTAAAAAAAAAAAAATCAGAGGGGGTCAAGAGATAACTCACTTATCAAAAGATAACACAACCTGCAGTGTGTGAGGCTCTGAATTTTAGCCCCAGCACCACAGGGGAGCACCATGGGTAGCACCAGAGGAGCTCCATAAATGAAGCAGTATTGTAGTATTATTCCTCTGTCATTCTTCTCCTCAGCCTCTTTCAAAAACAAATAAAACAAAACAAAAACAGAATCAAATAAAGAGTCTGATAAGACATTAGATTTATCTTTACATTTAAAACATAAATGGTAATTTATGGATTGCAAGGTATTTAACATAAAAAAATAGGAAGACTTGACAGAAGTTATTCAAAGGACCTCCAGGTCAAATGAACATTTTTTAATCTTCTACATTTTCCAGAGGCTCCATTAACATCCTGTCAGTAAAAAAGTATCCCCACTCAAACACAAGATACTAAAAGAAGATTAAGAGAGAAATACAAAACATGGATGGTGAAAATCCAGGGTTCAAGTTATATTAAGTTGGAAATTTAATTTTTTAATTTCTACTTTGCTTTTACTGTGCTCTAATTGTAGCAGACAATGTTGGAATGCCAGTAGATGACAAGGAACTGTTTTTAGGACTTTCACTGTACTTTTCTCGGGAAGGCCATGTCAAATAAACAAGGCTAACAAAAATAGTATGTGTGCTAATGCAGAAATAAGCTCCCCTTGAAGCCTACTGTTGTCCCTAAGACTGTCTATATAAAAACTTTGGCAATAAGTTAAACAAATACTCTCATTTAAAAAATATTAAGAGGTGGAAGTTGGGCTGTAGCGCAGCGGGTTAAGCGCAGGTGGCGCAAAGCACAAGGACCGGCATAAGGATCCCGGTTCGAACCCTGGCTCCCCACCTGCAGGGGAGTCGCTTCACAGGTGGTGAAGCAGGTCTGCAGGTGTCTATCTTTCTCTCCTCCTCTCTATCTTCCCCTCCTCTCTCCATTTCTCTCTGTCATATCCAACAACAACAACAACAATAATAACTACAACAATAAAACAACAAGGGCAACAAAAGGGAATAAATAAATAAATATTAAATATATATATACATTAAGAGGCCTACAAAAAATTTCAGCCTAATACTTGAGAACTCACTTAATTATATGCACATATACAAAAAATACAAATATGGGAGTCGGGCGGTAGCACAGTGGGTTAAGCACAGGTGGCGCAAAGCACAAGGACCAGTTTAGGGATCCCAGTTCGAGCTCCCAGCTCCCCACCTGCAGGGGAGTCACTTCACAAGCAGTGAAGCAGGTCTGCAGGTGTCTTATCTTTCTCTCCCCCTCTCTTCTTCCCCTCCTCTCTCCATTTCTCTCTGTCCTATCCAACAATGATGACATCAATAACTATAACAATAAAACAAGGGCAACAAAAGGGAATAAATAAATATTAAAAAATATATAACAGGGAGTGCAGTGGGTTAAGCGCACGTGGCATAAAGCGCAAGGACCCACATAAGGATCCCGGTTCAAGCCTGCGGCTCCCCACCTGCAGGCGAGTGGCTTCACAGGCAGTGAAGTAGGTCTGCAGGTGTCTATCTAGCCCCTCTGTCTTCTCTTCCTCTCTCCATTTCTCTCTGTCCTATCTAACAACAACAACATCAATAACAACAATAATAACTACAACAACAATAAAAAAACAACAAGGGCAACAAAAAAGGGAAAATAAATATAAAAAAAAATAACAAAGAACCAGTCAACTAGGAATCCAAACCACTGCATTGTTATCATTGACCTAAAAGCCTCCATGGAATTGGGTAAACACTCACACTTTCTAAACTGGTTTTCACTTCTACAAGCTTGGAACAATCTTTTACTTCCTCTACTTCCATAGACAGAACAAATTAGCAAGCAGTGAAGGGCTTTGGGTGTTTTGATTTTTGTTTGTTTGTTTGTTTGTTTAAAGCAATGCACTGCCATTCCACAGAGCTTAACAGAGAAAAATGGCTGAAGTGACCTTGCAGAAAAAAAGAAAACCTCTATTAAGTGGCAGGTGGGTTTTTTTGTTCTTTATTCCCCTCACCTTTCCCTTCCTTCACAAGTTTTCAATTAAAATGTGTTACTGGCAGGGGGGAGAGGGGTTCATTAAAAATGGTAAGATGCAGGTCCACTAAGTGTTAAAGAATGTTAAAGAACTTAGTAATGTTTAACCAGAGTCTTGACTATCTACATCTATAGCTGAGTTTCAAGTAGTGTATGAAGCCCCTCAATGGGAAATAATAGTGCACATGCTCACATCAGCATGAGTTAATAACCCCTAGTATAGAAGAAAAGACTCTCATCAAATAGAATACACATTTTAGTTCCTTTTCAGTTACTGATTTGTGTTACCTTGGAGAAGCCACTTTCCCTCTGTGTGCCTCAAATTATCTATTCCAAAAGGTAGTTTTGTGAGGATGAGATGAGAAAATGTCATTAACAATCAAATGATTTTGATTTTGATTCCTTTTTAAATCTCCATCAGCTGCTGACAAAAATCTGGTCGGGGGATGGGTCTTATCACTTTATAAAGAAGCAGTTCAAGAAGAAGGAAAGAGAACAGACAATTACAATCCACTTTCACCACCCCCCCTCCAGCTTCTGGGTTTGTTGAACAGAGTTGCTCAGGGGGAGCTGTAAAGATCACAAGTTCAGTTCCTACCCATCTTGGGCTGCTGGGTGTTTCACACTGATAAATGCCTCCCAATCTCAAAGCACAAAGTGAAAGTTCATGAGGCTAGTGTATTAATTAGCAGCACTCATTTGGAGTCTGCATTCATCAAATACAACAAGCAGCTATTCAATATTTGCTTATTTGCACTACTCTAAGATCGCTTTCAAAGACCCAGCCAGAGAACAAAATCAAGCCCAAGAAAATAAACTAAAATAAACCTGTCACCATCAGAATGTGCCTCAAAGTAAATTAGCTAGTTTTAACTCGTGGCAAAGAGTCTACACTGGCTTCCACCAGTAGTATGAATGATGCATGTGTTGGCTACAGAAGTCAGTCCCTGCTACAAAATGAAAGGAAATAAAGCAGTTGTGAGAAAAGACTACTTTTTTGTCCTTTAACAAACTCCTCTTAATTCCTTTTGCTTAGTTCTTTATTGATTTATATTCCCCAAGAAAGAACACACCCTATACAGCACCCTTTCAGACTCTTTTAAACTCAATAAAGCATACCCCCATACTTTATGTTGACTGGTTTTATGTTCACATATCCAAAATAAGTCTATGTCAAAAATAAGTAGTATTTATTAATAATTAAATATCTGCATTAGTATCCCAGTCTGAGCAGGATCCTTTACTTGAGGTAGTAAGTTTCAGAATGAAACTGTGAACATCACTCCTGTTAAGGCAGTCTATAGGGCTGTAGTTCTCAACCTCAGCTGCATACAGATTTGTCTGCAGCAGAGAATATATGTCCAGCCTGCTGCAGTATAAGATCCAAAAATTCATTTGGTCTGGTCCTGCCAAGGCAACCACAAGCTGATTAATCGAAAAATCTGGAAGACTTTTAGTAGCAACATTAAGTGCTAGTTTTTAAGCTGATGATTTTGTATGATATGTGAACGTTTAAAATATGCAAATGTTCCTTGGCAGAAAAAAAAAAAAAAGGTTCCCAATCCTTGACCTACAGGATTTCTAAATTTTTGAATGACTAAACCCAATAATCTTAACTTCTATCAGAACATCAGAAAAGGAGGGAGGGGTAGGGTAAATCTCCAATGAGCAATATGCATTTTTCAATGTATGTCCAGAACTACTATCTTTTTAAAAAATAGTTTGATTTATTTATTATTGGATAGAGACAGAGAGAAACTGAGAGGGGGGAGAGAGAGACACACACACACACACAGAGAGAAAGACAGAGAGACAAATGCAGCCCTGCTTCACCACTCATGAAGCTTTTTCCCTGTAGTAGGGACCAGATTTGAACTTGGGTCCTTACACACTGTAATGTGAGTGCTTAACCAGGTGTGCCACTGTCTGGCTACCAGCACTACTTTCAAAAGGCATAAAATTCATATACTACAGAAGCTCCTGGGAAGGTCCAAACCATCAGCAAACAAAACATCTACATTCTCTTAGATTAAATTACTCTATCACCAAAAACTTCTGTATGAATCACCTTTGATTTAAAGGATGATAATCACACTGTGAGCTGAGCACAGAAGTAGCCAAATGCAACCTGGGGCCAATGTGATGTCCACCCAGCATAAGAATTGAACAAATAACTCTTTAGTCCAGAAAGCCCCCAAGAAGGTGATTAATGAACATGGGGGCAGCCGAGTTTTAAAAATCAACATGCCTTTTGAAATTTGTTCAAAGAAATCCACAAAGAAAGAAGAAATGAAGAAACGCAAATCCCTGAACAAGGTGAGAAACAGTGAAACAGAAACATGAATAATAACATGTAAAATATAAAGGGCAAGATGAAATGGATGGAAAGAAGTAGTACAAGTAAATGGCTATGACTCAAGACCAGAATGAGAAAAGACTTAGATATATAGTAGCCAGAGACAATTTTTATGATAACCATAAAGTGAAAATGTGGAACAGATACAGAAAAAAAAATGAAGAAACTGAGTCACCATGGAAAACCATCCACACAAAAAGACAGAAAAGCAGTTAGGAAAAGCAACAAAAACATTAAACAACCAGAAAATAAAAATCAGAAAGAAGTCACATATATCATTAATCACCATAAATTTGAATGGTCCAAACTCATTAATCAAAAAACACACAGCAACAGGACAGATGAAAAGGGGGGGGAGCCAGGGGGGAGCCAACCTACTCTATGTGTAGAGAAATTCACATCCGATACAAAGACAGACAGACTAAGAGGGAAATGCTGAAGGAAAGTGCTTCAAGTCAATAATACAGGAAAAAAGGGTAGGAACAACTAGTAATAACATAAAACAGACTTTCAATCAAAAAGGTAACAAGGGACAAACAGAATGATCAAAGGATCAATCCAACAAGACAGAACTATTATCAACATAGACATAAAACAAGAAGAACAACAATGAAAATGGTAAGACATTATTAAAGTAAAATACACACAATTATAAGACTATCCCATGTTCATGAACTGGAAGGATAAATGCTACTCAACTGCTTTACCTTATCTAAATCAATTTTATAGATTTAGTGTAATTCTTACCAAAATTTCAATGGCAACTTCAAGGAAATAATACAAACAATTCTAAAGTTTGTGTGGAAACACAAGAGATCACAGATAGCCAAAGCAATTCTGAGAGAAAAAAAAATGAAGTGTCACCACCCTGACTTCAGACTATACAATAAACAAAAAAAAGGTAACAAAAACAGTATGGTATGGGGGTGAACAATTACTCATATGAGCAGAAGGAAATCAAGAGCCCAGAAAGAGATCTACATATATACACATACACATACATTTAATATATGACAAAAATGTAGACATCAGCTTTGAAGGGAAAAAAAGCACTTCAAAAATGATGTTGGAAAAACTGGACAGTCACAAACGAAAAAAGTAAAAGCTAGACCATCATTTAACATTATGCACATAATTAGCTCAAAACTGATTAAAGACTTGAATATTAGAGTTTAAACTATAAAATACATACCATGCACAGGGACCCAGGTTCAAGCCCAAGCTTCTACCTTCAGGGTAGATGCTTCACAAGCAGTGGAGCAGGTCTGCAGATGTCTATCTTTCTCTCTCTCTCTCTCCCTATCTCTCCCACCCCCCTCAATTTCTCTCTGTCTTATCCAATAAAATAAAAAGGGGAGAAAAAGAGAGGGAAAAAAGGATGCTGGTACTACACTCCAGGATCTTAACATCAGAGATAGATTAGTAGTAAGATATACAACTCCATTGGCAAGGAAAACTAAAACAAGAATAAACAAAAGGGAGTACACTGAATTAAAAAAAAAAAAACTACATACATCAAGAAAAGGTATGACAAAAACTGAAACATAGCAAATGGGAGATGTTTAAATATTATATATTTGATAAGGGATTGACGTCTAAAATTGTATGGAAATCATACAATTTAACAATAAGAAAGAAAGAAAGAAAGAAAGAAAGAAAGAAAGAAAGAAAGAAAGAAAGAAAGAAAGAAAGAAAGAAAGAAACTACCCAATTTTTTAAAAGTAGTCAAAAGATCTGGCTATTCACTTCTCCTAAGACATATAGATGGTTTACAGACATTAAGTGAAAGTGCCTCCCCCAATGACTTATTACTAGATAAATGCAAAATAAACCATAATGAGATACTGCCTCACTGAGGAGGATGACCTACATCAAAAAGATTAGAAAAAACAAGTGTTGATAAGGGAGGGGAGGAAAGGAAACTCTGGTACACTGTTGGTGAGAATGGTTTCAGCCCCTTTATAAAATGCTAAAAAAAAAAAATTCTTTTAAAGAATAAAAACAGAAATATCTTATAATCCTGTAACACCACTCCTAAGTATATGTTTAAATGATCATAGAAACACTAATTAAAAATTATATATGCAAGGAGCTGGGTGGTCCACCTACAGAGGTGAAGCTTCATAAGTTGTGAAGCAATGTTGCAAGTGTCTGTCTCTCTCCCCACTTCTCTATCTCCCCCTTCCCTCTCAATCTCTATCCCTATACAAAATAAAATAAACAAAATTATATATGTACCTCTATGTGTATAGCTGTTCTGTTTACAATAGCCAAAACATGGAATTAACTTGAATGTCCATCAAGAGATGACTAGATCAAGAAGTGTGTGTGTGTGTGTGTGTGTGTGTGTGTGTGTGTGTGTGTGTGTGTGTGTGAGAGAGAGAGAGAGAGAGAGGGAGAGAGAGAGAGACAGAGAGAGAGACAGAGAGAGAGATCTCAATGGAGTATTCCTGGGCCATTAAAACATGATATCGTGTCATTTAGAGCAAAATGAATGACTTTGCTAAGTGAAGTAAGGAGTAAAAGACAATTGCCACTTGGGAAGTGGTGCATCAGAGAGAAGTAAAAGACAACTATTATATATTTTCACTCATATATGGAATATAAATAAGACAAATGAGCTTGGAAAACAACAACAATAATAATGATAATAGTCAAACTAACTCTTAGTCTCTGTGAGAACCATGGTGGTTATTGAACAGATGAGTGGATGGAGACAACACACACACACACACACACACACACACCCTTAAACACCTGCTGGAATCTTCCATTTGGCACAGGAATGTTGGTGGCAGGTACAGTGAGTCTTATACACATATATGTAATTGTAGAACTACACTCCTAGATTCTTATAATACTATAAACCATTGTAAAAATCAATATATTCTGAAAATTAAATTAAGAAAACAAAAATCAACTTTTAGATGATCAAGCCAATTAGTGGTTAGCATAAGAGAAGGGAGGAAGATGAATAAGTCAGGTTGGATAAAAGGGGACAACTGGATGATAAAGAACAGAACTGGACTTTCAGTAGTAAAATTAATGTAATATTAATTTTGCAGTTTTTCAGTGATAAATTTCTAAAACATATATTATCATGCAATGTTACCTGAAATAAAAATAAATAAACCTCATTTTTAAATATTTATTTAGCTAAGGTGTTTTTTTAAAATTTTTTATTAATGAAAGGGATAGGAGGAGAGAGAGAAAGAACCAGACATCATTCTGGTACATGTGCTGCTAGGGATTGAACTCGGGACCTCATAGCTTGAGAGTCCAACACTTTCTCTACTGCGCCACTTCCCAGACCACAAACCTCATTTTTAAAAAAAAATCTTTTGTTTTATTTATTTTTCCCTTTGTTGTCCTTTTTTTTTATTGTTGCTATTATTGTTGTTGTTACTGATGTCATCATTGTTAGATAGGACAGAGAGAAATGGAGAGGAGAGGGGAAGACAGAGAGAGGGAGAGAAAGACACCTGCAGACCTGCTTCACTGCCGGTGGGGAGCCGGGGATCGAACTGGGATCATTACGCCGGTCCTTGCACTTCACGCCACATGCCCTTAACCCTCTGCGCTACCAACGACTCCCATAAACCTCATTTTTAATTAGGAAAAAAATAAAGGGGAACTATGCTAATCCTTCGTTTTACCAGTCTGATGACATATTCGTTAGACAAGTTTAATAATAGTAGATATATATCCCTAGAAGGAATAAGTAAACAAATAATCAAAATATTTCTAGGAACTACCCTTTCAAATCTCCTGAAAAATGTCAGAATGTTAATATAACCAGATGGGAAGAAAGTAAATCAGAGGCTAATTGATTTACGCTCCCTTACCCTATTTCTCTGAAAAATCTTTGTCTGTTTCTTCTGTACTGATTCTGCTTCAGCCTCATATGCTCAAGATTTTAAAAAAGCAAAAAGACAGGAAGTCATTTTATACACTCACCACTCACCTAAGCCATATATATGTCTCACAGGAAGCAGTTTTCTCTTAACCTAAAATAAAACCTGGCCTTTTTCCAACTATCTTCCCTCTCTAACAAAGAAAGACTGCAGAAAAATTTCCCTCTCTTAAAGCAAGACTTCCCTGATTAAAACCATAAGGCTGATGCCCCCCAGGGAGTAGAATGGAATTTTCTCTAAAATTTATTGTAATGTCAAGAAAGAAAAGAAAAGAAAGGAAACTGAAATCTGTGCAGACAGGCTCAGTGAAATCAGAGAATAAGGAGACAAATCCAGCATCAGATTTATTATTTCTTATACGGCACCACATAAAGATAATTTGGGAGGGAAAAAAAAACTATGTAGCCTGGGAAAGAAAAAGCAAAAGTAAGTCTGGCTTTGCTTGAGTGGTTTTTATTGGTCCAGTAAACCCACCAACATGATCATAATACTTTTAGAATAAGGAAAACCATTTATGTCCAGATATAAATTCATTGTTGAAACTACCCATATTACTCTTCCCCAAAATTTTTTTAAATGATGTCTGTCATAGCATCCAGCATCGTGTGTGTGTGTGTGTGTGTGTGTGTGTGTGTCCCTTTTTCTTTTAAACACACACATACCCTACACACACTCCTACCTTAGCTGTAAACATTAGATACCAACCTGGCTGTCCCGAGCTGGGAATCCATGATAACCTGGGGTCAGAGGTTCGTTCTAAGAGAAAGAAAAGAAAAAAAAAAAGATTAAGTAGAATAAAATCACCCTAAACTCATCAAAGGTAAATCTCTGCTCAGGTTCCTGAGGTGTCCCATTCCCACTCCTGTATTCCACTCTAACTGCACACATTTTTTTGTCTCAGTCTCATCGATGGCTAAGAAAAAACAAAAAAGATATCCAGTATTTGCGTAGTATTCATAAAACTGATTTTCCTCTTCAGGTAAATTGTTTTCTTTTCAGTATTGTTTAATTGAGAAATACTATAACTGGAATTTCTTTCCCAATAAACCCCTTTTTACTAAAAGTTGTAATACTTTTGATTTCTTTCCTTTCTTTGGGGGAAGCTGTTAGAGGATTATTAACAATTGTTGGCCCATTGGGTACAATCTCTCATCTCTCTGTGATAGGTGTCTACAAAATAGCCACCGCAGCTTAGGTCCCTTTCCACCATCATGCACCAGGACTCCAAAACCCTCCCAGTCCCTTCCCCAGAGACCTTTGCTTTGGTGTAATCCACCAAACCCAGTTCAAGGTTCACTTTGTGTTTTCCCTTTGTGTCTTTGTTTGCTAGGTTCTACCTATGAGTGAGATCAGTTGTTATTTATCCTTCTCATTTTGGCTTATCTTAAATACTAGGGCAAACAAAAACACCCACATATTTCTAAATGTCCCCTGCTCAGAGAGGAGCCAGCACCACCCCTCCTGAGAACAAGCTCAACAGCTGAAAAAGGATGATTAGTATTTTTCTTTCCATTCTTTCAGTCAACAAGTGATGATGCCAGGGCAATTGGCTAGCCACAGGTAAACGAATGAACTTGGAAAGCAATCTCACACCATGTATGAAGCTAACTCAAGATAGGTAGTAACTATAACACTAAAAAAGGTAAAAGAGTTACTACTCTTCACTACCTTTGGTCAGCAATAGTTTCTTCAATATGACACCAAAAATGTAAGTGATGAAGGAAAAAGAGACCACTGAACTTCATCAAAATTTAAAACTTTAGTGCCTCTAAGGTCACTATTCAATTCTAAGAATGTGAAGTCTACAGTGCGTGATTATAGTTAATAGTATTCTATATATCCTTGAAAGTAGCTAGTTGAAAGTAGTTTTTAAATGTTCTCACCACACAAAAAAATATGGTAATTATGTAATGTGTTAGCTAATACTATGGTGGCAATCATTTTGAAATATTTAACTGTATCTAATAAAAAAAACTGTTGTATACCTTAATCTTACATAGTATGTCAATTATATCACAACAAACCTAGGTGGTCCCATTAAATAAATGAAAAGACAGCCCAATAAATGGGAGAAAACATCTGCAAATCATGTCTGATAAAGGACTTGCACCCAAAATATTTACGCAACTCTCACAAAAAGTAAGCAACCAATTCTTAGAAACAGGTAAAGGATTTGAATAGGAAATTCTCCAATGAAGATAATACCAATGACCAATAATGGTATGAAAACAAGCCTAGCATATTAATCATCAGGGAAATGCATACCAAATCTACAATGAAATAATATTGTAATAAATAAGACAGACAGTAACAATTGTTGGCAAGGATGTGAAGAAACTGAGATCTTTACTGGCAGCAATGCAAAATGAAAAATGGCATATCACTTTTGAAACAGTCTAGTAGTCCCCTCAAAATGTTAAAACAAAGTTATCATATGAACAAAGAGTGCCACACCTAGTCATATAACCAAGAGAACTGAAAATACATGTTCACACAAAACCTCACACACATATATTCACAGCAGTATTATTTCCTAGAGCATAAACAATCCAAATGCCCATCAGTTGACACATGCTTAAACAAAGTACTGGGTTCTTGGAAAAGTCATGACATATTTCTCTGTTTTTCAGAACAAAAATGCATTCTGATATTTTTGGTGTATCCATAGCTGAATACTATTTGACAATAAAAATGAATTAAGTACTAAAACTACATGAGTGAATCTTTAAACGTATCAAGCTAAATGAAAAATGCTAGAAGCAAAAGATCAAAAGATAATTCTACACAATTCCATTTATATGAAATATCCAGAATGGGCAAATCCATAAGGAAGGAAAAACTGTTCAAGGGCTAAAAGGGGAGGAACAGGAAGTGATTACTCAGACACTAGGTTTCTTTTTTATGAAATTCTCTGGCATTAAATAGTGATGATATATGCATAACTTCATGATTATGCTAAATTCACCAAGATACTAAAACAAAACTAACCAACAAGAAAAAAAACCCTAAAACTGTAAAGTGATGAGATATATGATCTGTAAATTACGTATCGATAAATCTGTTGCCTAAAAATAGTAATTATGGGGCTTGGTAGTGGTACACCCAGTAAAATGCACAAGTTACCATGCAAAAGAACACCACTTGCAGAGGGGGAAAGCTTCACAAGTGGTAAAGCAGTGATGCAAATGTCTCTATTAACTCTCTCTCCCTCCCACCCTACCTCCCTCTCTGAAGAAGTATCTCTCTGCCTCACTCTCTAAAAAAGGAGAAGGAAGGAAGGAGGGAGGGAGGGAGGGAGGGAGGGAGGGAGGGAAGGAAGGAAGGAAGGAAGGAAGGAAGGAAGGAAGGAAGGAAGGAAGGAAGGAAGGAAGGGAGGGAGGGAGGGAGGGAGGAAGGAAGGGCGGGCGGAGGGCGGAGGGCGGGCAGGCGGGTGGGAGAGCAGACTTCCAAGAATGGTGGAACTTATCAGGTATAGGTTTAATAGGAGGTAAAGAGTTATAGAAAGAGACAATAATGCAAAAGAAAATGAAAATGTATTTCTTACTATACAGAAATTCAATCCAAAAGGTAAGCATTCATAAGTGGCCCAATAAACCACAGGTACTAAGTAAGACAGTCAAATTTTCTTTTTATTTTTTATTATCTTTATTTATTTACTGGACAGAGCCAGCCAGATATGAAAGGGAAGGGGATAAGAGAGAGAGACCAAAACCTGCAGCACTGCTCCACCACTCATGAAGTTTCCTCCCTGCAGGTAGGGACCAGGGGCTCAAACTTGGGTCCATCTGTACTGTGATATGTGCACTCAACCAGGTGCACCACCACCAGCCCCTGAGAGTCAAACTTTCAACCCAATTCTACTGGATTCCAAAATCCCTGATCTTTCCATTTTATCAAGTTCCTTTCTCCCATTCCACATTATTTCTCTTTGGAGATTATTTTTCACTATTTTATTTATTTTGGATAGAGACAGAGAAACTGAGAAAGATGGGGGTAGGGTAGGGGAGAGAGAAAGAGATAGACATCTACAGCACCGTTTCTCTTCTCAAGAAACTACCTCCTGTAGGTGGGAACCAGGTTA
This sequence comes from Erinaceus europaeus, assembly GCF_950295315.1. Taxonomy (NCBI): domain Eukaryota; kingdom Metazoa; phylum Chordata; class Mammalia; order Eulipotyphla; family Erinaceidae; genus Erinaceus; species Erinaceus europaeus. Next base: position 95,090,289 of record NC_080165.1, on the reverse strand, counting down.
CTGAACCTGGATCCTTCTGTGTTGTAACATGCACTCTACAAGATACACCACCACCTGGTGCCCTCTCTAGTAGAATACTTCAAGACTGACTCAGAAAGAAATATGATTAAGAAAATGCTTGGAAACACCCAAATACATAAAAATAGGGATTCACCAGTCTCAGAGACTACTCACATATTAATTAGACTATCATTCAGCTCTATAATACAGAAAAGTTTTTATAAGGGAAAAAATCACATTTATACAAGTTAATATTATCAAAAACTTTAATAGAAAAGACAAACAGGGAGTCAGGTGGTAGCGCAGTGGGTAAGCACAAATGGCACAAAGTGCAAGGACCAGCATAAGGATCCAGGTTCGAGCCCCCAGCTCCCCATCACCAGGGGGGGTCACTTCACAATTGGTGAAGCAGGTCTGCAGGTGTCTATCTTTTTCTCCCCGTCTTCCCCTCCTCCCTCCATTTCTCTCGGTCCTATCCAACAATGACATCAATAACAACAATAATAATAACCTCAACAATGATAAAACAACAAGGGCAACAAAAGGGAAAAAATAGCCTCCAGGAGCAGTGGATTCATGGTGCAGGCACTAAGCCCCATCAATAACCCTGGAGGCAAAAAATAAAAGACAAACAGGGAGGTGGGGGGGGGGGTTGTAGATAGCACAATGGTTATGCAAAGAGACTCTCACACCTGAGGTTCCAAAATTCAAAATTCAATCCCATATGCCAGAGCTGATCAGTGGAAAGAAGGAAAAAAAAAAAAAAAAAAAAGACAACAGGATAACAGGATACACTAAGATGTATCAGAAGAAATAGATTTACTTATTGATGTATCAATACTTTAGCAAAGCAATTCTTCCTTCTCAGAATAAGACTACTTAGTAAAGCCTCCAGCTCCAGTTGGAACTAGGCTACACTGAATGACAAAAACCTGCTTTGCTTTTTAAATTTTACTGTGTGTGTGTGTGTGTGTGTACGTAAACCTAAAGTAGATCCTACTAAGTGTATGACTTAGCAATTTCCTTTTTCTCCCTAATATTGAGATTTTTCTCTCTACTTATACGTCACTACATAAAATTTTGACAATTGTCTGGAACTATATCTTATGAGGAAGTCATAATTTATTTATTTACCTCTTACTTTTGAGTTAATACATATTTAAATTATTTCCATTTATGTTGTTTGTACTCATTCCACCTATGAACAGTCTTTTGAAAAGTTCTGTGGTATCAATTTTCACTCTTGAGACTGGCAAAACTGAAAGTCAAACATGAACAAGAACAGTAAATAGGTACATTCACATTTAATTGAAGGAACATAAGTATATTGAGACCAGTGCTTTAGAAAGCCATTTGATGGGAGCCGGGTGGTAGTGCAGCGGGTTAAGTGCATGTGGTGTGAAGTGCAAGGGCTGTAGTAACGATACTGGTTCAAGCCCCCAGCTCCCCACATGCAGGGGAGTTGCTTCACAGGCACTCCCCCCTCTGTCTTCCCCTCCTCTCTTCATTTCTCTGTCCTATCTAGCAACAGTGACATCAATTAAGAACAACAATAAAAGCAAGGGCAATAAAAGGGGAAAATAAATAAATATTAAAAAATTTTAAAAAAAAGAAAGTAATTTGACATTTCTAGAATATTAAATACATATGCTGTCTTAAAATTTCACTCTAGACAACCATAGTATATATGCTCAAAGAAGCACCTGCAATGATTTTTAATGTAGTGCAGTCTATAACAATGAAAAGCTAAAAAAAAATTTCAGTCACATTAATCAGAGGGGAAAAAGAGTATCAATTATAGTATCATTTCAACACCTTCAGTACACGTTTTTAAAGGTAGAATTTCTCTGACTGAGATCAGGCAATATCAAATGACAGCTGAACAGCCACTATGCTACTTTTTTTACATTACAATACAAAGAGTCACTTAAATATGCAAATAAAAAGTAAATGCCAGGTGGGTAGTAGTACAGCAGGTTAAGTACACATGGCACAAAGTGCAAGGATCCAAGCTCCCTGCCTGCAGAGGGGTCACTTCACAAACAGTGAAGCAGGCCTGCAGGTGTCTGTCTTCCCCTCCTCTCTCGATTTCTCTGTTATATACAACAACAACAGCAATAACAATAACAACAACGATAAACAACAAGGGCAACAAAAGGGAAAAAATAGCCTCCAGGAGCAGTGGATTCCTATGGAGCCTAGCAATAACCCTGGAGGAGGAGAAAAAAAAAAAAGTAAATGCCTACAAAAGATACAGATGAGTATATAGCAAATTTCTAACAGCCGTTAACTCTAAGAACAATATCTGTAAAAGTTAGAGAAGGCATGTTCTGTCAGAATGATTTAAATTTTATAAAATGTAAAATACATGTGTTAGAACATTTAAAAAATGGCACAAAGTCATGGTTATCAATGTTTTATAACTTACAGAAACACCGTTACATAATTTAATTTCTCTCTTCTCTCTTTTTCTCTTTCTCTTTCTCTGTCTTACACAATATTTTTTCTAAAAGTTCCCATATGCATCTATTTTTGAAAATGTCATTTAAGCAGCAGAATTTTTCATTTATTCAGTAAGAGTAGATTAAATAATTTCTTGATGACAAGCACAGAGCTGGCATCTCTGCCCTTGAGAAACTAAAGAGCCTTAATAATTGTAAGAATATATGACTGGCTCCATAAATAAGTCCTATACAAAAAACTGTAGGAATCTAGTTGTTTTTATTTGAAGTGTGTGTGTGTGTGTGTGTGTGTGTGTGTGTGTGTGTGTGTGTGTGTGTGTGTTAGTAAACCAGGGGTGGGTAATAGCCTATAGCCAGGAAGACCTGTAGCACTGTAAAGGAGAGACTGGAGCACTGAAAAGACCATATGGTTCCTATAGCCACTATTCTAAATGCACCCTGAAAACCATGGATATAATTTCTTTTTTTTCTACACAGATAGAATTTCTAGCCAATTAATCAATATATTTGCCCATTTATATTTAAATAATCTGAAATAGTATGCCTAAGAAGAAAAAAAGTACGTATCTCTTTAAGTATTTTTGAAACACAGAGATGCTAAGCTTAACAACAAAGGAGATAAAAAAAAAACTCTGCTTTCAGTCCCGAAATGTAGAATTGATTATGCAATCTATAAATCCTAAACAAACATCAATAAAATACAAATGGGGGAGCCTAAAGAAGACACCATCCTACCAACCTCCTCTAGTGTCATATAATGCTTAACAGACCGTGTGATGAGCACTCACAAGTTCTACTACAAAACTATTTCCTACTGGCTTCTATAACTAATAAGGGCTGCCTTGGGGCAAGGTACAGAAAATCATAAATGCATAACTAAGTTACAGGAGGCAATTGAAAAATAATAGCCACACTGTGGCCCATGTGGTGGAACAATTGATATGGCATTGAACTCTGAAGCATGAGGTACCAAGTACGAACCCCAGCAGTATATGTGCCAGAGTGGAACCCCAGCAGTAGATCTGCCAGAGTGATGCTTATATGTGTTCTCTCTCTCATTTGCTCTCGATCTTACTCCCTCTCCCCCCACTTTCTTTCTTGTTGACAAATGGAATAAAATTTTTAAAAATCACCCTGTTGTCTTTCTTTTTTCTGTCTAACAAAATCAAATCTCTCATGAAATTGAAAGGAAATTTAAAAAACTCAGGTTGGTGGGCAGAACCAAGATTGGCAGCTTGGCAACAACACCTGGCATGAGCTTTGCAAGCAAGCTCCTTTCAACCCAGGAATTTCAGCCACCAGGTTCAAGATGCTACCATGATGCCAACCTGACTTCCCTGGTCAGACAACCCCACCATGTGTTCTGGAGCCCTGCCTCCCCAGATCCCTGCCCCAATAGGGAAAGACAGAGACAGGCTGGGAGTATGGATTGACCTGCCAATGCCCATGTTCAATGGAGAAACAATTACAGAAGCCAGACCTCCCACCTTCTGTACCTCATAATGACCCTGGGTCCATACTCCCAGAGAGATAAAGATTAGGGAAGCTATCAAGGGAGGGGATTGGATATGGAGTTCTGAGAGTGAGAATTATATAGAAATGTACCCCTTTTGTCCTACAGTCTTGTCAATATTTCCATTTTATAAATAAAAATAAAAAATACTCAGGTTGAAGCAAAAGAAAATGAAATTATCTTCAACAAATAAAATTTAGGTGGTAGTACATGCCCAGATTTTTCTTTGACCTACCTACCTGCAGCTAAAAGTGAATTTCACATTTATCTTATATTTAACAATGAAAGCAAAGAATGGTTTAGACCATACCAGATGGGATAAAAATCAAGCCAAGCTTCCCAGACTATTTTCTTTGTTTTGTGGGCAAAGTAACCTTTTTTTTTAACCTTAATGAAATTCAATGGATACTTTTTCAAAAGATTTCATGTACAACATATATGGGAATTTCACATGAGGTGGGGAGGGGGTAGAGCCAGAGCACCCCTATAGTACTTGTGCTGCTGGGGACTGAACCTGGAGCTTCAAGCATTAAAGTTCAGTATTCTGACAGTTTAGTCATTCTCCCAGCCAACAAAGTAACTATTTTTAAAGTATTAAGCTTATTTAATTGGGAGATGATTGGAAGAGAACACCACAGGAATTGAAAAGCATCAGTAATTAAATGTCCATTCCACTCATATGGGTTAACTGACTCAATTCTAGCTTGACCCTTTTTGCCTGCTGTGTGACAATGGATCTTTACCCATGGAATATTTTTTTCCTCTGACAACAGCCAAACATTGTCAGTAAAGGGGACAAAAGAGATATCTTAAGGAAAAGGCTTTTTGCCTTCTAGATCCTCTCTAAAATGGGCTTTCCTCCTTTCCAGTGCTTGTAGAGTGTAGCATAGCAAATAGCAGCAACCATAGCCTGTGGCTTCTCCCAGGATGCCCCACAGGATGTTACACAGCAGAGTGTCATTAGAAATACAACTCCCTATACAGTTTTCCTCTGTATCTTAGAGTGGGTTTCTGTGGAGGTAGATAGCATAATGGTTATGCAAAAAGACTTTTATGCCTGAGGCTCCAAAGTCCCAGGTTCAATCCCCTGTACCACCCACCATAAAACAGAGCTGAGTGGTGCTCTGGTTAAAAAAAAAAAAAAAAAAAGTGTGTTTCTGGCAACCTACAACACAGAGTCTTAGCACATTCTGTGGATGTGACTCCACAGGGATTTCTTTCTTTGATATTCAGAGAGCCACAGCCATGCTCCTTTCAACAAGGTCTAGATGTCAGACCCTGGCGCAGGTGTGGGGATAGACCTTTATTTGGGTGCTTTATCTCAGACCTGGGGTTAGCTGGATATATAAAAATACTACTACATTAAACATAATTCCCTGTCTGCTCTTCAGAGTTCTCTTCCTACAGGCTAATCCTTCATCAATTCAATCTTCTATTGTAGGAAATAATTATAATCAGTTCCCTATTCAAAAACACCTGTGGTTTCTCTTTTGACTGGACACCAGCTGATACAGGTAAACTAAAACACCTTGCTAAATACAGGACAGACAAAATACTTAAATTTTCTGTATGTTAAAACTCTCTGACCACTCTACAGTAAGAAAAGATAGACTCAGAAGACTATGTAATTTGCTCACAGTGACAGAAACCAAAGGTTGTCTAACTCTCAAGTCCCTGCCAGTTCTGCACTATAGCATTTATTTTTCTTCACAGAACCCTACAGCATGTTAAAAAGAGAAAAAAAGAACTGAACAGTCATGTGCATAACAGCCTTGACTATTATCCTTAAAAACAGCTGTTTGTGAGGCTGCCCTTGGCTAGCTGTCTGGGAACTTAAAACTTGTGAGGGTTCTATACTCAGGACCAACAGAAGTGTCTCATTAGATATGTATATGCATCTTGTCACTTATGATTTATCACTCAATGTGCCTAAATTATGCAATCAATATGGTTATGTTGAATGCCTGTTTTTCCATCTGGGTATCTGGATTTTTGCTATGTGCTAGGTAGAGGACGCATCTGGAATAACCCTTACCATTCACATACTCCTGCACACAACCCTCCCCAAAAGAAAAGAAAAAAAATCTCTACAATAAGTCTCTAATCAGTCACTGCTAAAGGTAGGAATATGCATAGCCTGTGAAACTCTACAAAGAGAGGAAATTTAGAAGTTTAAGTCTAATTTCTTCTGAACTTTACCCTCATTGACTTTTTCCTTTTGTGAATTTTGCTTTACCTCCTCCTCTTTTACTGTTAGAAATCATGGCTGTGAGCAGGTCTATCTGCTGAGGTCGTAAAACCTAGTGAAGACCTGGGTTAGTCTTGGGAACCTCCTCCCTAACACAACCTATGACATGCCAGCCATTTTACTAAATGTAGAGGAATAAAGAGTAATAGGAGCTGTGCCCTCAAGGAACTTAATAGTCTATTTAAATTTCCATTCTTTCACAGCTCTTATCTTCACTTAGTCTGTTTACCACTTAAAATAGATTAGATACATTTCCCTGAGCTAAATTTCCTTCTTACTGCCGAAGTGATGCTAAATATTTAATAAGTCCATCAGGCAAAACCTGAGATATAAAGCTCTAATATACTCAAAGGCCACACATATTTTCTCTTTACTTTCCCTGTCTTATTGTGTTCCTCATTAAAAATAGATTGACAAAGTCTAGTACACTGCTGGTAGGAATATGAAATGGCGTGGCTCCTATGGAAAACAGTTTGACAACTCCACAGAAAAAATTAAATATAGAGCTACCATATGGACCAGCAATTTCCCTTCTAAGCATATTTTCAAAAAAGAACTGAGAACATGTACACAAATAAATACTTACACACACTTGTTCACAGCAGTACTATGCACAATAGCTTAAAGGTGGAAATAACACCACTGTCCATCTATGAATGAACAGATTAACTCTGGTAAATTAATACAAAGCAGTATTATTTGACTAGAAGAAAAAAATCCAAGTACTGACATACATTATAGCATGAATGAGCCAAGAATGCGATTGCTAAGTGGAAGAAGTCAGATATAAAAGATCAGATATTATATAATTTAATTTATACAAATCATCCAAAATAGGTAAAGTCTTATCAATAGGACGTAGGTTAGCAACTGTAAGGGGGTTAGAGGGAAAAGGAGATGCAAAGTAACTGCTTAATAGGGTAGGCTTTCCATGGGGGTAATGAATGTTTGGAACCAGATAGGAGTGGTGGTTACCCAACACTATGAACGTACTCAAAGTCAGCAAATTGCTTGACTTGATAAACAAATTGATAAATTTTATGTTACATGAGTTTTATTTCCAATAAGAATATTTTGAGGGGCTGGGTGGTGGTATACCTGGCTAAGCACACACGTTACCATGCTCAAGGACCCAGAGTCAAGCCCCTACTCCACACCTGCAGCAGGGACACCAGCAGTAAAGCAGGCCTGCAGGTATTTGGTTTCTCTCTCCCTTTTTACCTCCCCTTACCATCTCAATTTCTCTCTGGCCTATCAAATAAAATAGAAAGAAAAAAATAGCCACTGAGAGTAGTGGATTCACAGTTCTGGCACTGAGCCGCAGTGATAACCTTGGTGGCAATTAAAAAAAAATTTTTTTCCATCATTGGGGAGATTAATGGTTTATAGTCAACTATAAAATACAGTAGTTTGTACATGTTTACCATCTCTCAGTTTTCCACACAGCAATTCAAACCCACTAGGTCCTTCTCTGTCATCAAGTTCTAGCACCTGAACACTCCACACCACCCCAGGGTCCTTTGCTTTGGTGCAATACACCAAACCCATCCAGTCCAAGTTCTGCTTTGTGTTTCCCTTTGTTTTTATTTTCAACTTCTGTCTATGAGTGAGATCATCCCATATTCATCCTTCTCATTCTGACTTATCTCACTTAATATGATTCTTTCAAGCTCTATCCAAGATGTGGTGAAGAAAGTGAAGTCACCGTTTTTAATAGCTGAGTAGTACTCCACTGTGTATATATACAACAACAACTTACTCATCTATTGTTGGACGCCTGGGTTGCTTCCAGGTTTTGACTATTACAAATTGTGCTATGAACATAGGCATATACAAATCTTTTTAGATGGGTGTGTTTGGTTCCTTAGGATATATCCCCAGGAGAGGAATTGCAGGGTCATAGGGAAGGTCCACTTCTAGCCTTCTGATAGTTCTCCAGACTGCTCTCTACAGGGGTTGGACCAACTGATATTTCCACCAGCAGTTCAGGAGGGTTCCTTTGTCCCCACAACCTCTCCAGCATTTGTTGTTGCTATTACTTCTGTTGTGTAACATTCTCACAAGAGTAAAGTAGTTAACTCATTGATGTCTTTATTTGTATTTCTCTGACAATGACTTGGAACATTTTTTTTTTCATGTTTGTTGGCCTTCTGGATCTCTTCTTTGATAAATATTCTGTTCATATCCTCTCCCCGTTTTTGGATGGGGTCATTTGTTTTCTTGTTGCTGAGTTTGGTGAACTCTTTATGTATTTTGGTTATTAGTCTTTTGTCTTATGTATGGCATATAAAGATCTTCTCCCATTCTGTAAGGGGTCCCTTTGTTTGGGTGGTAGTTTCTTTGCTGTGCAGAAGCTTTTTTTTTTTTAAAGTATCTTTATTTTATTATCTTTATTTATTGGATAGAAACAGCCAGAAATCAAGAGGAAAGCAGGTGACAGACAGAGAGAAAGAGAAACACCTGCAGCCCTACTTCACCACTCTTGATGCTTTCTCCCTGCAGGCTGCGACTGGGGACTCAAACCCAGGTCCTTGCATACCATAATGCATGCGGTTAACCAGGTGTGCCATCATCTGGCCCCTATGCAGAAGCTTTTTAATTTGATGAAGTCCCTTTGGCTTATTTTTGTTTTAGTCTTCTTTGTAATTGGATTTGTATTATTGAAGATGCCTATAGAATTCAGATGGACAAGAATTCTGCCAACATTTTCTTCTAAGTATTTGATAGTCTAACATCCAAATCCTTGATCCAATTGGAATTTACTTTTGTGTTTGGTGAAATATAGTGGTTCAGTTTCATTCTTCTGCATGTTTCAACCCAATTTTTCTCATATCATTTGCTGAAGAGAATCTCCTTTCCCTGTTTAATAATCTGGGCACCTCTGTCAAAGGCAGGAGCAAGGAATTAAAGGGATACAAATTGGAAGAGAAGAAGTCAAACCTTCACTATTTGCAGATAATATTAAGAGTATACACAGAAAAACTTAAAGAAACCAGTAGGAAGCTCTTGGAAATTATCAGGCAAAATAGTAAGGCTTCAGGCTACAAAATTAACATACAAAAGTCAGTGGCATTCCTCTATGCCAACACTAGAAGAAAAAAACCAATCCCTTTTACTATAGCAACAAAATATTTTTTTGAGATGCAATGCAGTTTATAATACCATGTAAATAATAATAAAACAATAATACAGAGCCTTTCTGTTGTTATCTGAAAGGAAAGCTGTACTTTGAAATTAAGTCACCAATGGCTAAAACAGAAGTTTTCTAAGGTGGTTTTTTTCTCCATTATGGAAAACTGAAGATTCAAAGTGGTTCCAAGAAATGATATAGATACCATGCAATAATTTATGTGTACCTTCAAAATATTTCAGAATTATTGTACTATATTCAAGGTTCCCTTTTTTTCCAACATACATAGCACATACACATACCCCCTTTTGTTTTAAGTGTAGAAAGATACATTCCAAAATGTTTATGGTGACTATATACCATAGGGTTGAATTTGGGTTTATGAACTTGGGACCTCATGCTTGAATGACTGATGTTTTGTCCACTGCACCACCACAATATTATCTTTTTTTTTAAATAACAAACATGTATTATTTTTATTAAATAATCAAAAAAGGGGGAAAGGGAGATGACAGTAGTATCTCCTCTTAGGGATATTGTAGAACTTGAATGAGATAACATTAAGTCCTTAACAGAATATTCAGCATATTATAAATAAGTTACAAATGATAGAGAGAATGAGTACGGTTATGCTTATGCTCCTTTAAATATTTCTCAGGATGCATGGCTTTCATTATCTGAGTAGACTAGAGTGACCTGAATCAAACCCAAGTTACTGCAATAATAGTTTCTTATCTATTCCATCTAAGTTTTCCCAGCTTTCTTACCAGGTCTATGGTTAAGTACATGTCTTCCACCTGCTTACAAGATGAAGTTTCAAACATCCTAAGCCTGACTTCAACTGAGCATTTCCTTTTACTTCCCATTTGCATTTTCCTACAACAAACATTTACTGAGGGAGTTTCATGTGTTTTATACTGTGGTAGAGACTGAAAAACAAATCAGTTACTAATTCTTCTAAGGAACTGATAGACTATTTGAGAGACATGTAAACAAATACAACATGAGTCATGAAATAAAATATAAATATAAGACCCAGAGGGAGCAGATGTGCATGGCAGATAATAGACAATATAACATGAACTCATGAGAGTTAAAATTTTAGTAGGGTTTGGAGAATGACTGTCAATAGCAAATGTCCACATATAATTTTTACTCAGTGCTTTATACCTTAGGGTGTTTTCTTATATCAACCAGTGTTGTAATTTAACTTAAAATAGGTTTGGGTTGGGGGCTGCTGCGGTGTATGAAAGGATTCACACTGGGAGCTGGGAGCTGGGAACTGGTTTAAACAATACAAGGTTTATTAGGGTGAAACAGGTAAAAGGCAAAATAAGCACTAGTCAAAGGTTAAAGTACGCTAGGTCTATAAAGTCTGAATATAGTTATCAAAAGTTTAGTCCCACAAGATAAACAATTATCAGCTCTGGTAAAGGTTTCTCATGGCTATAGAGGGGTCTAAAAGTTTAGCAGCTAGCAGAGTCACATGTGTTCAGTTCCCAGGAGAAGTGGCCATGGCGGATGAATGCCTGGAGCACCTCAACTGAGATGCTTCTGACCAGAAGAAGCAGCAGCCAAAGAGAGCAATGTGCTCAAAGTCCCTTGCTTTTATACATTCCCTTCTCTGAAGCACCTCCTTAGGGTGATGTCATTTGTATGTTAGTAGTCCCAAACTCCTATTGGGGTCACAACAACCAGTAAAATCTAGCAAAGTCTTACCTCCTTTTGCAATGCAATCTCATCAGTGCTAGCTCGGTATAAACTGTAAAACAAGACCACTTATGATTGACTTAAGTGTTATCCACTATCATTTAAAAAAGAGAGAAGCAGCTTTCAAATTTTCTGATCTAGGAAATCTTTACACGCTTAAAAATTATTTAAAAAAACACTTTGGCTTATTTTGGGTTATATATAAATAAATGATATTGTCTATTAGAAATTAAAACAGTAATTTAAGTCACTGCTAATCTCATCCAAAATAAGTCTGAAATCATTGCCCATAATACAACTTTAAAAACAAAAGTCTCTAAGCACTGAGGTTGTTGTACCTGCTGTCCCGGACACAGCATTTCCAAAAATTTTAACTTTTTATTGAAAGCTCAGACTTCACAATTGGCAACAAATATTATCATTGCTATTTTAAAATAACAGGCTCACTTTATTCATTTACCTGAGTTAGAATGTTTTTTCCGAGTAAAAGTATTATTTCAAGAGAGTGTGGTCTGTTTAGCTGGCAACTCAGCTATAAAAGTGTTTCTCTTAAGTTAACTTATCATACATAGTATGTAAACTATTTTATGTGTATGACCCATTTTGACACACAGAAAATTTTAGAAAGATATGTGATCAGGGTGGAGATTCAATAGCAGTAATAATTTGTACTGCTTCATCAAGGTATTTTTAAGTAAAACTAGCTTTTGCCCCTCCATTTTAAATGTAAGTGCATGTTGGAGAAGAATATAATTCACTGTTTATGCAACAGAACACATATCAACACAGAAAAAACAAAGGCAAGTAGTATCTAGTTTCCTTACAAAAAATGATTTATGACCTATTTTCAAATAGATGACAAACTCCAAAGTACAATGCACATTTTTTTGTCAATGAGGTGCTGGGTATCATACATTCATGACACCACTGAGTAGGCTCCCTATTTTCTATTCGTTAGTTTTAAGGCAGGAAAGAAAAATAGAAACAGAAAGGAGAGATACAACAGCATCACTCCAAGGAGCTCCCCCAGTGTTGGCCCTCATGCTCCCATGAGGTACCAGGGCTAAAACTCAGGATCCCATGCTCTGTAAGGTATGAATTTTACTGGCTGAGATATCTCCCAGTTCAATAAAAATCTTACTTGAATTTCAACATTAGTATTTAATAGACTTACGGGGAATACTGTCTTCTGCATAATAAACCCATAAATACTTAATAACTTTGACATGTCCCAAGTAAGTCATGTACAGTTGAGCCCAAAGGATAAGTATAGTCACAGTGATTTATGTTCTGAGAGTTGCTTCATGATCGTGGGACATTATTTCAACTGAGTCTCAAATTCTTCATCTTCTAAATGAGAATCACCTATCTTATAGCGTTGTTAGAAGAACTAAGTGAGATAATACATGCAAAGTGGCTTGTATAGTGAGATAGTACTGCTAGCGACAAAGATTTTAAAAAATACCTAATTTTTAAGTAGCACTTCAAATACAAAACCTAGATATGTCTGACAATCACAGAATCACAGATTTTGAAGAGATCACATAGATAATCTAATGCTAGCCCAGGTCGTTTTCCTGAATGCTCATATCACCCCACACTCAGACACGGAGATGGACCTTAGAGAAAATCAAAGCTTATGGCTTCAAATGGTTAAAAGAGCAAGTGAGAGTCAAAACTTGGTATTGAACCCAACTCTTATTCATAGCAATCTTGCTAAATTGATAACATCATTTCTTTTTGGTTAAGAAAGTAAACTTAGTTTCAGACTCATGGTTATGTGACATGTCCAAGCACTCACAGGCAGCAAATAACACTTCTTTAAGGTACAGAAGCTTCTCATTGTAAGTGTGGGATTCTACCAGATATAACTTAGAAAGCTATGTAAGAAAATGAAATTCACTTTGTGCAATCATTGATAATTATGTGCATCTGTATCTGAATAGAATAATAAACATGGGGAGTTGGGCAGTAGCACAATGGGTTAAGCGCAGGTGGCGCAAAGTGCCAAGACCAGCGTAAAGATCCCAGTTTGAGCCCCGGCTCCCCACCTGCAGAGGACTCACTTCACAGGTGGTGAAGCAGGTCTGCAGGTGTCTTTCTCTCCACCTCTCTTCCCCTCCTCTCTCCATTTCTCTCTGTCCTATCCAACAACGACGACATCAATAACAACAACAATAATAACTACATCAATAAAACAACAAGGGCAACAAAAATGGAATACATAAATTATTTTTAAAAAAGAATAATAAACATGATTATATGCTTACCATGACTAGATATGCCAACTGATAACCGCCAACAAGTTAGTGTTGTTATATTCAATTCAAACTAGTATTTCACTAATCTGAAGGATTTTTTAAAAAATAATTATTTTATTTATTCCCTTTTGTTGCCCTTGTTGTTTTATTGGTGTAGTTATTATTGTTGTCATCGTTGCTGGATAGGACAGAGAGACATGGAGAGAGGAGGGGGAAGACAGAGAGGGGGAGAGAAAGATAAGACACCTGCAGACCTGCTTCACCACTTGTGAAGCGACTCCCCTGCAGGAGAGAGGGGAGCCAGGGCTTGAACCCGGATCCTTACGCCGGTCCTTGCACTTTGCGCCACCTGCGCTTAGCCCGCTGCGCTACAGACCAACTTCCTGATCTAAAGGTTTTACAAATTTTGGCATTTTTAAAAAAGGCATCTTTCAATTTCAATTTCACTAGTTCACTGCAGAAAATGTTACCTTGGTACTGCGTGCAATTAACCTGGTGCACCACTGTCCCACCACCACAGAAAATGTCACTTTGGAAAACCTAAGCTCTTGTTGCTCAGATACTGCCACCATTAAGATATATATATATATATATATATATATATATATATATATATATATATATATATATATATATGTATGTATTTTTAAAACTGCCAGTGCTAAACAAAATAAGTGTAAAATGAAAATATATACCCAAAAAATAATTCTGCAATGTTAACACATCCTTCAGAGATAGGTTAATGTGCTATCATATTCTTCATTTAAATTAACAATTAGTCCAAAAAATGTCAATAAAGATAAATTTTAAGTAGTGTGTATTTGCTATTTCAATTTAACCTACAAAAATTTCTCATTATTTGTATTGTTTGCCATTCAACATGATGTCAGACCAAATCTATAGCTCATAATTGTAGTGACATGGAGTGAAACCAATTTTCCTTGATATAAAAATATATGGGGGAAGCAGGCAGTGCTATACCCATTACCAAGGACCTGGGTTTGAGCCCCAGGTCCCCTCCTACAGGAGGCTGATGCTTCACAAGTGACAAAGCATGTCTGTAGGTGTCTTTCTCACTCCCTCTCTATCACCTCCCTTCTCAATTTCTCTCTGTCCTATCCAAAGGAAGGAAGGAAGGAAGGAAGGAAGGAAGGAAGGAAGGGAGGGAGGAAGGAAGGAAGAAGGGAGGAAAGGAGGGAGGAAGGAAAAAAGGGAGGAAGGGAAGGAACGGGAAGGGGAAGGGGAAGGGGAAGGGGAAGGGGAAAAGCAAGGGTGGGGAATGGCCACTAGGAGCAGTGGATTCATAGAGCCTGCATGGAGCCCCAGTGATAATCCTGGTGGAAATAAATAAATGTGACCATTAATTAAGCATAATTTATAGAAAGCACTTAGGAGTGCATCTACCTTATAGGGGAAAGCTATTATTCTAACAATTTTTATTATATGCATCAAGTTTACCAAAGCCCTTCCTTATCCTTCAGTCTCTGAAGATCTGTACAAGTGGCTGAAGGGTCTTCTTCTCTTTTTTGATCCTACTTCCAATGCCCTACTACCTATAGCTGCCAATCCACTGACCTAAATAAACTCTGTGCCACCTACTTATTTCTGGTGCCCCAGAGCAAGTCCCTGCACTTCCTCTTATTATATTAATTCCCTGGTCAGAGAAAAGATTACACTCAATATTTATCAACTTATTTTCTGATAAATGCCATGTTAGTTCATGGCTAAAACTAAAAGACTTCAAGATGAACTCCCTTAAATGGGTCCTTGTTTTTAAGACCAATTATTTAAAAAAAGAAAAAAGGAAAGTTAATTTTTAAACTTACGATCAACTATGAAGAATTCATAAAAGGGATACCTCTACCAGCTGTTATCAGGCCTAGATTCCTATATCAGCTCAGCTATTTAATGCCTATAAATTCTTCTTCCACCCCTTTTGGTTAATAGTCTCCATTAAGCAACAGCACTTTATAGAAAAAGAAAGCAAAAACAACTGCAATCTACAGCTTTCTGTAGTACCTGAGAAAGCCAAGAGGAGGACAAGTGGCAAGTGGCCTGCAAAGTCAAGATGGTAGTGGGTCTCAACTGGAGGCCCTTCTCTGAGAAGCCTAGAACTACTATTCAGATCATCATTGAAAGGTTGCAGGCAAATACAACGTGCCAGATTCTTTGTATGTGCTATTTCCACTATCAGGGGAGGAAGCTAAGATTCACTGGAGCTACAGGACTTAATGAAGACCAAATTAGCTAGTAAGTGGTAGAGCCAGAGTCACAATAACAGCTCTGCCCTTTCATTAAATGGCATACAGTGAATTTAGTCCACAAAAGCATCTATCCTTAGGCCAAACAATAAAAAAGGCAAGTGCATGTTCACCAACACACTGGCCTAGTCAGATGGTTTTCCTTCTACCACTGGAAATAAGTGAAAGGCAATTTATTCTCTCTAAGTTGCAGCTACCCACTTACTCCTAATGTAAAAGAAAAGCAGTGTTTCCTAAAGTTAAATGTATAGGTAATGCTGGGGTATCATGCTTAAAACACAGGTTCTGATTCAGTGAATCTGGGCTGATATGTAAGATTCTATATTTCTAACAAACTTCTAAGCAATGATGAATATTCCTGTGCTTGAGTCATACTTAAAATAGATTAGATTGAGTGGTTTCCAAATATGACTGATCACCACAGTCATTTGAGAATCATTTTTGAATTATAGCTTCCTGGGCCCCTCCCTCTTGGACATTCAGTGGTGTCAAAGACTTCCTACCTCATCATTCTGTAATTCAAAGAAACATATAATTATTATTGACAATAAACACAACAAGCATTGACCAAAAACATGTCAGATGTCTCAGTGATTTAACTATGAACTTATCCTTCCCACTACCCTATATAGCTGGCATTATATCACTACCCTTCCCATTTTATACATATAGAAACCAACACACCCACACTGTTACTTGCCCAAGGTCAGTAGGTGAGTAGAAGAGGGGCTGAGACTTGAGTCAGTCTGATTCCAAAGTTTCCATGCTTTCACATAACACAGACCACAGCTTCCCACACCACCAATGCAAGGTCACAGACTTCTGTGACCAATGCAAGGTCACAGATTTCAACAGACACATTTGAGCAAGTAAATCCAAATGGGTCAGAGCAGATGTTTTGGAAAGGCTCTTATTCCTTAGATACTGCCATTTTTTAGATACTGCTAAACAAGATAACTTAGTTCTAGATCTGGAAATAAAAATGCCTGCAAAACAGAAACCTATGATTTTAAATATCTTAACTGGAATATAAGCTCATCTGAACACAAATTTAATTTTTTTTTTTTTTTGCCAACTCAAAAATCAGAAAAATTCAAAGAAACCTAATGTCCAATCCTAGTCATTTTTTTAAGGTTAAAAAAAATTCAGTGTTAGGAACTGAGAATGTTTTTCTCATCATTCATCTCTGAAGCAGATTCCAAATGAGAGTTCTTTATGTTTTATGCAATGGTTGTATTACTATTTGCAAGGGCAGGAGTCATTTGGATGCACGATTCTTTTACACTTGTTTTTCTTTTTTAATTAGACTCTCAGTCATACCAAAAGGAAACAACACATTTGTCCTTCACGGTAGCTATGAACACACACGCATATGTTCAGGACAACCATGAGAGC
Organism: Erinaceus europaeus; assembly: GCF_950295315.1. Lineage (NCBI taxonomy): Eukaryota > Metazoa > Chordata > Mammalia > Eulipotyphla > Erinaceidae > Erinaceus > Erinaceus europaeus. Next base: position 95,073,309 of record NC_080165.1, on the reverse strand, counting down.
ATGCAGTTTCCTTTCTGCTGCAAAAGCAACTGCTTTGATTTTTTCCCCAGGTTTTTTAAAATTAAAAAAGTGTTTTATTTATTTACACTTATCTATAGAAAAATAAGCATAAGAATCAGGCTTTAATAAGTCCTTTAACTGCACGCAGCACCGACAGAGGCATCATCCAAAGGAAACTATATATGCAAAATACGTGCAGGAATACCCTCACATACAAGGGGTACTGCTATTAAATAGGCTATATTTCTACAGCTAAGACTGCTCCCTTGTGAGATAAATAGGTCCTTGATAAACAAAGAGAATATTCTCCAAATTTAGCATGAGATAGATTTTTTAAAAGCAGGCACTAATGCACATCAGCACAATTTCACACAACCAACCTCTGCTTGAACTGGACTCCCCACACCTTACTGAAGGCACAATTCCCTGCATAGACTCCCACTCCTCCACCCCCCACATGCATCCAACTCCCCACCAACCTCACAGGGGTTCCTGGGCTGGTCCATGGAATCTGATGACATCACTCTCTCTTCCTTCCTGGAATTCTAAACCCTGCTGCTCTCCCCTTGCACACAGCTATCATCTCCATGGCAACCTCGCCTCCTCCTGCTTCCCTATTGGCTTCATGGAGCAGGATACACAAAAAGGTTTTCCGTTCTCCTCTTCCACCCACCCCACAAAAATGATGCTTTCAACAGGAACCTGAACTAAATTTAGCTACTTGGGATTCAGAGTCCTATGACTAAGAAAATACAGAAAAATGTCCTCCTTCCTATCTATATTCCAATCCCCTCAGGAGCTTGCCCCAAAGCAGCTGATTCTCCCTGGCCCCAACTCCAACCTAAGAAATAATATCTGGTGAACACTGAAAACAAGCTAGACTGCCCCACATAAATGATTGGCACAGAGAACATTCCCACAACTACCTCTCCTCCCAAAGGGGGTGGGGGAGTGGGAAGAAGAGAAGGACAAAATGAAAGTATGAATCAGTCAAAAAGACAGTAAGAACATTTCATATGCTGAGTTTTTTGCTGCTTGCTTCCATCCCAAGCTGAGAACTGGGAACACTATTCCTCTTAGAAGGCAGGCACTCTTTGCCATTCGCTTGATATTAGTTCCTTCAACAGAAGAAAAGTAGGAGAACGGAAGTAAACACTATATATTTCAATAGCCATGCACATAAGCGTGGAACCACAAATCTTGGCTCTAATTTTACATTACAGGGATCAATCCACTATATAAATTGGTACAAGACCTCACATACTTAATCTACATAGCAGTTTCCATGCAGAGATATTTTTAAGAATAAATGACATTAGTGTAAAATGGTTTAAGTGTCTATGCCAAAGGAACTAAATAGAGAGCAAATTTGCATCATTAGTTAAATTCCTGTGGGTCTTAACAAAAATTAATAATCACCAAAGGAAGAACATGAATTTCCAGAAATGTATCCTGTTATGATCACATTTGTACATATGCATTTGTATTTGCACTTGTATTGAATTATACAATAATCAATTCCCCAAATTACCTACTTTTAATGAAATTCAGCCATATTTCCTTCATCATCTGCCAATCAATTTTTCACTAGAATTCCATTTTGGAGGTGACCCCCACTTAGTCCAAACTCTAACTTTGAAATTACAGCTCACTCTCCCTAAATGATAACTGATTATGAACTAGGGCTGTTTCCCAGTTCAGCTACCCATTTCCTATTCTAGATAAGTAATTTTTTCCTCAGAGCCATCTTTGCTAGCTGAACATTGAGTCAGCCTGGTAGCTATGTCCTACAGAACTCCAAAGGACAAGGCAACAACCGTAACCAAACAGGAAAGGCTCCAAGCAGGTCAGAGCCTTGCAGTGTGAAAGGGAGTGGATTAAAATAAGACAAACCTGGGAAAACTTTATTTTTGATTTGCAGTTCAAAGACTCAGCTGCAGAGCACCAATCAGAGATGGGGTACCCCCCAACACAGTGGACAGACACGAAAGGAAAAGGATTTAACTTCATGAGAATTAGTCATTTGCCAAAATAGAATTTAAACAATGTGGGACATTTAATGAAGTCAGAGTGCTCCAACTGATTAACACACAGGCATCTAGAATAACCTTCACAACCACTGTGGAAAATAGCAAAGGATACAGCATTTCCTAATAAACAACTGGAAGTCACATGGGCATTAGGAAGAAGGGAGGGGAGGAGTTTAATGTGATTAGTCCATCTCTAAAATATGTACTTTCTTTTATTTCAGCTGTGTGGACTCCCCACAAGTTACTCCTTGTGTGAAACCATTCCTATGTAGACCACTGGTTGTATGGTTCTACAGACTATGATGAGATCTTTACTGCAAGACCTTCTGGACATTCTCAAAGACAAATAGAAAGTGATTCACCTTATTCTATGATGGGAATAAAGCAGCTTCCAAGCTTGTCCATCAAATCATTTATGGTTGTTATCTTTATGAATCTCATTAACAATGACGTGGATAAAGTGGGCTGATACTAACAAAACTCTATTTACCTACTCCTTTCACTCATATGTTTGTTTGTTAAAGGGTTTTATGAGTTGTTCCAATGACCAAGATTTTATAACTTAAACTTTTTCACAGCCAAGATTCTAGCCCAAATCTGTTTGGACTCCCAAGTATGTGCTTTTTCTACTTGGCTTTTCATTTACAGACAGCTGGTATTGAAAAGAAATATTCAGAAAATGATTTTGCATCTTTACTTTCCTATGTCATCGATAAATTCCAGGTTACTTGATATCAAGGTCAAACTCACACTTTTATTTTCTTTTTTGGTTACTGTCAGGACTTCACCACTCCTAGTCAACTTCTTCAGATGGAGAAAAATGAGTAGAGAGGAGTAAGGAGAGAGGAGAGCGATCATAACACTAGAGCTTCCCTTGGTGCCTTAGTAACACCATGTGGCAGTCATACCTGGGTCACATGCGTAGCAAAGCAGGCACCCTCCCAGGCAAGCTACCTTACTGGTTGAGGAAGTCATACTTCTTATATACCAGTAACAGGCACTCTAAACTCTAAGCAGGTACTCAATACTTAGTATTCTAATCCTATATTTTAAACTCGAGGACAAATGGCAATGGTTCTACCCGGATCTTTTAAAATTATAATTGGCTTGCGAAATTACATGCTGGAGTGAAATGACAAAACTTCAGATAACATTTCTGGAAATTAATTTTATAATACTTGAGATGAACAAAATCACTGTCACACTGCCTACACTGGTGAAGTCCTAAAGCCTACACAGTCACAGCTGCTGGTTTTAACCCACACACCAACTCTACTGTAGGTAGAACCTATACACTGGATTTATGATTTTTATATCCTACATACAGAACCAGAGCATTTCAAAGTATTCCTCCAGGGACTCCACTAAAATTAAATCAGCTGATTAGAGGAACATAATAATGAGGCCAAGGTCATGTGTGTGATATCCATATGAACCAGTTAACATCACTCCAACTGCCAGAATACGCAGTGTTATAAACACTCACCCTTGATTTTGAGAAATTAATACCAACTTTTTCTGAAAAATAATTTGAAAGAGGACATCAATGAATGTTAAAAATTATAACTGACTTAGTCTTTGGAAAATAGCTAATATTTTTCAAAAGTAAATTTGAGATTTGTTCATCATTTCTTTCACCATGTACTGAACAACATACCTACCACATGCCAATAGGATGTCTCATCAGGCTAGCACTGAAGGATAGTCACGTGTGAAATGTGACAACGAAAAAGGTGTATAAGTGTATAAGAGAGTACACAATACTTTTTTTTTTTCCCCCATAAAAAGCTCCCAGAGGCCATGGAGGTAAAGGAAGCAGGTAAGTACATTTCAGAAAGAGAGAATGAGACTTAGGTATGGTGGCTTGGTAGGGCTCTTAGCAAGTCAACTTGCACGGACCAGGTCATAGCTTGTTCCCTGGCACTACATACACTGAAGCAGTAATCTGGGGCCTCTCACACACATAAAAAAACAAGTAGAAGGTATGGCCAAGAGACATGGCAACTCAAGAGAACTTTTAAGTATCTTACTAAGGCCACGCTGAAAATTGAGAGATCTGGCTAGAACCCACACATTGGATTTATGATTTCTAGATGCTACATACAGAACTAGAGCATTTCCTTATTTAGGTTCAGTTTTCCTAAAATGCTTTATTTTGTGTTAGACTATCATAGGGTTGGGAGCAATAATACTGTAAGAATAAAGACCAGATTGGGGGGCGCACCTAGCTGAGCACACATGTTACGATGCACAAGGACCCAGGTTCGAGCCCCTGATACCTACCTGCTGGGGGAAAGCTTCAGGAGTGGTGAAGCAGGGCTGCAGGTGTCTCTCTGTTTCTCTCCCTATCTCCCCCATCCCTCTCGATTTCTGGCTGTCTCTAGCCAATAAAGATAATTAAAATAAATATAGAAATAAATAAAACAAAAAAGATCAGATGGGGTATACTTCTGAAAATGAAGCATTCACTAGTTAATAACCTTCACTTAGTAAAAAGATTGTGATTTAAAAAAAAAAATCCAAATTATTGTCCTATGTGGCTGAGCTCACAGAACTAGTTTAAAAAGATAACCAGTGAATAGTGTGCATCAATTTTATTTCCTGTGGCTCTTTGAGACTCTTACTATATAGAACTTGCTGAAATGCTAATTAAGATTAATGAATGAACCATCTTAGGGCTGGCAAGATAAGATAGCTCACCTGGATAGTGGGACCGTTTAGTTAAGCACACAACCCAGATCAGAGCTAACTCCCATGCAAGCAAGCTTCAGTGTAGTACTACTGTTCTAACTCTATCTCCCTCTCCCTCCCCCTCTCCCTCTCTCTCTGAAAAAAAGAAAAAATCAGTTCAGAGCAAGGAATCCCCAGACCATAATAGAAAAGAAGCATTTGCATGACCACACAACACCCTAACATATAAACACATAAATGGATGTACACAGTCACACCCTATCAGCTTTGATAGGCAAAAAGTCAGTACATATATGAGAAGAGGTAACTATCTTATCAATTGTGCAATCATAGGACAAAAGCAGACAAAGAAAATATTAAATATGAAATGATGAATTTCCAGAGTGAACCCATCCACGTCACCAGCACCTAGTATGTTCACCTAGGTAAAAGTAACAGAATGATATAAGCACTCTAGAAACCTAACTAGTGTCTGTGTGATGTTACTCCCACCAGCTTACAACAAAGATTTGAGCACCACAGATTTATTCTGCCTGTTTTTGAACTTTATATAAATGAAATCACACATTAGGTCCTGACTTTTTTTTTTCATTCTAAAATATATTCACAAAATTAACCCATTTGTTGAGAATAGCAATGGTTCATTCATTGCCATTACTGTGAAATATTCTATTTTGTAAGTGTCTTGTAAGTTGAGAAACACTTTAATGTTAAAAGGCATTTGCTATGTCTAGCTGAACTCACTAAAAATGCCTACATACATAACTTTTGGTACACATAACCTATACATTTCTATTGGAATCACTAGCCATAAGGTACACTTATGTTCATTCAGGTAATGTCCACTGCAGTTCTCAAAGGTTGCACCAATTTACAACCCCACTAGCAGCATGGTTGTTCTTGATGTCAGTTCCTGGTGAACAGTCTCACAAACATTTCATAAAGTTTGTTTTTTTCATTTTAGTCATTCTTTAGTTAGTGTAGCAGATTCTCACTATGATTACTTACTTGACCCTGATGACTAGTGGTGTCGATCACTTCCTGGGCACTAGTATATCATCTTTTGTGAAGCATCTATTTAATGTTTTTTCCCCCTCCAGGGTTACCACTGAGACTCAGTGCCACACTATGAATCCACTGCTCCTGGCAGCCTTTTTTCCATTAATGTTGTTGCTTTTATTATTGTTGGATAGGACAGAGAGAAATTGAAAGAGCAGGGGAGGACAAAGATGGGGAGAGAAAGACAGACAGCAGCAGACCTGCTTCACCACTTGTGAAGCAACCTCCCTGCAGGGACTCGAACCTGCATCTTTGTACTTCGGGCTATGTGCACTTAACCCCATATGCTACTGCCTGGCCCCACACCTATTTAGATCTTTTGCCCGCTGTTTTTTTTTTTAAACTGAGATGTTCACAAACTGTTTTACAGAATGTCTTTTATTGATTGATTTATAAGAGTTATTTATAAAATCTGAATAGTAACTTGATAGCTATACTGCAAAAGCATCTTTTATTCCATGGTTTACAGTTCATGAATTATTTAAGATCATATTAAATTAAATCATCAAGCAGTTCTTCTGTGCCCAGGACTGTCAGGTGTCGCTCCAAGATAAAAAAATGGGAAGGTCGATTCTGGAATAAGAGGGTAAGAGGGTTGAAAGACAGACTACTCATTATAACAATTTAGGTGAGCAGTGTTTTTAAAGCAAGTTAAGCCACTGAATTTTCTCTAAGACATGCAGGAAAGGAAAGAGCAGAACAGTCTGCTAATTTTAGATGTAGATGTGAATCAGATGCATCAGGGCATGAGTTTCTGGATCTTAGGAACATTTTCTGAAATAAAGTAGAATCTACTAGCAGAACTTAATGAATGTTCCCAAGATAAGGACGTTTACAGATTACAGGATGAAAAGGAAAGAAGTCAACAGAATCAAAACATTTTTATCAGGAAATTTTCAGTCAGTACTCTAATCGAAAGTCATGGCTTAATCAGCTATGCACTATGCTCTCCAATGGGAACCATTAATTCCTCATTGTATTTATTCATTCATTCAACAAACTTATGAAATATATAGTTGCTATGGCCCTAGATTCAATAACAATGTGTATAGTGGCAATCCTTGCTCTGGTAAAGTTTAGTCAAATTAGGGGACAAAGATATTACACCAAGTAAATAAGCAAACAGCATAACAAAAAAAAAAGAAAGAAAATCAAGTTTATATATAAATTATATCTCTGGTGAAGTCTACAGAGCCCATGAGAATGAATCAGTTCCTGAACAGTATCACCAGTAAAAAAAAAACCTCTTTCCACCTGGGCAGGAGCACCCAAGGAGTTGGTCAAATTGAAGCTTGTGTCAAAGCATTGCAGGTTTGCTTCCTTGGCAACAATGGCACATAGAATCTAAGTGCAAATACCTTGCTACTGTAACCAGGTTTAAAGTCACTCCCAAATGGACTCCTTGGCACACAGAAAGGGCCAATGATACTCACTTTATAATGTAAATAAACTATTCTCATGCACAATACTCTGAACTCTTCAGAAGAGATACAGAGAAAGAAAACAAACAAACAAACAAAAACAGCAAAGAGTTGTAGCTTCAAATTGGCTCAAATGGTGGAGCATCGGATTTTCATGCCTGAGGTTCCTGGCTGGATCCCTGGCACTGCATGCACCATAGTGATGCTCTGGTTCATTTCTCTCTCCTCTCTGTCTCATGTGAAAGTCCCTCCAACATATATAATAAATAAATAAATGCCCACCTGCAGGAGGAAATCTTCACAAAGAGTGAAGCAGTGCTGCAGGTGTCTCTGTTTCTCAACCTAACTACTACTTTCCCCCCTCTCAATTTCTGTCTCTATCCAATAATAAATAAATATTTTAAAATAATAAATAAATAAAAATAAACAGTTTTTCAAATTTGCTTTACATTCTCGTGGTCTCAATACTCACTTTCAACAAATATCTCTCAGGTCTGGGGGGGGGGGTGTACCTCTGACATCATCCATTATTCTCCATCCTCTTTCTCCCAATCCCACAAGGAATAAGGAGGAGTCTATTAAATATATATTGATAGGAGGAACAGTGCTACAATCTCACATGTGCACTGCTCTACCACTCCCAGGCCAACATTTGTATTTTCTTATTTCAGAGAGAAACAGAGGGGAGAGATGCCTCAGCACTGCTCCTCCATTCATAGCACTCCCCTACGACACTGGGGTTCTAACCTGGGGCCTTCTAAGGCAGGTACTCCACTGAGTAAGCTATCACTTGGTGTCTTGTTTTATTTTAACCAGAGCACTATTCAACTCAGGCTTATGGTGGTGCAGGGGATTGATCCTGAAACTTTTGGTGCTTCAGGCATGAGAGTCTCTACATAACCATTATGCTAGCTACCCCCTGCCCTATCTCCTGGTTCTTATGTGAATTTTTCAGTGTTTCCTGAAAACAAATGGAGAAGACAATAGAGTGAAAAAAGAGACTAAAATGGGGAGGTAAGCCAGGCAAGAGAAAAACGCAGTTCACACAATGAGAACAAGATGGCTGCTCTGGAGCTGCTGAGCAGCAGGGCTGTTTCTGATTAGGTGAGCACAATTGCAGAGCTGCACAGGAAGTGCTCAGGGGGCCCATGTGGTTAGTCCCATAGCAAACACAGTGAAACCTTTGTACTGCAGAATGGCCCATCTGGAATCAGTTAGGACCAGACTTCTGACAGCAGTTTCCTTTTTTTTTTCCTTAAAAAAAAGGGGGGGTTGGGGGGAAGGAAAGTCTCAAATCACTAAGCTGAGTTTTCCCGCCTAGAACTTTCTCATTCCTCCATCTCCACACCTCCCCCTTCAGAGCACATTCACCCATCTGCTGTTAAGGGGGTCACTACAAAGACCCATAAAGAACAAAATATATTCAGAGAACTAGCTAGCATTCTCCCCAGATCCAGGAACTACCAGAAAATCACAGCAGCTGTGAAACTGGGAATTACATATTTTTTTAAAGTTATCTTTTAGAAATTTAAAGTGTTCTACTTTTTTTCTTTATGCATTTAAATTTAACATATCCTTGATAAAAACTTTCTCATTTTGCTCTATCTTCCAAATCTGGCAAAAAGTAGAAAAGAAAAACTTCAGGACACTTCTTTTAGAATCCAAATTAATTTTTTTCTCTCTACTCACATTTCTAAGTTAAACTGCCAGCATTAATTTTTGCAACAAATAGATTTCTACTGATGCTTTCTATAGTGAAGAAGGAAGGGCAGGGGAGGAGAAGTAGTATTAGTTTTAGTATTAGTATTAGTACTAGTATTAGTATTATTCTCTAGTATGGTAAATGCCTAGAACTAAGACTTGAGAAACCTGGTTCTACTGGTCTTAATTAGTCATGTGACCAGGAATACTATTTGTAATCTTTCTGAGTCTCTTATGTTTTCATAAGAGTCTTTTATGTTTTCGTAAAATGAGGGAGTGAGGTAAATGTTCTAAGATTATTCCCAGTATCACTATGCTCTCAAACTTCAGACATCTAACAAAATATGACCAGTCTCTACTTACCTAGGACACACTGTAAGGTTAAGTTTGCTATTGCTCTCAAAGATGATATAAAAAGAAGTTACACATGTGATGGAGGAGAATGGTTAGAATAGGTCCACTAATAAGCAGTGAAGCAGTACTACAGGTGTTTCTCTTTCTCTCTCTTCTCTATCTCCCTCTTCTCTCTCAATTTCTTTCTGTCCTATCAAAATAAGAGAGGGTATGGTGAGAAGGAATGGCAGCTGGGAGCATTGGATTCATAGTGCAGGTGACAACCCTGGAGTAAATAAATAAATATTGATAGAACCAGAAATTGCCCTATCATTAGGAAGTTTATAATCTGTAAGAGAAACAGAAATGTCAAACACATCGTAGTTCAAGACTTGATAACGATAAGGTAATAAAATGTTGTGAACGTCTTTCTTGTACCTCATTCTCTTCTCCCTTCTATTAAACTGTTAAAAAGGATCTAATAAATATGAAAATTATTAGGTCCTGGAACAGAATGGCAGAAGACCTAGTAGGGGGTATATTGTTGTGTGGAAAACAGAAATGTTATTCATGTACCAACTATTGTATTTACTGTCGACTGTTAAAACATTAACCCCCCAATAAAGAAATTAAAAAATATATATATATATGAAAATTGCATTTCATCATGAGATTTAAAGGCTGACATTACAAACTATCTAAACTTAGCAAATGGTTTAAAAATGTTAAGTAAGTAGCTTATACTCAAAGTGTGTGGGGGTGGGTGAGTAGAGATAGATCACCCCCTAACCTATAGCTATCAATAGTACAAGAGCACTAAAAAACTATCTCAACAGTTTTATCAAGACAACCAGGAACCACTTCTTGGCTCTGAACTGTAGGAATTAAGGACTAGTCAAGCAAGTAAAACATTTGCAATTCAGACTGTTGGTTGTCCAGTCTCACTGTCAGGGACAACAGAATGTCAGGGCTAACTGTAGACTGTGGCTTTTGGCAAGAAATGTATATACCACACAATACCTGCCTTTATCTCAGGTCAATGTGACTGATGTTTCACTAACTAAAACTGGACAAACAAGGCTGCAGTTCTTAGATGCCCAGTTGGTCATTTCATATATGGAAGTAGAGGAAAAACATTACTATAAGGCTGTGACTTCTTTCCTGAATCTCATATTTGAAGTACTCTTAAGGATAAGAGGAGTCCTTTCCCTAGGATACTGTGGAGGGTATCCCATTCTGGGTAAGCTCCTTACAGATGTATTATCTCCAGTGAATTAAACTTTCTTCCTCTCTAAACTGGCAAGACTTCAAACACATTCAGAGAGAAGAAACTATGACATGGAGTTCCAGAAACATCAGAGTCACATTTCCTCCTAGAACCTGGAGAGATATAGGAGGCAAATCCAAAGGGCCTGGGCCACTCTCTAAACTTGAATATATTTCAAGTTAGGTAGAGGGAACTTGGCAGCTCAGTTGACTTCCAAACCAGCCCTGAACAAAACCACATTAGATTCTTCTTGGCAAACAGCAATAGAGGAGGCCAATGAAAACGTGTGACCCTGCCAAAAAAAGTACAGCCCTTTCCTTAAAGGAAAAATGTTTCAAGGTTGGGGGTGGGGGGTGTGTGTGTGTGTGTGTGTGTGTGTGTGTGTGTGTGTGTGTGTGTGTGTGTGTGTGTGTGTGTGTGTGTGGGGTGTGTGTACAGTTTCTTACATTTTCTGAATTTCTACCTTCAGATAAGTCTATTTCTATAAATTCCTTTTCCTCCATTTGTTCTTTATAGTGACACCAGTAGTGCTGGAGAGTAGAACAAAAAACAGGTTAGGTATAAATAAGCCTGTACACCTGAAACCCAAGTTATGTTATAAATCAATATGACTTCAAAGTGGCTAGCCTAGCTCAGTACCTGATTTAGCCTAGGAAACTAGTAAAATAATTACTATCAGGTTTTTACAGATATTTCCTGTCACCATTCTCTCTTAAATCAAAAGCAATTCCAAGTCCAGTAAATCCAAACCTTGGGAGTCAGAATTTTCATAGCTAACTGTAGCCAGAAAATTCCTCTATGGTCTCTATTGTCTTTAATATCCTTTTCCCTTTCAATGTCAAGAATCAAACTCTGCTGTGCCAAAATGCATTCTCACTTGACTTCTAGTGTTTTCTATTTAACCCAAGACATATATTCCAACTTGATTTTTGGTCACTCTTACCAGTTCAATCACTGGTCCTGTTGTCAACCCTTTTGTTTTACTGCTGACAAATATTAAGTAGATTCAAGAATATTTATAAATGATGTAAAGTATATAAAAATGACAAAATCCAGCTTGAAATTCTAGTTTTCCCTGTTCCTCTGATTCTCATATGCTGCTGAAGCCCTTCTTCACAAATGCTCTAGAGGATCTTAAGTCCCAGTTCTGCCACCTCATGACCCATATAATAAATCACATCTCCTCTCTAAGACTCTTTCTTAGAAATGAAAAGGTCAAACATGGTTGGCTAATGTTTATCTCAACACTTTCAATGTATTTCATGTCAAATCCCAGCCTCCTCTTTCATGCTCCTTTACTTTTAAATTTAGACAGTTCTAGTAACCAGTCTACCACCTCTGAATTGTTACCTCTCAAAGACTCTAGCTACCACCACCACACTCTTATCTTGTTCTAAGTCCTTCCTGATTTTTTTCAAAAAGTAACATTCAGTTACAAGGGGGTGGGGTGGGGGGAATATGCAATTCAACTAGGTCTTCTAAGATTACACCTCACTGCAAACCTAAATTTATACTTTAACAAGTACTTCTGTTGGGTACTCACAGCAAAAAGGCTATATGGAAAGCTCCAAAGAATCCAATTTAATATTTATTTTAAGTACTAAAGAAGTTATGCTTATACTTTTATTTATTTTTTTCATTTTTCCCCATTTTGTTGGCCTGTTGTCATTACTGTTATTGTTGCCATTGATATTGCTGTTGTTGGATAGTACAGAGAGAAATCTAGAGAGGAGGGGAGACGGAGAGGGGGATAGAAAGATAGATACCTGCAGACCTGCTTCACCGCCTGTGAAGTGACACCCCTGCAGTTGGGGAGCTGGGGGCTCAAATTGGAATCCTTAAGCTGGTCCTTGAGCTTTGCACCATGTGCGCTTAACCTGCTGAGCTACCGCCCAACTGCCTACGCTTATACTTTTAAAATAAGAACAGAATGGAAAAAAGCATTTGCAAACACACAAAGGACTGATAACAAAAATCCGATGGCCTTTCATATCCAGTTTTCACATTCACGGATTCAACCACTCAGAAACTGTGTACTATGTAACTAGGCCTACAGTGGTTGCTTCTGTACTGAACATGCAGGCTTTTTTCTTGTCCTTACTCCCTAAACAATAGAGCATAACAAGTATTTACAAAGCATGCTAAGCAATCTAGAGATGATTTAAGATTGAGGTTGGGGATTTCACCAGAATTCTGCCCTCCATAACTCTGGCAAGCTGAAGAAAGCTGAGTCCAGGGAAATGTCCCCAGGAAGGAAGTAGGTAAGTTATATACAAATACTACACCATTTTCTATAAAGAATTTGACCATCCAAGGATTTTGATATTCAAAGGGGCCCAATCCACCACAGGTACTGAGGAACACTGTATAAAAAGAACTCTCTGGGAGTTGGGCAGTAGTGTAGCGGGTTAGGCGCACATGGTGCAAAGCACAAGGACTGGTGTAAGGATCCTGGTTCGAGCCCCCGGCTCCCCATCTGCAGGGCAGTCGCTTTACAGGCGGTGAAGCAGGTCTACAGGTCTACAGGTGTCTATCTTTCTCTCCCCCTCTCTGCTGTCCCCTCCTCTCTCCATTTCTTTCTGTCCTATCTAACAATGACATCAATAACAACAATGATAACTACAACAATAATTAAAAACAAAAAAACAAGGGCAGCAAAAGGGAAAATAAATATTGAAAAATTTTTTTAATAAAAGAATTCTGAGCTTATGGAAAGAACGAAGAACTTGAGTATAAAGAAATGAGTAAAATGTTTTACAGACATAGCATCAAAGAGATGTGGAAGGCAAACACACAAATGAAAAACTGCTCAAAGCCATTAGTATTTTAACAAAACAGGGATTAAAGCTACAAGAGAAACCATTATAAACCTATTGAAATGGTAAAGACCTTTTTCATAAACTGACAATGTTATGCAAACAGGGAGGTTACTCAGCAAGCAGAGTGCAGGGCTTGCACATTTGAGTCTCCAGGATGAGTTTTTCTACATAAAATTTATACCTCAGTAAGAAAAAACAAAACATAGCACTCCGTTTAAAAGAGAATAGTCTCCTTCCCCTTCTATCAGAGACATTAACACAGCAGCTAAGCACACAAATGGGTGGCAATGAGTTATTATGAAGCCCAATGGCCAAGGACACAGCCTGATGGGGGTGTACAGTAGGACTATGAGAAAAGTTGGGGTACAGTGGACAGGCTGGATGGGCCAGAGGACCTAATAGCTGAGGCTCCCAGTCCATGAAGAGTAGACAGAAGAGTGTTAGTGTACTGTTACAGGTTACACTGTGAAAATAAGTAGAGTAAATATACTGAGGGAAAACCTCAAGTTTCTCTCTAATCAAGAATATAATTTCATGATTGAAAAGAGGGGTCCTGGGATACTTCACTTAGTAGAGCACACACCTTGCCATGGACACAGTCCAGGTTTGAGTCCCATCACCGCGTGGGAGTGCCATGAAACCATGGAAAGTTCCAGTACTGTAGTGTCTCTTCCTCCCCCCCCCCCCGAAGTAAAAAAAGAATGAAAAAGCTGGCTCAAGAGGATGTAAAATCACGCATTCACCAGGCCTCAGTGTCACAAAAGAAAAATGTGCTCATTTCAGCAGCACATATACTAAAATTGCAAAGATATAGAGAAGATTAGTATGGCCCCTGTGCAAGGATGGCATGTGAATTCATGAAGATTTCCATGTTTTTAACTGAGTGCCAGCTCCTCATGGGGCGCGAGCGCTTCCACACTACGATCATCATCTCTGGCATTATGCTATTCCACTGCAGAATACTGTGCCCCAGTATGGTTCCGTAGCCCCCATGTCCACTTGGTCCATTCCAAATTATATTCCTCCATGAGGATAATTTCTGGAACCATCCATTCCACCCCGGTTCCATGGCTGCCAGTTCTTAGCAACATAGCCCCACCAGATATTCGTCGGGATGCGGCATCATCTAAGTTCATTTCCCACGTCTACGCTCGACCAGACCTGCCAATATATGCGGATATCTTCGCCCACCCTGTCCAACGCTTGACGTCTCGTCACCCAATCTGGTCCCCTATGCCTACACTGAACTTCTCTGTTCCAGTCTCTTGGAAACAGAGTTGGCAGTCAGCTGAGGTAAAGAACAAACACCTCATCACAGACCCCTGCAAGCGTCAACCCGGCTTTGACCTAGCACGTTATGATTGGGCCCTCCTCAATCGCTATCGAACAGGCCATGGCCGGTGCGCTGCTATTTTCCATCGCTGGGGAGCCAGAGACGACCCGAACTGCCCCTGCGGCTACAGACAGACTATGACTCACATAGTCAACGACTGCCACCTCTCCAGATTCAAAGGGGGTCTCGAAACTTGACATCAGGCTCAACCTGACGCTGTTGACTGGCTATGGAAGAAGGGCAAATGCTAGAAGAAGAAGAAACTGAGTTTGAAGTATTGCACCAAAGTAAAAAAGGTCTGGGGAAGGGGGAGAGTAGATTTTCAGCTCTATTGTAGGGAAGTGGGGGTAGGGACACAGACCTTTGGTGGTGGGAATGGTATTAATATATACTATTAACTAACAGTTTTATAAACTTTAATCAAAATGAAAAGGGGAAAACAGATTGAATGTCTTGAGCTTCCAAAAGTATAAAATTCAGTTCTGAGTATATTTCCTTTAATCTAAGCACTTAAAGTTTTAAATTAATTAACACTGAATTCTAACACTGGGCTTAAATAGTTAATATATTTCTAATAATAATTTTTTGAAATACTAAATCACTTTTAATCTTAGACCAGGGAGACCAGAAGCAACCTGTCCTGTCAGTGTATATATAATATAGCTATTTGTAAATAGCATTAAATGAAATAAATCATGGTTAAGTCTTGTATGGTACAATAAATCCCAACCATGAGATCTTCACAAGAAACCAAGTTCCCAAATAACTTGGTTATAATAATAATTATCTATTACTTTCTTAAACTCTAAGACAGCAAGGAACCTTCCTCATTCTCAATAGAATCTCTCTATATAGAATATAGAGAGAAATCGAATATAGAAATAGTATTTCTCCCAGTTCTGGAACCTCTGGGGTTTTGCTCATTTTCCTGCACACTTCTGTAGATCCATACCATTTGATACTACATCTGCTGATCTCAACCAAATCAGTGCAACCAGTGCCCCTTGATATGTGTCACTTCAGACTGTATTCAGAGATACCAGGCCTGGGATGTCAACCCTCCCGCTCCATTACTCTGGTGAGATCTTACCTAGCTCATAGGACTCCTTAGTTCCATTTCAAGTGGAGCATTTCCTAACAAATCTACAGAACCTAGATACATATCAGGGCCCAAGGGATAGGGCACATGTGCATAAGTATCCATAAGTTAGGGGAAAATACGTACCTTAAAGTAAAAGTGTGCAGTAGTCTGCAGTGACTTAATTAGTGCAGCAAGCAAGTAGAACGACCTAAAAGGGGGGGGGGGGGGGTCAGGTGGTGGCACACCCAGTTGAGTGCACATTACAATGCACAAGGACCTGGGTTCAAGGCCCAAGCCCTAGGGGGAAAGCTTTGCAAGAGGTGAAGCAGTGCTGCAGGTGTCTCTCTGACTCGCTCCTTCTTCCCTCTCCATTTCTGGCTGTTTCCATCCAATAAATAAATATAAAGATAATTTAAAATTCTAAAAAAAAAAAGAAAAAGAAAAAATGACAGCCTTTAAAAAAAAGGACCTAAAAACACAAAGTACTTAATTATATACTTTCTATTTGGACCTAGATACCCTCATCAACTTCCTATTTCACTTCCCTCAATCACTCTAAATCTAACCTTGTCAGATAAAGTAGAAACTACAAAATCTGGATAAAGGCAAGAGACTGCCACACTTTAATGATCGCCCATTTGGACACTATCAAGCTCATCGCATCATCCAGGGCCCTAGTCAGGGAATCTTTGGCTTCCCACAAGATATGATGGGCCTAGACCTCTAGCAGATCCCTCTCTCCACTGTCATCTCCTCCATCAGGAACAACATCATAAATATCATAAACCCTATTGTGGGCCTCTACAGGAGCTTGCTCTAAATGTAAAACAACAATGGTAGAAACTGCCCCACTCTCCAAAAAAGGAGGCTAGCCCAACATACTCTGCCACTCAAGGAAGACTAGTCCTAAAATGACTGCAGCCTAGATAGGGGGCCTAGGTCAGATCAATGGGATTTACAGTTAATGGCATTTGTATAATTTTTTGCCATATTTGGGAGCTACTTTCTGCTCTGATCCAGTTTTCTAGTCCTATTCTCAACTCTGACACCATCTTCCTAGACAATACTTTTAGCCCACCTGCATATTAGCTATTAGGCTCCGGCAAAAATCAGTAAAGTCATGGGCCCCTTGGAATATATCTAAAATAGACTTCCGAGGTCTTCTAGCACGAAGACCTCAAATCTGCTCTATTCTTACCTTTAGGTTCCTGATTATTGGGGTCAGATGATAGTGCAAATGGTTGAGTGCAAATGTTATAATGTACAAGGTTCCTGATTATTAAAAATTTGTTCTGCTTTATGCCTTAATGCTATTAAGCCACCAAGTTGCAGATGCCATTGATGCCAGCCTGACCTCCCTGGGAAGACACATCAATGTGTCCTGGAACCCCACCTCTCCAGAACCATGCCCCACTAGTGAAAAAGAGAAATAGGTTGGAGATATGGATCAACCTGTCAACACCCATGACCAGCAGAGAAGCAATTATAGAAGCCAGACCTTCCACCTTCTGCACCCCATAAAGATCTTTAATCGATACCCCCAGAGGGATAAAAAATAGGGAGCCTTCCAATGGAAGAGATGGGATAGGGAACTCTGGTGGTGGGACTTATATAAAATTGTACCCCTCTTATCGTACAATCTTGTTAATCATTATTAAATCATTAATAAAAAATTCATTAATTAAAAAAAATTATATGTTAGCTGGATTTAAGATGAAGTTATTGGTATGAGCTAATATAAAATGCATAGCATTGGGGAGTCAGGCGGTAGCACACTGGATTAAGCGCACATGGCACAAAGCACAAGGACTGGTGTAAGGACCTGCTTCGAGCCCCGGGCTCCCCACCTGCAGAGGAGTTGCTTTACAAGCGGTGGAGCAGGTCTACAGTTCTATCTTTCTCTCCCCCTCTCTGTCTTCCCCTCCTCTCTCCATTTCTCTCTGTCCTATCCAAAAATGATGACATCAATAACAATAAAACAACAAGGACAACAAAAGGGAAAATAAATAAATATTTTAAAAAAATTTTTAAAGCATAACATTCACATACATGTATATACATATGTATCAGACCCAAACAGAAATACACCAGTATTTAGGGTGAACATGTGTGTGTGTGTGTGTGTGTGTGTGTGTGTGTGTGTGTGTTTCTCAGCTCTATCTGCTGACAGCCTGGAGATAATGACATCCCAGTAGCTAAGTCTGTACCCAGCATAAAGAATTTAGCTTCTAATTTCTGTTTTCCATGTAAAGGAACCAGACCTGTTTTAAAATAACTGACTCCAATTCTAGAGCAAGAAAAGCATTAGATAAGCAAAAGGTAAGCTTTAAAAATCTTCTTGTGCCTGAAAGTCAAGAAATGTCCTATGAATAATAAGGGAAGGTAAATAGGACAAAGGAGCCAAAGGCATATTCCACTGACTACACAGGAGGTAGCCTGTGGATCAATAACTGAGTAATTCTAGAAATGGATATCAACCAGGGGCTAGGTGGTGACACACCTAGTTGAGCACACATTACAATGTGCAAGGAGTTGGGTTCAAGGACCTAGTCCCTACCAGCATGGAGGGAGCTTTGCAAGTGGTGAAACAGCATTGCAGGTGTCTCTATGTCTCTCTCCCTCTCCACCATCCCCTTATCTCTTGATTTCTGGCTGTCTCTATCCAATAAAGATAATACAAATTTTAAAAAATAGATTATAAACCATCCAGTAAAATGGGGGCCCATGAGTTCATACCATCAGAAATAAATAAATGACATGGCAAAACTCCTCCTTACAGTTGAGAAGCAGCCAGTGGGTACAAGTGGACTGATAAAAGAGAGACCCATCATTGGGCGCCAACCACAGAAAGGGTTGGTTTAGGGAGGAGCTACCTGTGGGCGTCTGGTGAGGAGCAGGGTAGTGATAAAGTCTCAGAACATCTTCCCACAAAACAATAATCCTTCACAAAAGGGGAGGATAACTTTACGAGGAGGGGAGGAATCTGGCAAAAACCAATTGAGCCAGGAGATCTAGACAAACAGCCGTGGGGGGGAGGGGGCAGGGGGAAGGCCCCCAACATCTCCCATGAAATTGCTGTTCTGAAGAAACAGGTAAATCTGGACCTGTACACTTTGATTATGAATGCCATTCATGAAGGAGATACTGTTTCAGACTGAGGAGGATGAGGAAACAAGGAACTAAATGCAGCACATATTCTGAGAGAGGATCCTGGGTCAAAAAGGAGAAAGGGGCACAGCAAAGGCAACAGGCCTAATGTAAGTAGGGTCCATCCATAATGTGCCCACACTGATTCTGTGATCTGGACAGCTGTATACTGATTGTGTACAAAAGTCCTATTTTGGAGAAAACACACTAGGATTTGGAGGGGAGGCGTGAAGGAATTATCTGCAACCAGCTCTCAAAAAAGATTCAGAAAAGAAATAATGATAAAACACATACACAAACACATACCCAATGGACAATGGAGCCAACTCAATAAATTTCAACAAGAGACCGAGTATAGAAAAAAAAAATATATATATATATATATAATGTTTATGGGGTATGTTTTGCTTTTTATTGTTCTGGCCATTTTCCTCTAATTAGGAATCTATTTCAAAATACATTACTGGGGGTAGGGAGAAATAGCCATCTAGTGGCAAGAATTATATAGGGTACAGTACCTCTTACCTTTCTAAAAGCAGATGTTAAAGCTCAGAAAGAGCAGTGGTGTAGGGGATTGAACCCAGAGCCTCAGGCATGAAAATCTACCACATAAACTACTGTGCTATTTCCCTGTATATTTTCTAGTGTTGCTTTTTTACCTGCCTTCTGAAAAAATTCTTCATAGAAAACATTCATAAGCTTCCCAAAGACGTGATTAAAATTTTGATAGTGTGGAAAAAAAAAAAAAAAGAAAACATTCATAAAAGCACAAAACAAATTTATGTGGATGCTCTTTTTGTTCTTTAGGTTTCAGATTCCCTTTTGAAGAGGTCTTTCTATGACCATGGTTCCACTGCAGCCTAAGTGTCCTTTCTACATTAGTACTCTTATTTATCTGTCTCCCCTGATAAACTCTTAAGTTGCTGAGGGCAGTGACTGTCATGTGCACTATTATGTGACTTCATTGTAGCCTTTCTCCTTTTCTTCACTTAAGTGACATTTGGGCTATAACAGCCTGCTTGTAAAGCAATACTAAGAGTCACAGCACCTTCTCTGTCCTTAGTTGGCTTATAACCAGAAGAAAATCATTTAATTTGTACAAAACTGATGATAAAGTTTACATCTTCTGGGAAGTATATAGGGCTTTCAAAATCATTGGAGCAAGAAGCATAGTAAACTTTATTCCTAGTGTTTTGGTAGAAGTTCAGACACTTGCTCTCTCTCATACAAATGAGTCTTTTTTCCCCCTCTGAGTAGAAAAGGGTATGACTTCTGGCAGCAATCCAGTTTAGTAACTGGACCAAACAGTATTATCCACTCCAATCACTACTTTAAAAGAAAAGACCACTTTAAACAAAACACAGAAGTATCTCTGGGGTTGATGAAAACCCAAAATAGCTTGAGCCCCCCCCCTCAAATATACTCCTCAAATATACTCCTAAATGCCACCCTTCTCCTCTCTCTTAATCACATGGGGTCCTTCCACTTTCTTGGCATAAGCATATGCCATTGTCGCCACTGATCAATTTGTCCTGCACATCTCAAGAGTTATCTTCTTCTTTTTAAGCATCAGAATGAATTTGTGGGAGAGGGCTGCATTCCTTTCGATTCCTACTCTTCATGTCTATCTCTGTTAATCTCTGTTCCTTGAGGGCAGAGATGAACTCATTCATTTTATGTCCTCAGTGACCAATACAGATGTAGACAGAACTTACTTATTGAATGAGGCAGCATGATGGAAAAAATTAGAGAGTTTGGCAGATCTTAGTTGGGATGGGTTCAGAAATTGTTAGCTGGACTCTGAGTTTTAAAAAAAAAAATGTTTCATGAGAGTGGAGAAAGACAAGAGAACCTAGAGCACCACTCCAGCCTATATGCTGGAGAATAAACACAGGGACATATGAATGGAAGACTCGAGCTAGGACCTCACACGTGTAATTTTTATTGCTTCCAGGGCAGTATTTTTCAATGGGGGGGAGGAGGGAGAGAGGATGGAAGAGAGAGACCACAGCACTGGAGCTTCCTCTTGGTTGGTTTTATAGCTTTCTTGTATGTTGCTGGGGTTCAAACCTGGGCTGCACCCATGGCAAGGCATAAGCCCTACCGGGTTTAAAAGAGAATAAGACAAGATAAAAAGGCAGGGAGTCGGGTGGTAGCGCAGTGGGTTAAGCGCATGTGGCATAAAGCACAAGGACTGGCATAAGGGTCCTGGTTCAAGCCCCCGGCTCCCCACCTGCAAGGAAATCGCTTCACAGGCAGTAAAGCAGGTCTGCAGGTGTCTATTTTTCTCTCCCCCCTGTCTTCCCCTCCTCTCTCCATTTCTTTCTGTCCTATCCAACAATGATGACATGAACAACAACAACAATAAAAAACAAGAGCAACAAAAGGGAAAATAAATTTTAAAATATTTTTTAAAAGTTTAAAAAAAAGGCAAAAAGGCAAAAGAGAGAAATAGAAAGTGATCCATCTTAAAAAGAAGTGATCCATCTTAACTGAGTCACAAATACTAAGAAGTCTGAAAGATTTTCAGCAGTAGAATAATAAAAGTTTAATCATCACAATAATTCTATTATTGTTATTAGTAGATTCAACTTACTAATGATAAAGCAGAAGCCTGAGAAAAACTAAGTCAACTGGACAAGGTCACCACACAAACAAACGGCAGATCATCTGTAAAACCCAGCCTCTTTGTGCTCCATTCCCCTCTGAGCTTTATCAAGAATGTGACTGGTTCCTTGGATTCCACAACAAATCCCCCTCCCCTTGGATAAACAACCCTTGGTACTTAGCATTTTCAAAATCCAGTCACCACAACTGATTTTCAGTTCTATTTAAAGATCCATCCCTTCAGTAAAACCTAGAACACTCACTTTTCTGTTTTCACTAATGTGAATTTCAATACCAAAAAAATAATAAATAAATAAGTCATGTTTTCCCTTTTGCTACCAAGGCCCCAAGAGCTGCAGGCAGCAGTAAGACAGCCCACACAGATTTCACTGTATACTTGGTAATGCACAACACATCAGCATCTATTTTATCTGGCAGCAGGAAGAGATACAAGTTAGGACCCCACAATTATCCCTGTAGAGAGGCACACTAAAGAGAGTGCAGGCATAACACTTACAATAATGGTAACACAAATAGCCATCTGTACTTATAGCCAGTCACGCCAACAGCTTTTAAACACCCACACCCCTAATGCTTCCTTCTACCCTCATGCAGGTGGGCCAATTCCTTTCCATTCTTTTCCAGCCCACATAATTCCAGAGGAACAGATAATCTGCTGCCAGGAGTGGGAAGCAAAGAAAACGGCTGCACTTTTGAACACAAAAGACCAAAATGGAAGAAGGTCCCTAATTCCCCACCCTGTGTTCTATTCATTAAGTCAGTATTTCCCTACTTTTTCTACTGTGAGAAACACAGAAACATAATTCCTGACACAATCCTCATGTCCCATCCCCTAACATTCAACCTGCCCCTGCTAGATTAGGTAACCCTCTCCTCCATCAAAACATTCACTTGCATCTCTCACAACACTGTCTATCTGCTTGCTGTCTTCCCACTCTACTGATTGAGGACAGCCTCTCAAACTGCCTCCCTCCCTGTCCTCAACAAGCAGAGCTTAGATGTACCAGTGCTGAAATATGTTTGCTGGTGAATAGAAACCCAGAATGAAAAAGGAAATGGGTACTGGGGAAACAATTGGCTGGACAGTTACTGGAAGACTGAAGGTCTAGGGCACACTGGAAAAAAAGTTATGCTACAGTCTATAGTGGATCAGTACGGGGGGGGGGGGGGGGCGCAGGTCGTAGCGCACTGGGTTGAGAGCATGTTTGCGTGAAACACAAGGACTGGCACAAGGATCCTGGTTTGAGCCCCCCAAATCCCCACCTGCGGGGGGAGGACGCTTCACAAGTAGTGAAACAGATCTGCAGGTGTCTTTCTCTCTCCCTCTCTATTTTCCCCTTCTCTCTATATTTCTTTCCGCCCTATCCAATAAAAGGGGAAAACAGGGAGTCAGGCAGTAGCACAGCAGGTTAAGCATACGTGGCACAAAGCGCAAGGACCCACCTAAGGATCCCGGTTGGAGCCCCCAGCTCCCTACCTGCAGAGGAGTCGCTTCACAAGCGTGAAGCAGGACTGCAGGTGTCTGTCTATCTTTCTATCTCCCTCTCTGTATTCCCCTTCTCTCTCCATTTCTCTCTGTCCTATTTCTCTCTGTCCTATCCAACAATGATGACAATAAAAAAGCAACAAAAGGGAATAAATAATAAATAAATTTAAATAAAAAAAGGGGAAAAAAGCCCTTCAGGAGCATACAGTGGTGGATTCATAGTGCCAGCAATAACCATGGAGGGAAAAAAATGTTCCTTAATAGTCTCTAAGTGGAGATTTCAGAACAAAAGAGAAGGCTGAGTATCATTTTTCAAACTGACCAGTTTATAGTATTATTTATGGCCCCAGAAACAAGGGAAGACAGCCCATGAAACTACCACTATCCCACCCCAGTTCTCAACACAAACCATTTTTCAGGACTCCTTTGGCTTAAGATCCTCTTCACTCTCCTATGCCCCTACCACCTGTCAAAGAGAACAAGGAATTTATCACAGTATCAGAGAACCCTCAGAAAAGCACATCTCCCCAGTTCTAAGTTTATCCTGAGGGCTGCTGGTAGGTAAAATAAGCACATTCTTCCTAATTATAGTAATACTTCATCTGGGTGATGAACGGAGCCTCAACCTTGCTACAAATTGGGCTCTCCTGGGGAAGCTTTAAAAATATACTGGTTCTAGGCCCCACTCAGAGTTCATGATTTAATTAGTCGATATGGGGTATGGCCAAAGAAAGACATTTTTTAAAAAGCTCCCTAGTGATTCCAATACACAGCTAGTTAGTTAACATGAACCTCTGCCCCACACTCTCAGAAATTCACCACTTGGCCCATGGTTTGCTCTAAAAATAACTCCTGCTAGTTGTTCTGGGCTTGCAAAATGTTAGACTGCTCTGTATCACATATGATGTTAGAGTGAAGGCACATTAGAACCACAACCTTGCTTCACATCTGTCACACTACACTGGTAAATATGCTGGCCAAGCTCTATTAATCACAGATGATAGTAAGGACTTAACAGCATCCTGCCAAAGCATAACTAAAGGGGTAAAATGCTGGGCTGAAATCTGACTTCGAAAACATTCAGTTTCTCATTTTGTTTGCCAATGATTCACAATCTTTTAAATCCAGATAGTCTTGCTGTATCAAAAATTGCTTTCTATAGCCAACCCTAAGGAAATAAAAGAAAAAATTATCTATTTCTGTATCACCATGCCTCTCCTCTGCTCACATCAATGTCTCTCTGTCTATGTGGAAAAAACTCCTGTTTGTCCTTCAAAGCCAAAAGTCCTTCAGACTATCTCATTATGACTACTCATTCAACAAGTACTGGAAAATGACTTAGTTTCAGGCAATATTATTTTAGGCAATAGATCACTGAACAATACACAGTCACGCTCTCATAGCACTATGTTCTACTTGTAAGGTAAGACAGTAGACAAAAAGACAAATCAAAGTAATTCCAGATGGTAGGTAAGTGAGAAGGAGAAAATAAAACAACATAACAAGAGTAATGGTGGGTGGTAACATTCATCAAAAGAAGACTCATTTGGTCCCTCAAGATCAAATCAAGAACAGAGAATCTGGGACCAGGCAGTGGTGAACCTAGTTAATTGTACACATGGGCCTCGGTTCAAGTCCCTAGTCCCCACCTGCAGAGCAAAAGCTTTACAAGTTGTGAAGCAGTGCTGTAGATGTCTCTCTGTCTCCTATCCTCCATTGCTCTAAATTTCTTTGTTCTATCAAATAAAATAAAGTTTAAAAAATATATGTTAAAAAAACACAATCTTACCATGTTCTTTTGTACACTCCTAGCTTTTACTTTCAGTATAAACACAATAAACACTTTAAATGAATAAAAACACAAAGATAACAGAGTTCTGGTGGTGGGAATTGTGCGCAGCTGTATCCCTCTTATCCTATGGTTTTGTCGATGTTTCCTTTTTATGAATAAAAAAATTTTAAAAAAACACAAAGATAAAGACATAACTTTTTTGTTTTGTTTTGTTTTTAATATTTACTTATTTATTCCCTTTTGTTGCCCTTGTTGAGATAACTTTTTTTTAAATTAGTAGACATCACAATCAATATTCAAAAAAAACAAATCCTCAATTAAGTTTTTCCCACTATCAATGAGATTTTGGACAAATCCCATACTCTCTTAGAAAATAAGTAGATTGATTAAATTGTGATTAAAATGTTCACAAGCGGGGAGTCGGGCTGTAGCGCAGCGGATTAAGCACAGGTGGCGCAAAGCACAAGGACCGGCATAAGGATCCTGGTTTGAACCCCGGCTCCCCACCTGCAGGGGAGTCGCTTCACAGGCGGTGAAGCAGGTCTGCAGGTGTCTATCTTTCTCTCCTCCTCTTTGTCTTCCCCTCCTCTCTCCATTTCTCTCCGTCCTATCCAACAAAAACAACAATAATAACTACAACAATAAAACAACAAGGGCAACAAAAGGGAATAAATAAATAAAATAAATATTTTAAAAAATAAATAAAATGTTCACAAGCGATAACATATAAAGTGAAGTGACCAATAAAGACTATGTAGTGCTGGAGAGGATAGAAATCTGACTTTGTTTATCTCCATGTTTAAATGTCAAATCCCAATGTTTTCAAAATACTGTGCTAGTCAAACAAAACTCCAAGTGTAAGGGCCAGACTATATGGCAAGAATTTGCAAGATTTGGACTTGATCATCTTTAAATCCTTCCTAGATCTTAGTTTGTGACTCTAGGGTGAAATGTCTTCCTAAAAGGAAATACTGAAGGGATGGCTGAGGTAGTTTGTTGGGTAGAGCTTGTGTCTTCCATGGTGGAGGCACCACCAGGATGCACCATCCTCTGGCACCACATGGGAACAATGAGGACAGAGACAGACAGGCTCTAGAGCTTTGGTGTCACTCATTGTCTCTCATGAAACTGCACAATAAAAAAAATTGAGCTGAGCTGGGGTAGTTCAGCGCCAGAGTGCATACACCTGGCCTTGGGTTCATTCCCAAAAAATGAAACAGGGTAGGTTAAAGGGAGGGGAAAAGAAAAAAGAAAAGACTAACAGAAGAGACAGAAAGATTAGAGAACAGAAAAACAGGTGTCTTCCTAAGTGTTCTTTTTCTTTCCCTTTTGTTGCCCTTGTTGTTGTAGTTATTATTGATGTTGTTGTTGTTGGATAGGACAGAGAAAAATGGAGAGAGGAGGGGAAGACAGAGAGGGGAGAGAAAGATAGACACCTGCAGACCTGCTTCACCGCCTATGAAGTGACTCCCCTACAGGTGGGAAGCTGGGGGCTCGAGAACTGGGATCTTTATGCTGGTCCTTGTGCTTCGTGCCACGTGCGCTTAACCCGCTGTGTTACCACCCCTGACTCCCTCCCAAGTGTTCTAATCACAACAGAAGAGTCTTCACAACTCATCAGGCAGTAAATTCTTGTCACCTCGGAGTGGGGGATGGGGATGATATCCTGGGCTAGAGAGAAAAAAATTTCCTTGGGTAGAGCACCTGTGTTGCCATGGGCTTGGCTCAGGTTCAAGCCATTTTGTATCTGAAGGAAAAGTGACCTGGAGTAGTAAAAGTGCATATGCAAAAAAAAAAGGTCTAGGCTCCCCCATACATACACACACCAAGAAAAAAAATTATATATGTATGAATAAGTATGTATGTATGTATGTCACGGATGGTGAACCTTTTCTCTGCTAAGGGCCATTTAGATATTTATTTTATTTCTCTCTCTCTCTCTCTCTTTTTTTAAATCAGAGCACTGTTAAACTGGGGTGGTTCAGCTGTTCACCACTGTGGTGAGTGTGATAGAACCTGGAACTTAGGAACCTCAGGCCTGAGACTCTTTGAATAAACATTATGCTAACTACCCCCACCCCATTTACATATTTATAACATTTTGAGGGTCAGAATGAATTTCAACTTAAAAACTAGTACTTCCTGTTACAATGAAAGAAGTTAGAGTTACCTTGGCATGGTCAGACCAAACAATTTTGCAGGTCTTAAATGGCCCATGGGCTGAGCATTCCCCAACCCTGATATAAATATATTGGGCTGTCGGAAAAGTCATGATGCATTTGCATAGAAAAACAGAAAAAACATGTCATGAATTTTCCAATAACCCATATATATAAAATATCCGGGACTGAAAACAAAAAATCCAGGGACCCAAGTAATAGTTTAGTGGGTAGAGCACATGCCTTACCATGTGTCAGGTCCTGTGTCCACATGAGAGCACCAAGGACCAAGGAAGACACAAACAGAACTCCATGGATGGTGAAATGATGCTTTGGTGTCTCTCCTTCTCTGTCATATCTGTCCCTCTGTCTCTACTTCTCTCTCTCTTTCTCTCCCTTCTACCAAGGGTATTGAATAAAAATTGGACCAGACTTATCAATTGGGAGAAGGTATTTTCACATCACACATTTGAGAAGAGATTGATATAAAATACACACACACACACACACACACATACATACTTGGGGCTTGACGGTGGCACACATGTTACAGTGCTCAAGAACCCAGGTTCAATCCCATAGTCCCCACCTGCAGGGGGAAAGCTTCACAAGCGGTGAAGCAAGTCTGCAAGTGTCTCTCTTTCTCTCTCCCTCTCTATGTCCCCTACCCTCTCTATTTCTGGCTGTCTCTATCCAATAAATAAACATAACAAAAATTATATATATCTCCACCACACAGGCGGGGTAGATAGCATAATGGTTATGCAAAGAGACTCTCGTGACTGAGACTCTGAAGTCCCAGGCTCAATCCCCCACACCACCATAAACCAGAGCTGAGCAGTGCTCTGGAAATAAATAAATAAATAAATAAATAAACAAATAAATAAATATGTGTAAAAAAACATATACATATAGCAGCTCAATAATGAAATGCAATCTAGTAAAAGGCTGACAAAATACTGGATAATTCTCTAAAGAAGATATACAGGTGGCCCACAAACGTGGAAAAATGCTTGCTCCACCATCACTTATCATTACAGAAATGCTAATTAAAGCCACTTCACACCTGTGAAAATAAATGTATATCAACTAAACAGGAAACCACAAGTGTTGACAAGCATATGGAGTTCCTTTTACTTTAGTACACTGTTGGTGGGAATGCACAGGTGCAGCCCTTCCAGCAAACAGTAGGAAAAGGCTCCAGGTCAAACCAGACTTTGCTCTGTTGGAAAACAATACAAAACAAAACAAAACAAAAACCTTTGGGGGGCAGTGGCACACTAGGTTCCCACCAGACTTTGCTCTGTTGGAAAACAATACAAAACAAAACAAAAACCTTTGGGGGGCAGTGGCACACTAGGTTAAGTGCACAGTGTATGAAGTGCAAGGACCTACACAAGAATCCTGGTTGGAGCCCCCAGCTCCCCACCTGCAGGGAAGAAGCTTCACAAGTGGTAAAGCAGGTCTGCAGGTGTCTATCTCTCCCTCTCCATCTCTGTCTTCTTTCAATGTCTCTCTGTTCTATCTAATAAAATGATAAAAATGGCCTCCTAGAGCAGTAGATTCATAGTGCCGGCACCGAGCCCCAGTGATAACACTGGAGGCAAAAAAAAAAAAAAAAGAAAAAAGAAAAAAAAAACAGAAAAGAAGAGAAAGAAAGAAAAGTCCTTAAGCAAATAAAAATGGAGACCAGTCGGTGCTGTACTCCATTAAGCTCACATAGTACAAGGAGCCGGGTTTAAGCACCTGGTCCCCACTTGCAGATGGGACACATCACAAGAAGTGAAACAGGTCTACAGATATCTATCTTCCTCTCTCTCTCCCTATCTCCCCACTCCTCAATTTTTCTCTGTTCTGTCAAGTAAAATGGGGGAAAAAAGGGAAATAATGACTGCCAGGAGTGGTGGATACGTAGTGCCAGCACTGAGCCCAGTGAAACCCTGATGGCAATAAAAAAATTAATGAAGTAAAAATTTAAAAAAATAAAAATAAATGTAAATGCTTTATGATTCTGCACTACTATTCCTAGGTATATATCCAAAGGACATGAAAACACTCCTTCAAAAGGATATATGTACCCCTATGTTCATAGCTGCACTGTTCACAACAGCCAAAATATGGAAACCACCAAACGGCCTTCAACAGATAAGTAGATAAAGAAGTTATGGGACACCAATTCAATGGAATGCTACTCTTTGATAAAAAAAAAAAAAAAAAAGATGATATTGTGTTATTTGTGGCAAAATGGATAGAATTGAAGGTGACTGTGCTAAGTAGAATATGTAAAGAGGAGAAAGACAACCACCAGACAGTTTTGCTCATATGGAGAATACAGATGAGTAAAGCAAATGAACTTGCGACAACAACAAATAGTAGCCAAACCGTCTTTGAGAGAACTGTGGTAATTTAGAGCCAGGGGTGGACTGGGGGGGGGGGTGGGGCGGACACTGTCATAAGACATTGGTGGGGGGAGCAGTGAATTCCACACCAAGTAGGGGAAAGTATAGCTGGAATTGTATAATTTTGTAAACCATTCTTAAATCACTATCAATAGAAATTACAAGAGAAAAAAAATGGTCCAGGAGGCAGCTCAGTGGTATTACAGATGCATGAAGCCCCTGGGTTCATTCACTGGCACTACACACACACACACACACACACACACACACACACACACACACACACACACAATCAAGTTCAATCTTCCCTTTAGAAAATAAGAGAATCTCCAAGAGAATCTTTTGTTCACATATCCAAGACAATTGGGAATGCTTAAACAGAGCACAGCTCACATGCACAGGCACAGACACACAAGCACACACAGCCAACAACCCACAAAGCAAAGAAATCAATTATGTTGAAGGCTGGCGAGATGCCCCAAAGACACAGCAGGAATTTGATAGCAACAGTAGGATGAGGAAGGAGAATGAATAATTCAGGCTCCCTGATGCACTTAACAAAGTTCTGCCAAGCACAAGCTGAGTCCTTTAGCTTGTGGGCTAAGCTCCCCAGGTTGAATAGCATCATGAGCTCATTGCCTGAATGTAAAGCCAGCTCCCTCTGCTCTGAAGGTGGAAGAGGGAAGATATGACAAACTTATACCTAAAAGATGTCAAGTTATTTTTCTGACAGCCAATTCATCACAGAAAGCAGATAATGTTTCCATGGTCATTAGCAAAAGGAAAAGAATACACATGTTTTATTTAATGCCCACACTCTTTAAAAAAGATCTCTGTCAGACTAGAAAGTCAAAGTAAACAAGATAGTAGGGAAGGCAAAAGGAAAAAAGTTATCAGCTAAAATCAGTTAGAAATACAGAAACATGTTCCCAAGTCCAACGATCCTGCTCGTAAGGTTTTAGGGCTCAAACCAGGATCCTTACTCCCGTCCTTGCACTTCTCACCACGTGCATTTAAAACGCTGTGCTACCACCTGACCTCCGATAAGTAATAATTTTTAAAAGGCTGATAAGTGATGTAGGAAACAAAAAGAAAGGCAAATAGCTCAACCTGCTTCATGTGTATCTAGGTTTATTATTTTATTTCCCATTTCTGTTTGAGCTGACAGCAGTGAAATATTTGTAGTCATTTAGCACTTATATACTTCAAACCTATGATACTCACAGATGTAAATAATTATTGCAATTCTGCAATTTGTAGTCATTTAGCACTTATATACTTCAAACCTATGATACTCACTGATATAAATAATTATTGCAGTTCTGCATTGTGTTGTTTATATACAACACACTAACAGTGTGTTAACCTCTGAATGCCATAGTTCTAAAATCATGTTGATACCAAAATTAAAGAAAATGAATTTGAGATTCTTTTTTTTTAATTATTTATTTATTTATTTTTTATTTAATTTATTTATTCCCTTTTGTTGCCCTTGTTGTTTTATTGTTGTAGTTATTATTGTTGTTGTCGTTGTTGGATAGGAGAGAGAGAAATGGAGAGAGGAGGGGAAGACAGAGAGGAGGAGAGAAAGATAGACACCTGCAGACCTGCTTCACCGCCTGTGAAGCAACTCCCCTGTAGGTGGGGAGCCGGGGTTCGAACCGGGATCCTTATGCCAGTCCTTGTGCTTTGCGCCACCTGCGCTTAAACCACTGCGCTATAGCCTGACTCCCCGAATTTGAGATTCTAATAAGACTTTAAAGATACAGTGACTCTATGCAACAAACAGATCCCAAACAATGTACTAGCTAAGTAGCAAAAAACAGTTTGCTAAGCAACTATTACCACAAATGTGTACTCTGAATAAGCTCTTACAATTTTAAGAACATTTTTTAAATTAATCTAATTTCACAAAGTTACCTACAGTGACTTCTCCAAAGCTCTTATGGCTAAATAGGAAATGTTTTTGGCCTGAAAAGCAAAGAATAAATAATATTTTAAGTGAGTCAGATAAAATCTGCTCCTTCTTGTGGATAATGACACAAAATAATCTTTCTATTTATACCAGATTAATCCCTAGAGGTTCGATCTGTTATGTCACAGGTATAACTGCAGTAGTTCATACCAGAGACCCTACTAGAGGGGAAAGTGACAGTGACAGCCGGAACCTTTGTGCTCACATTCTATATTACAGATGATGATCCAAGGGATCCAAGGCAAGTTCACAAGGGTCACAGAAAAAAGCCTCTAATTTACAGATGTGTAATGACTGGTGCTTCTAGAAATTAGGTATCAGTCTTACCTGCCATTTATTATTTCCATCAGGCTGCTGATCAAATTAACAAGCTAGAATTTGATGACAAACTTCCCAGAGTAAGAATAAAATTCATTCTCTTAATCCTTTTATTTGGTGAGGTGGGAGCAACAAGACTTTTCTTTATTCTTATTTTTATTTTTTCAAATCTCCCACAATGATAATGGAAAGCTAGTCTGCAAAGCACTGGTTTAACTAAGTCATGGGAAAAGAAAAAAAAAAAAAACTAAACTACTTAAAAGCAAGGTAATATACTAAAAAAACAGCTGTGTTTGTGAATAAAACTATGTTCAGCAGCCTATG
Source organism: Erinaceus europaeus (assembly GCF_950295315.1). NCBI lineage: Eukaryota > Metazoa > Chordata > Mammalia > Eulipotyphla > Erinaceidae > Erinaceus > Erinaceus europaeus. Next base: position 95,041,346 of record NC_080165.1, on the reverse strand, counting down.
AAGTGGTATAGTGGCTAGAGTGTTGGATTTTATTAGGTCCTAAACTCAATCCTCTCAGAATCTCATACACCAAAATGATACTCTAATTTTTGTTTTATTTTCTCTCATGTTAATAACTCTTTTAAAAAATAAAAAGACTGTGATGATGGTCTCCAGTAAAAGAACCAAATGCCAACTTGTGATAATTCAGCATTGATAACATAGTACATGTATTCTATACAGATATGTTTCTTTTCTATAACTCTATAATCGATTCAATCAGTAATCATCTAATAAATGTTGGGTCTACTGTATATTAGGCATCATTTGTTAATGAAAATCTTAGAAAAGGACAACAATAACAAAAAATCAAAGGATATCCTTAGACGCAAGGAATTAATTTGGTAGATCAAAATAACTAAGTATCCATAATACAATGAGACTGGGTGCTATAAAAGGCGTTAGGGACCAGCAAGATAGCTCACCTGCTTTGTCATGTGCACAACTCTGATTCCAATCCTAGGGAAAGTTCTTCAGCACCCCCCCCCCCCCGCATGTCCCTTCTCTATCTATATATCTATCTGAAAAACAAAAATCAACCAGGAGCCATGAGGTCCAGACAACCACAATCAGCTAGTCAGTCAAGAAAGTTCCTAGAACCATCTTTGACATTCAACAAAAGATCCCAAAGAAAAATAACCTCTATTTATTTTTTTAACCAGAGTACAGCTCAGGTCTGGCTTTTGGTAGTGCTGGTGATTGAACCATGAACTTTAAAGCTTCTGGCATGAAAGCATTTTAGCATAACCACTATGCTATTCCCTAGTCTAGGAAAAATTATCTTTAAACCAAGATCTCAAAGATAAGGGTTAATGCAGTAAAAGATGGAGGGGAGAGATATTATAAAGATAACTTCAAGTACAGCTGTAGGGTCTTGTGTGTAAGTGTGAGTCAAGAGTTTGGGAGACGAGGTAGGAGCCAGGTTACTGATACCACTTTGTGGGACTGAAGAACAATAATATAATTGGAGTTGCTTGAAAATAAGCAAACTGATCTAAGAAAGATCAGTACAATGCTGTGACAAAGACAGGAGAGGACAAAATTAAAGGTAGAAAGACCACTAGCAACTGTCATGGAGATACACAAAGGAAGAGTTTTACATTACAGTTTTTGACATGCTGGGTTTGAAGTACATCTAGGGAACTCAAGAGCAGGAACACACTAAACAGCTGCTACAGGAAAGAGATCTTGGATAGAGACAAAAATTTGGAACCTGTCAGCATTTAAATGATAAATAAAGCCTATGAAATGGATGAGTTTGACTAGAGAGATCCTGTACAAAAAGAAAGAAATGGGTGTAGAGCAGAATCAAGAAAACAACAACTTTAAAGTGGTTAAGAATGTGCACGGGCAACTTTTTTCAAGTTGAGAAGAAAGGCCATAGAAGACAGGAAAAAAAAAATCTATGGAATTTAGCCACAAGGTGGGAGGAGTAGGAGAAAATGTTCCCTTAGTCATATGAGGGAGAGTTTAAATGTTGTACTTAAAGGAGAAATCAGATTGTAATAGGTTTGCAGGTCAGATTGTTGGGGGGAAATTCAGGACACAGAGAGTCCTGGAGAGTATTTTGTTCTCACTAGGTTTGCACACATGGAACTGGGATGCACACTACCATATTTTGTTTTCACTGAGTTTGGACACATGGGACAGAGACTCACTTGGTGAAGGGTTCTCTTTTTTTTTTTATTGAAGGGGAGGAGCCCTTCATTCCATTGGGCCAATGAAAAGTGGGCCCCAGTGTGATGTAAGAAGAGTTATAAAGAAAGGGGTCTTGGGTAGTCAGGCAGTAGCGCAGCAGGTTAACCACACGTGGTGTGAAGCGCAAGGATCGTAAGGATCCCAGTTCGAGCCCCCAGGAGTCGCTTCACAGGTGATGATGCAGGTCTGCAGGTGTCTATCTTTCTCTCCCCCTCTTTGTCTTCCCCTCCTCTCTCTATTTCTCTCTGTCCTATCCAACAACGATAACATTAATAACAACAATAAAAAACAACAATGACAAAAAAGGGAATGAATAAATAAATAAATAAATAAAATATTTTTTTAAAAGAGGGTCTTGAACAAAGAGGCGTCTTGGGCCTTGGTCTTGGCCTGGGATTTTTGTGCTATAACAGATGAGGCCCAGAGATGCTCAGGGAATCTATCCCCTGAACCTTTTTCCTAAATTTATTTTGCATAAAGAACGAATTTAGAAACCATACACCTTGGCACGTGTCCTTTGTAATTAATTTCATCTGAGCAGTGACAAACCAAAAGGGATCTTCCTGATTTCTCTATCTTCTCAACAAAATCATTATTTAAAGAAGGTGGTAGGTAGACAGGAGAGTGAAAAAGAGCTGAAATAGAAAGGAAGAAAGTTATGTCTTTCACTACAACAAATGAAGTTCACTGGTAGTCATGTTGACTGAAAGAAGAGTTGTAGTGATCCACCCATAAATTAAAGAGAAAGATTTCTTGCTGTCAGTGAAGGGAAAGTGTATGTAGGACAATGTGGAGTGTTTGAAATAGGGCAAATTCTCAAGGAGTCTTTACAAACAGAAGGATTCTCAAGGAAGAGACAGGAAAAGTAAGAAACCATGGAGACAAACAGCTGTACTGATTAAACCTGGGGGTTCTACTAGATAGGTAAAAGAAAATGAAACTAGGACAGATAGCAGAGGACTTGCATTCCCGAGGTTCCAGAAGCCCCAGGTTCAACTGTCAGCATCAAAGTGCCAAGTTGAGCAATGTTCTGGTCCTTCTCTCTTCTCTCACAAAAAAAAAAAAAAAAAAACTATATATATATATATATATATATATATATATATATATATATATATATATATGTGTGTGTGTGTGTTTTTTAATGAAAATAAGGAAAAGATATTGGTCAAAGGGCTGTTTAAGCAAAGGACCATGAAATCTGGAAAAGCTAGAGAAGAAAGCAAACACAGAACAGTTAACAGAAAAGGAGAAAGAGGAAATGGAGGGCCAATGGAGTTTCTCAATAACATTGGAGAAAAGATACAATGGGAATAAAAGAAGGAAAGAACTAAGAGTCTTGAGGCAAAGATAAAATGCGGATATGCAAACTCTCAGAAATGTAGCAATTCCAGACTGACAAATGCCAAAGTTTGTTTTGCATTTTAAATGAAGTAGAGAGGGAAAGTAATCTATAAACAATAGCCTTAAGTAAGGAAAGAGGGAAGACTAGCCAGATAACAAAGGCTTTCAAATCAAAGGAAGTTTTGCGCTAGGACTTGAATGGGGAGAGGAGAGTGGAGAGTAGAAAGTGCAGAGGAGGGAGAGAGAGACAGACAGACAGACAGACAAAGACAGACAGAGAGACAGTCAAGCATGGGCACAGGAGACTGACCTCCCTGATTTAAGAGAACAAAAAAACACTCCCTAGAAGGGACATGAGATGTCCTTAAAAAGAAACCAAATTTAAAGGGGCTGGTGGTGGTGCACCTGGTTGAGCGCACATGTTACAATGCTCAAGGACCCAGGTTCGAGCCCCCAGTCCCCACCTACAGGGGGAAAGCTTTCCAAGTGGTGAAGCAGGGCTGCAGGTGTTTCTCTGTCTCCTTCCCTCTCTGTCCCACCTTCCTCTAGACCTCTGGCTGTCTCTATCCAATAAGTAAGTAAAGATAATTTAAAAATTTAAAAAAAACCTTAAAAAGAAACCACATTTATTTGAGAAAGGGGTAGAAGTAACACATACTTGAGAAGCTGAAGATGAAGACAATTTGCTCATTATCCTACAGTCATGTCAGAAGAGAAAAAGCATCAGGTGAGGCCTGAGATCTCAGATACATATTTTTTCCCAAAAATTCCTTAATAGAAATTTAGAGAGATGCAGAACTTGAGACTTCTGACATATGTAATCATTAGCAAGCTTAAGTGAGTTTCTGGAGTCAAGACTCTAAATTGCAGCCACTAACATGATTATCTGAGTTCCATCCACATGGCCAACCCTACTGTAAAAACAATGATAACCTCTGGTATCTGGAAAGGAGGCATCTTCATTCGCTTCAAGAAGTCAAAGACCAGATTATCTGAGTGGAGTCCATTATAATCTGAACCCATCTAAACTGACAAACAATAAAAACAAACAAAAAACAAACAAACAAAAACCCACCAGATTCAGACTCAGTGTACCTCCAATCACATTGGTTGGTCAATCACTAAATGATGTCAGAGATAAGGTTTAAAATTCAAGAATTCCTTCTTTCTTTCTCTCTTTCTTCCTTTCTTCTTCCTTCCTTCCTTCTTTTCTTTCTTCCTTCCTTTCCTCCTTTCTCTCTTTTTCTCTTTCTCTTTCTCTCTCTCCTTTCTTTCTTTCTTTCTTTCTTTCTTTCTTTCTTTCTTTCCCAGAGCACTACTCAGTTCTGGCTTATGGTGGTGCAGGGGACTGAACCTAGGAGCTCAGAGCCTCAGATATGAAACTCTTTGTATAACCATTATGCTATCTCCTCTACCCTAATTTTTTTCTTTTTCACATATTTATTATTGAATAGAGACAGAGAGAAATTGAGAGGGGAATGGGAGCTAGAGAAAAAGAGAGTGACATATGCAGCCCTGCTTCACCACTCATGAAGCTTTTCCCCCTGCAGGACCAGGGGCTTGAACCTGGGGCCCTGTGCACTAAAATGTGAGCGCTTAACCAGGGGCTCCACTGCCTGGCTCCCCATATTCAAGAATTTCTAGTCAAACTCAGTGTCTCCAGTCAAAATGAAAATTAACAAGAGCAACAGTTAAATTTTTAAAAATCTAACTTAAGTGACTGCTTTTGTGCTGAGTGCTTACTGCAGTATTTCATTAAATTTTACAACTCAATGAGGACAAAACCATTACTAACATTTTACATGAGGGCCTGAATCTCAGAGAAATGAAGACACTTGCTCAAGGTTATACACTTATTAAGCAGCAGAAACACTTCATGCTGAACCCCAAACTCTTAACCAAGGAGTTATATGCATGACTCTCACCACACCAGCAAATGTTGTCAATACCCAGCTCAAAATGTAGTTATCATTAAGAACACAAAAAAATAATAGGCATGATCTTCCAAAAAGGTCCGTATAGAGACAGAAGAGATAACAAAGCTCAAGAGAGCAATAATTTAAAACTATACTTAAGTTTTGGGATTATGATAACAATAACAAAGATTCGGAAAATGCTAGATTCAGTAAGTTTTTTATTCTCTTTTCAAGGTAACAAACTTTCTAACAGCCCATTCATCTAAGCTTTCTGACTTTTCAAAAGAAAGATAACGTGAAATGCGTAAGTAAAAATATCAAGAAATAAGGGGGAAAATGAAGTCAAATGTTTTTTAATGAATAACGGTTCTCCTAAATCTTGAACCTTGTTCTAATCCAATCAATCACTTTCCCCTGGCGATTCCAGTTTCTTTTACTAAGCCTGTGTTTTGATAAAGAGCAAACAAAAATAGATCTTCATTGGTTCTGGGGCCTCAATCTAAACTTCACAAGTTTGAACCAAAATAACTTCAGGGAAAAGCAGCATAGATGAACGAACCTATAGAAACCCAGCAGTATGCTTTACACATACTTCAACATGTATTATCTTAGCTCTAAGGATACATTTTGAACTAACAGTAGCTCCAAAGTTTATTTCTCTGCCTTATTCTTTCACATTCCTCACATGCTTCAGTCTCACATGAAAGATAACTCACCTTCAATTTTCTGCTTGTAAAATGGAGGGTAAAATATCTCACTCTACTCTCAGCAGTAAAATGATAATAAGATAATTCTTAAGTGCTCTGAATCTTGATTAAGAGAAATATGGCATACAACTACATAATACACTACTGCTCTTATCATATTTACCACAGAATGTCCTAACAGCCTCAAAAATCCGCTAAGGTATAAACACAATACATATAAACTAGAGTGTAACTCAAGCAAGTTCCAATGAAGTTAAATTCACCTTGGTTCCCCTGAAAGGGATTGTTTTGAATAGTAATAAATAAATAAATAAAATTAGTATTTGCAACCCATTTTAAGTCTCTGTCACATGTCGCTACTATATTAAGACACAGCAGGTCTAGAGGATTTTTTCCCCCAATTTACTGCCCTTTTAAAAACAAGGATGCAGAACCCAAAGAGGTTTTTTTTTTTTTAAGTTTTAATATAGAGTCTTTTCATTTTGTTTACTGACACACTCATTTGTATGTTTCTGAGTTGGGACAGAATAGTAGCCTTTATAAAAAGAAAAGGCAGGGCTTACTACCACTCTGAAAAACAAACAAATTCAAAACATCAACACCAGGAGTCAGAGCAAGGACAGGAACACATCTACATTAAAAATTGATGTTGGGGGTTCGGACAATAGCACAGCGTTAAGGTTAAGCGTACATGGTGTGATCCTGGTTCAAGCCCTGGCTCCCCACCTGCAGGGGGATCGATTCACAAGTTGTGAAGCAGGTATGTAGGTGTCTATCTTTCTCTCCCTCTCTGTCTTCCCCTCCTCTCTCAATTTCTCTCTGTCCTATCCAACAACAACAATAATAACCACAACAACAAGGGCAACAAAAGGGAAAAAAAAAAAGGTCCTCCAGGAGCAGTGGATTCCTGGTACACTGAGCCCCAGCAATAACCCTGGAGGCAAAAAAAAAAAATGATGTTTATGCTACCATGATGCCAATCTGACTTCCCTGGGCAGACGATCCCACCAATATGTCCTGGAACCCCGCCTCCCAGAGCCCTGCATCACTAGGGAAAGAGAGAGACAGACTGGGAGTATAGATCGACATGCAACCATTAAGAAAAAAAAAGCAGCAACTCTTCTGAAGTGGAAAGAGATGGAGGATAGGTGGAGCAAAGTGAAAGAGCATCTGGCTTTCTCCAAAAACACTTTCTCCAGCTAACACATCTGCTTGCCCTCCCCCAGCAATGTTATCTTCTCTGATTCTCTGATTTAAAGAAGGGCAGATGAAACCCAGAGCCCTCTAGGAGACAGTAATCTCAACAAGAAAATCTACTCCAGAGTAACCAATCTTCCTTTTCTTCTGTCTGCTAATAGTTCTTTGAGAAGCTAGAATTAGACCATTATGGGTGAAAAGTCCACTTGTGTGACTCACTGCACCCTATCCTGGGTCTGGCAAAATCCACAGGACAGCTGGAAACAGCTGCTGTGAGATCAACTGCCACTGGGAGGGAAGAGGGAAAAAGGATGAATTCATAGTGATTACACATGATTCCATTTGGGCCTCAAAAAAAAAGCTGGTTTTTATTTTCTCTCCCAGAGTTCTTTCTCCCTTAAGTTTCTTCTCATAATGGAAGCTGATTCACCAACAACCACCCTGAGATAATCCAATCTGGGGATGCCATGCCCACTGTTAGCACTGATACCAAGAACCCACTAGATAAAAAAAAAAAAAAAAAACTTAAAAAGTATTATATATATTTTTTAAAGTCACCAAGAAATAAAAGCATGCTGAAATTTAGCAGAGAAATACCCCTTTCCTTACTTGTTAATGTTGATTAAGAAAAAAATTACGTTGAGAAAAAAGAAATTCCAGAAGGGTGCTTCTTTGCACAACTTAAAAAGCAACTAGCCTTGGTACTGCAGGAAGACTGTAGAACTTGAAGGGGCTGACTCCTGGTTGTTGCAGTGTGACAACAGGTACCTTTCATAAACACAGACTTCTCAGTTTGATAGCAAAGGGATTATTGGAACTAACAAATAATGATTTGATGGAGTCTGGTAATGACTGACAAGGAACTTATACTAAGTGTTCTCATCTACCTAGTCTCAGAACACTAAGCATCCATCAGCCAAAACCCCTGTGCCTGTAGCCCAAATGGTTTCAATCAGCACACACTCCTGGGTGGTCTGTCAGTCTTGGATTCTTTGCTGTCATTTCTGACATTCCCATGGCTGAAGCAGTCCACGTCATCCAAGTTTACCAAGCCATCTAATACCAGAGCTGCCTGCCGCCCTCAGAATAGCCTCAACTCTCCAATTGCCCACCTGCACACACTTTATTAAGTTAAGACACAAAGATTTAAAATATCTCTCTACATCCCTATCTCCTGGGTGCTCTTTCACTGCAGAACTTTGGTTATTTCTTCCGCAAAAGTTTTATGTATTTACCATACTACACTGTGCTTAAGTGTCAAACCTAACTTCCAAAGTTAGCCACTGAAGACCCTGCAAACAGTGGAAGAGACTGAGATGAAGAGAGTACATAAGAAAAGTTTGAATCTAATTCAGGGCCCAGAGGAAACTTTCCTTTGACATCCAGGTTTTAGATTAAAATAATTCATGCATGGGTAGCGCAACAGGTTAAGCGCATATGGCGCAAAGCGCAAGGACCAGCCTAAGGATCCTGGTTCAAGCGCCTGGCTCCCCACCTGCAGGGGGGTCGCTTCAAAGGCGGTGAAGCAGGTCTGCAGGTGTCTATCTTTCTCTCTCCCCCCCTGTCTTCTCCTCCTCTCTCCATTTCTCTCTGTCCTATCCAACAACGACGACATCAATAACGACAACAATGAAAAACAAAAAGGGAAAATAATACAAAAAAAATTTTTAAATAATAATAATTCATGCCAACTTTGTTAAAAAGAATGTAAAAAGGTGGGGTCTGGGTGATGGCACACTTGGCTGAGTGCATATGTTACCATGTGCAAGGACTGGGTTCCCCACCTGCAGGAGAAAGCTTCACAAGTGGTGAAGCAGTGCTGCAAGTCTCTATTATTCCCCCCCTCCTTTCTCAATTTCTCTGTCTCTATCCAAATAAAATATTTAAAATGTAAGTCTTAAAATCATTAAAAAAAAAAAAAAAACTTCAATTGCCAGAGCTTCCCATCTAGATTCCTCCCTTTACATCTCACCTTTCCAAGTAAACCACAAATTTACAAAAACAATTGTGGTACAATTTTGTACTAAATACAGTTTTTCTCATCAACAAATTAGTAAGGTGCATGGCATTTTAGCATATTTTACACCATAGTCTTAAACTGTTATTTAATTTTAGCAGAGTTTATGTATCATCTACACATTAAATCCAAAGCTCTTAAATGCACAGGCTTCCTGCCCATACTCCCTTGCATTGAGTAGAACTTGGAACAAGATATCTTGATTAGGTTTTGTTTTCCACAAAACGAACACAGCCTGGGGCTTGGCAGTGGCACACCCTGTTGAGCACACAATACAAAATGAATGCAGGGATGCGAAGGAAACAACTGCATCTAAAATGTACAAACTGAGGGTTCATTGAAGGAGATTTTTTTTTCTAAACGTAGCCATGCTCCAAAATTTTGGTAAGATCTTCTGAGATGACATTTGGGGTCTCTGAATCTCCCTCCAGGACAGCCAATCAATACCACAGCTAGACAGTCAAAGCCACTTACATGTGTATGTCCATCTTTAACATGAATACCTGATGACCATGTTAACTTCTTTTCCACTTAGTTCTCAGTGACAGTCACGAACTACCATGAAAACCAGCAATTATTTCAATAATTGTAGCTGTCTGTTTTCAAAGGCAACCTGAGGAAGTCAACAAATAGGAATATCCTAGGCTGTGACTTGAATCCACAAGGTTGATATGGTAAAAGGAGGTTTCTGAAGAAATCATTGTTACCCAAATGGTATTCAACACAAATGTGTACATGGTAATGACCATGGTCTGTCTGTCTGTCTTTCTGTCTTTCTCTCTCTCTCTCTCTCTGTTGTTGTGGCGGTCTGGTGTCGGGCTGCACCGCAGAGAAGAGAGCGGACGTCCAGAGCAAAGGGGTATACAAATCTTTATTATAGGATGGGGGGGGTTTGGTTCAGACCACGTGGAGCCAGCCGGCAATGGCCGACCACGGGGGGAGAGGAGGGAGTGAGACCTCAGAGAGGGAGAGCTGAGAGCCCAGAGAGGGGGGGGGGGGATGAGGGGGCTTTTTATTGGGCAACAACCAGGAGTGACATGTAGGGCCAGGATTGGTTGAAGGGGGCAATGCTAGGGTTTCGTGCGGCGTACTGAAACCTGGGGGCGGAGACTGCATCAGAATAACTCCTCAGCAACATCTCTCTCTCTCTCTCTTTCTTTCTTTCTTTGCCTCCAGGGTTATTGCTGGGACTCAGTGCCTGCACTACAGATCCACCGCATCTAGGGATGCCATTTTTTCCATTTTGTTATTATTGCTGCTGTTGTTGGATAGAACAGAGAGAAAGAGAAGGGGAAGACAAAGAAGGGAAGAGGAAGACAGACACCTGCAGACCTACTTCACCTAAGTGACCCCCTTTGCAGGTGGGGAGCCAGGGTGGGGGTGTGTGGAACTGGGATCCTTTGTCAGTCCTTGTGATTAGCTTCATGCCATGAGCACTTAACCCAGTTTGCTACGGCCTGGCCCCTGAGCATGGTATTTTTTCCCCCAAACTGAGATAATAAGGGGGGAAAAGATTCTTAGTTAAAGCAAGATAAAAGCTGATTTCTGGTTGGGGGGAGATAGCATATGGTTCTGCAAAAGAATGTCATGGATATAAAAAAAGAAAAAGAATGTCATGGATAAGGCTCTTTTGTCACAGATTCAATTCCCTGTAGCATCATAAGCCAGTACTGAGCAATGTTCCAGGTCCTCCACTTTTTCTCATTAAAATAAAAATATTTTTAAAAAAATAATGAAAGCTGATTTCTTTTTAAAAAAAAAAAAGCAATAATTTAACTTTGCACTTTATAAAGACTTGTCACAGATGGGTACTATCTTGTGACTGGATGGGTACTGTCTAATGTTTCACAGGCGAAAAAAGTTAAATATCTTAGACTCAAGGTTTCACAGAAGGCAGGTATTTGAAGACAGAATTCTCAGGCCTAATTTATGGAGAAAACCTTCTATTTTAGACATGCACAAAATAAGGGTGTCAATTTACTATGTACAATTTGAAATACTATGGTTCAACAGGCATAGCACTGGACTCGCATACATGAGGGTCCCAGCTTCCCCAGCAACACGTTCTGATGTCCGGCTTTCCTCTCTCTGAGTCTCATGAGAATCAGTCTCATTCTTAAGCTTTCTCTCGCTCATAGAATAAAAATAAACAGAAAACACTGGAAATATAAGATATCAGTGAATTCACTGTTAATTTCACACATTAAATATCTAAAAGCCACTGGCCAGCGAGTTAGACTGGGGAAGAGTATAAGATGTGTATGCATTCATGAAGGCTGTTTTCTCCCCTCCCCCAATAAAAGAACAATAAACACATCTCTTTAAAATCCAAAAGTTATGTTTCTTATAACAAGGCTAAAAACACACCACTATATTTGAAAACAGAATTTGAGACCTGGAATTGCAAGAAAATAAATCAATATAAGAGTCCCAACACACAGTTGTGTCAAAGAATGTCAAAGTACTTGATTTTATTTATTATTTTTATTAGGGGATTAATGGTTTACAGTAAATACAGCTGTTAGAACCTGTGTGAAATTTCTGGGTTTTTTTTTTTTTTTGCAATACCTTGGTTTTAAATAGTACATATGTGCAGTATGAATAAGACCTTTTGTTCCTATGTGTACTTTATTATACTTAATTTTATTCTAAACAAGAGAAAAGAAGGTACAAAAGCAAGGAGGGACAGAAGGAAAAAGAGAGAGGGAGGGAAGCTAAATAAATAAACAAAAGTACAACAAATGTTTTCTTTTGCTTTGTTTCTTCACTCCTGTGATACAAAAACCCATCTCACTGGTTTTTAGTAACTACCTTCACTGTGTCTATTCTCCCTCCTTCCTTTCTAAGGTCTCTGTTCTCTGGAGTCCTGGTTTCTCTTTCTACTCTTCTTTGTGCTTTTTCCTGTCTTCCATGTTCACCTGCCTACTTCTTTTTATCTTCCCCTTTACCTACTTCCAACATCATGTCTCAACACAAATATAAACACTCCAAATGCAAACAACCAAAAAAACTCTTTACAATATTTCAGATCATTTGATCTTCCAGATTAGGAAACTGAGGCTTTGAGATTACATAATATGCCCAACGAAACAAATAACAGAACCAAAACTAAAATCTAGGTTTTAATGTCCTAAAAAAAAGTTATTGTTAAATTTGAATGGACTGATCCCCACCACATTGGTGCCATGGTCTCACTCACTCTCTATCTCTGCTTGTCTCTACCAAAAAAAAAAAAAATCTAAGTGGAGAAGATCTCTCTCAGAAACAACCTCTAAAGTTTTAAAAAAAATAATAATAAAACTCCATATATAGATTATATTAAAATCTCTTTGTCCAGTCCCAAAACACACACCCTTACATACAAATTCAAATGACAAGATGAACTGGAAATTTTGCAAAACTTAGTGACAAAGGGTAATTTTCCTAAATTAAAGAAATCTTACGGGAGTCAGATGGTACAGAGCTCAAGGACCGGAGCAAGGATCCCGGTTTGAGCCCCTGACTCCCCACCTGCAGGGGGGTCACTTCACAAGCGGTGAAGCAGGTCTGCAGGTGTCTATTTCTCTTCCCTTTGTCTTCCCCTCCTCTCTCCATTTCTCTCTGATGACATCAACAACAACAATAGTAACTACAACAATAAAAACAATAAGGGCAACAAAAAGAGAATAAATAAGTTTTTTCAAAAAAGAAATCTTACTTTTTAACAAATAAGGGGGAAAATTATTTCCACGTCCATGGCATAGATATCCAAAAAATTTTAGATATATTTTAAGTTCCCTTATATTAGAAAAATATAAAAAGGTCAAAGTGCCATCTTACCAGACAAGAGAAAATCAAAATTTGGAAACATACAGGCTTGAAAAGCAGATAGGGAAATCCACTCTACTTTGTTTTTCACAGTAGTATACAATATTGGAGAATGCTTGGCAACACCTAAGTTTTGATGTAAGTACCCCCACAGACACAGCAATGCCACTTTTCAAAATCTATACACACAAACATTTATAAATAATCAGCATGGCTTATAATAGCAAAGAAACAACTTAAGTGCTAGCAACAGAAAATGTTCTATATAAATCATGCTTAAAAAAAAGATGATGGGGAGTCGGGCCATGTCTGCTTGGCGCCAAGCACAAGGACTGGCACAAGGATCCTGGTTCGAGCCCCCGGCTCCCCACCTGCAGGGGAATCACTTCACAGACGGTGAAGCAGGCCTGCAGGTGTCTATCTTTCTCTCCCCCTCTGTCTTCCCCTCCTCTCTCCATTTCTCTGTGTCCTATCTCACAACGATGACATCAATAAAAACAACTACAACAATAATGAAAAAACAACAAGGGCAAAGAAAGGGAAAATAAATATTAAAAAAAAAAAGATGGAGTACTATGCAGATTTTTTAATGAAGTCTCTTTAAAAAAGAGTAAGACTGATCTGCATAAACACAATATTCCCCAAGATCTCTTGTTGAAACCCAATACTGAGTGACAAAGGTATCTATCAGACATACAAACAGAGAATTTCTCTATGATATAAATTATTTACTTCTTTATCAAACTGATGTTGCAAGGAAACTTCAGGACCTTTCTATGAAAAGTCTCTATATTGTTAAATTCTCTGAAATTGCCAACCTGCATTAACATTCTTTTAAAGAACTTCTCCTTGAGACACTAACGAGGAAGGATCGGGGCGTGTGATATGGAAGGAGATGGATGGCACTTGGGGGGCAGGAGTCACATATTTTAGGGGAATATGAAATTGTGCCCCTGAAATACCTGCCTTGCAAAACAAACTTTCCCAGTAAAATAAAATAAAAGGTTCCCTCCTTTAACTCTTAAGCCCTATGTGTGAACGTTCTTGTTCCTTTATCACCTCCTTCACTTTTTAAGCCCCATAGCAGCCCCCATTCTCCACAGCTCTACAACTTTGGATTTCTCTTTACTCATTGAAGATTTTTATTTTTTAAGGTTTCTTTCTAATTATTTATTAGAGAGAGATGGAGAAAGAGAGAGAGATAAAAGAAGAGAGAGAGAATCACTCTAGCAAGGGATACTAGGAATTGAATGTAGTACCTCATGCCTTTCAGGTCCAAAGCTTTATCCACAGTGCTACCCCAGGCCACTGAATACTTCTTTTTTAAAAAAGATTTTATTTATTAATGAGAAATATAGAAGAGAGAAAAAGAACCAGACATGACTCTGGCACGTGTTGCCAGGGACCGAACTCAGGACACACTTGAGAGGTCAATGACTTATCCACTGTACCACCTCCCAGACAACCCACTGATTTTTTTTTTTTTTTGCCTCCAGGGTTATTGCTGGGACTCTGTGCCTACACTACAAATCCACTGCTCCTTAGAGGCTATTTCTTCCCTTTTGTTGCCCTTGTTGTTTATCGTTGTTGTTATTACTGCTGTCATTGTTGTTGGATAGGACAGAAAAAAATCGAGAGAGAAGGGGAAGACAGAGGGGGAGAGAAAGATAGACACCTGCAGACCTGCTTCACCGTCGTGAATCGACCCCCCTTGTGCCGGTACTTGCACTTAACCCGCTGCGCTAGCTCCCCCCACAAACACATT